>NC_051177.1:8806962-9106962 GCF_013339695.2 Rhipicephalus sanguineus
AATGGGAGAGGGTGAGTGGAGAGGGAAAGGGGAGAGGGGTAGAGGACATGGGGAATGGTGAGGGGGAGTGGAGAGGAGGTGTGTGGAGAGGGTATCCGCATGCGGAGTAAGGGTGGTCACGCCGCACACCACCACCGGACAGATACTGCCGTTTACTGCCGGCTGCCGGGAGATACGCCGGACAATTCTAAGCGAATGAGGGTTTTCAGCGTAATTTTTATAGCTACCACCACAATTTTAGCCGCTGCCGTCTTATCTAGACCAAGAACAACCCAACACGTTTATAAAAGCCTTTTACAGTAAAACCTCGGTGATACGAATCTCACGGGGTTACCAAAAATATTCGTATCATGCGAAATTCGTATCACCAGAAAACATGGAAAATTAGTGTGTGACAAAAGAAAGTTGGCCTACGTTTTGATTTAGTGTTTCTCAGGGCCACAGCGACCTCATGAGCAGCTATGAATAACTGCCAGTAAAGTTTTTAGACGTCAACTATCATACTTGCACTCGTAAACATACGGTGCATGCGCGCGTGTGTAATTATTAAAAAAGATGTGTTGTGCCCCGTGACCGCTAGTAGCCCCTTCCTAATCGTACTACGCTTTTCTGCATGACACCACAGTATTGTGGCGAAAACGACTTAAGGAGCACTTCGCACGCGATGGATGGCGGCCAAGCGCCTTCGCCAAGACCGTCCGCTTTGTCTCTTGGGGTCTTCATCCACGTTTCATGGGACTTCATGACGGACCCGCAGCCCAGGTTTCAGTCTTGTTTCATAGAACGTCTGATTGCGGGGACATGGCTGGCATCAACGTGGCAGGCATGTGTTAAGACGCTGCTGCCTCGAGCACAGGAGCACGCGTCAACGCGTTGAATAAAAAAAGCGCGACGTCAACGTCATCTGTAATCTAAACGCGAAGGCGCATAATGGCCTCTAAGATTCGCGCGCACTCTCTCGGAGGCAACGACGCTCCGTTGATGGTCGCGTAGCGCGCATGCCCGCGCCCGCGCGTGACTGCCGCGATGCTGCCGCGTCTTCCGCGACAGCGCGGGCAGCACCTGTTCGTACCTGTGCGCTAGCGTACGTTCGTATCAAACGTCACGGGGTGCAAATTGGTTCGCAACAACCGTACTCCCATATATTGAAGGCTAATGGGCCTTGGCTGGGACCACAGAAAAATTCGTATCACCCCGAAATTCGTACGAGCCGTGATCGTATCACCGAGGTTTTACTGTATAGTGTACAAAGAAGCGTACTTACTCCAGATACAAAACGTTCTAGAAAAACAGTACTCATGTTTCTACAATTTATTGAAAAAAACTTTCTCGAAAAACACCAATGCTTTGCAATGTTTACAAGACACGTTTTCGCGACGGTTAAAGGGATACTGACCCAAAATCGAAAAATTTTACGAGAACTCGGTAAATGAAATCTCAGTGTGCGATTACATCGAATAGATGTCGTCTCTGAGCAGTTTTTTCAGCGGATAGTTGTATTTTCGGTGTCTCATCTTTCTACGTCGCATCCCTCTACGGTGAATTAAAAATTCGAACAGATCGGCCGTGATGTGAGCACCGAGCAGTTATTCGCGCGTACTCTGTCGCTAGAAGAGTCGTCAGTATTCAACTTCAGTTTTTCAACTTCACCGAGCAGATGTTCCATGCCCGCAGCACTTCTTACACTGTACGACAGCCGTTTGCGTTTCGTGCTGTAGCCGTTCACTACGCAGTTAAACTGCTCGTCAACTACAATTATCTTTTGCACAAGTCTCCGTTCCCGAAGCAAAGTGTGGGATTGAGCTAGTTGGTATTCCATTATTAAACTGCTCAGCGCGAAAAATTTGACACGGTACACATAGAAAAGACGACGACCAGCGCTGGTCCTCGTCTTTTCTATGTGTACCGTGTCAAATTATTGCGCTGAGCATCCCGTTCTTGAGCCGGCGAGTGTAAAATATTCCGCACATCTTGTTCAATGCCTCGTCGTAAAATCTCTCGAAAATCCACTGCTCTGAAGGCATAGCGACAGCTGACAACTGATCGAATGTCACTGTGATGCAACTCTCAGTCTCGGTAGCGTATATAGGTAATCGCCTGCCTTTCGTTTTGCTGTTCTATTTCTCGCGGCTCCTCCAAACTGGGCACTGGGCTTTCGCGGGACGCCGTGCGTTTTGGGGGGGATTTGCGCCTAAACCCCGAACATTTTGGCTTTGAAATGTGGGGTGGAAGTGCTGGGAACAAGCGCGGCACGGCACCCGGGCGCGAGTTCCCACTTTCCACGTGGGATCAAAACTTCTCGTCCCGCAACGACACGACGATAGTGCTTTACAATGTCGTCACTCTCAAAATGAACGTCACAGACCTTGCATTTCGCAGTAAGCTTTCTATCTTTGCGATGCAAAGCTTGAATGGCGTAGGGTCTTTTGGAGGTCCGAAGAAGTGTCGTGAAGCGGAGTCGTCGTTGCGGTAGCCGCTCTTGCAGCCCGGCGCAAAGCAAGTCGGCATACCGCACTGTGAATCTATTCGCCCTCGTTACGCTTCGTACATCATGCACGTGTCTTCGTACAAGACGCTAAGCCTAGTCAAGAACAGTCGCAAAAATGACGAGCTAACAAAGCGCAGACGACGCTGTAACCAACGTGCGCTCGTACATCGGCGGCGCCGATCACAAGCGCCAGCCGCGGGAGCTAAAGCCCCTAGATGATGGAAAGTAGCGACGCTGTTTTATCCACGGCCGCCGCACCCTCGTCACGCCGTGAACCTCCTCTTTTTTCACCCTCTCTTTCGTGAAGCCGGCGCATCCGCAACGCTATGGTGGCTAGCAACGCTGAGTTGCTGCGACGCGCGATACCTCCCAGTCAGGTGACCCTGACGTCACGAAAGGCGCGCGCAAGGAAACCTCGCGCTCGCGCACGCCATGAACCCTCCAGGCGTGAACCCTCCAGGCGTGTGTGTGCGGGTGCATGCGCGTTTGTATGTGTGCATGTGTGCGCTTGCGTGTGTAGGTGCGTGTGCGCACGTGTTTTTGCGTGTGTGCGAGTGCATGTGCGCGCCTGCGTGTTTGTAGGTTTGTGTATGTGTGCGCCATGGTGTGCGTGCGCTCGTGTATGTCTTCGTGCCTGTGCGTGCGTGCGCGCACGTATGTGTGTGTGCATGTCTGTATTGGCGCGTGCGTATGTGCGTGTGCGCGCGTATGTGTGCGCACAGGCGCACACACTCGTGCGCTTGTGTATATTCGCGCGTGTGTATGTGCGTGCGTGTCTATCACGACTGTACCCGCGTGTGGATGTATGTGGGTGCGTGTACCGCGTGTGCATGTACGGGCGTGCGTGCGTGCGTGCGTGCGCGTCTGTATCGCGCCCGTATGTATGTATGTGCGTCCGTGTCTGTAGCGCGTGTGTGTGTATGAGCGTTCGTTCGCGTCTGTATCGCGCGTGTATGCTCGTGTGTATGTGCGTGCGTGTCTGTATCGCGTGTGTACGTGCGTGGGTATGTATGTGCGTGCGTGTCTGTATCGCGTGTGTGCGCGTGTGTATATGTGCATGTGTGTGTGTATCTTGTGTGTATGTGCGTACGTGCGTGCCTGTATTGCGTGTGTACGCGCATGTGTATGTATGTTCGTGCGTACGTGTCTGACAGCGGCATTGGCACAAAAAGGCTTCCGGCCCACTCATTTCGAGCAGTTCAAGTAAACCACCACATTTTTTCTTGGCTACTTTTTTTAGCTCATCAAGACAACAATTAGGAACGAAATTCTCGACTATACTTTATGCTGCATACATTACATACGCCTAATACAACTCCGCGTTACGGACAGCCGAAGCGGCGACGGAGAAATAAACCGCTCTGCCGCCAGTTGGTATACTTTTTTTTTTTTCGAAACGCATCCGCTTGTATTTATCGAAGCGTCTTAAAAAATATACATTTTTCATTATGTCCTATCGGAAGCCCACTTTCGTCACGACGGTTTTTAAGCGACCGATTCTCATGTAATGCTTCAAAGGGCCGAATAAACAAGCGCGCGCAGTGTTCTAATGCGGCTGCGGCGAGCCAGTGGAGGGTTCAGCGTGCCGTGCGCACCGCGCCGGCCAGGGGAGGCGAGAAATCCGAGGAGAATTGAGGAGGAAAACGCGCGCGCGGAGGAGAGTCGCTACTTTCAAAATCAAGGGGCTTTAAGCTAGACTAGAGTTACTGTATATGCTACCTGTAGGTAGCAGAGTTGCGCATCTGTCTTCCAAACGCCGCTAGCAATCACGCATTGCGGAGAAGCTGGCGCTCGGGCCAATATTTGTATTTCTCGACGCCGCCGCTGCAGCGAAATGAATTAACACTATTCATCGACAGCCGATGTTTATCGCCGATCTTCGACACGCGAGACATGTTAATCGCCGACACGGTAGGCATGTCGCCTGCACAAACGGAGTGCGACTTCACCGCATAGCGTTGGTTGCTAGCCGGACCGATGCGCAACTCTGCTACCTAAAGGTAGCATATACAGTGACTCTAAGCTAGACACTTTGACAAAGTCTGGTCCACCAGACGAAACGTTAGTAAAAATATACAGTGCCAAACCAACGAAAGTCGTAGTTTCTTTCTTCATTCCTTATTCTATCGGGGTCCGCGTGATTCTTTTCCCACTACTATATATATATATATATATATATATATATATATATATATATATATATATATATATATATATATATATATATATATAAAAGAAGTCCCAAAGTAATATAATTCAGAAAAATGCTTGCGAAGCGCGGAATCGAACCAGCGACCTCTCTCTCCGCAGCGCGTGGCGCTAAGCGCTACGCCACAAAGAGCAGATCCGTCAGGTAGCTAACGGCGAGTGTTATACACACCCTTTACCGCTGGCAGGACTCAGAGACGCCGCTTATAAGCGTTTCTTCATTACCAGCGAGGTGGCGCGAGGAGCGCAACGGGCGCATTTAAAAGTCGTCGGCCAGCTCACTCGCTTCTTCTAATATTTGCGCAGGGAGAACCTTGTCCTTCCGCTGTCTGCTCGCGCGGTATTTTCTGCCGTGGGGCAGATGTTCTTGCAGCGTAGCAGCGCGTCCATCACGGGCCGCTTTTCTTGCTATCGCATTCATTGCATCGCCCTTGCGGCGAAACTGTGACTTTTTTTGTTATCAATCCATCCCCGTACAGTGTCACGGTGGTGCGAGGGGAATGTCTCGGCAGCGTGGAACCCCTCGAAGACGCACAAGTTGTGGACGAACCAGATGAAATGCACTGCCACAGTTCCAGTACGCTCGGTGCTGTTTCGACGTCTCGTTCATCACCCGCTGATGTATTCGGTTCCTCCATTGCTGACAACCTCACCCCGGTCCAGCATTGCCAGCTTCTGGGCCTGCTGGAAGAATTTCGTTCTTCTTTCGATGTCGCTCAACTTCTCTCGGCCGCACGCCCGCCGTTACGCATCGCATCGACACTGGCGCCCAGCCTCCACTGCGGTAACGTCCATATCGCGTATCTCCCACAGAACGCCGTGTATTCAACGAGCAAGTTGACGACATGCTTCGACGCGATGTTATTCGACCTTCTAACAGCCCTTGGGCGTCTCCTGTCGTTCTTGTTGCGAAGAAGGACGGTTCTGTGCGGTTCTGTGTGGACTACCGACGACTCAACAAGATCACTCGTAAGGACGTGTATCCACTACCGCGAATAGACGACGCGACTGACAGCCTGGAAGGAGCAGAATTCTTTTCATCTCTCCATTTGCGCTCAGGGTATTGGCAAGTACCTATGGCTGATGACGCTCGACCAAAGAACGCCTTTGTGACGCCCGACGGCTTGTACAAATTCAACGTCATGCCATTTGGGCTGTGTAATGCGCCCACCACCTTTGAGCGCATGATGGATACCGTTCTGCGCAACCTGAAATGGCACACATGCTTGTGCTACCTCGACGACGTCGTTGTTTTCGCTCCGGACTTTTCCACGCATCTTTAACGCCTGCGGCATGTTTTGACGCGTTTGAGCGACGCCGGTCTGCAATTGAATCTAAAGAAGTGCCGATTTGCAGCACGGCGACTGAGAATACTCGGTTACGTCGTGTCCAAGGACGGTATTCTTCCCGATCCAGCCAAGCTTCGAGCCGTGACCGAGTTCCCCAAACCTACGTCCGTCAAACTGCGCAGTTTCGTAGGACTGTATTCCTACTTTCGGCGTTTCATTCGAAACTTCGCGACTACCATATCGTCGCTGACGAAGCTCCTCGGAAATAACGGGCCCCTCAGTTCGTGGTCGTCAGAGTGCGACGACGCTTTCGCGAAACTCCGTCGTTTGTTGACGTCGCCTCCCATACTACGCTACTACGACCCAACGGCCCCTACAGAGGTACACACAGACGCCAGCGGTGTTGGCCTTGGCGCTGTCCTTGCGCAGCGCAAACCAGGGTTCCCCGAATATCTCGTGGCATACGCAAGCCGTACGCTTACTAGAGCCGAGACCAATTACACCGTCACCGAAAAGGAATGCCTGGCGATCATCTGGGCCCTTACGAAGTTCCGACCTTATTTGTATGGTCGCCCATTTGATGTCATCACCGACCACCATGCACTGTGCTGGTCTTCGTCATTGAAGGATCCATCAGGCCGCCTCGCCCGCTGGGCACTTCGCCTAGAGTACTACGATATACGCGTGCTGTACCGCAACGGACGCCAGCATGCTGACACCGACGCACTCTCGCGCTTCCCCTTGCCTGACGCAATACCCACAGCCCACATACTCACAATGCCGTCCGAGTGCCGTATTCTCTTGCACCTATATGGTGCAAGAGAATACGGCACCTATATGGTTTCATACAGGATCCGTATGGTTTTATACAGGACTTACAGGACTAAATATAGGAATTGTATAGGACCGTGTGGGGGTATATAGGATCCAAACAGGATCCAAATGGGACCTAAACAGGACCCATATGGTGGTATATAGGACGCAAGTAGGACCTACAGAGGACCCATATGGCGGTATATAGGATTGAAATAGGACCGCCAGAGGACCCATATGGCGGTTATAGGATACAAATAGGGCCGCCCAGGACCTATATGGCGGCATATAGGATCAACACAGGAGTTGTTTTCTTTCATCCGCTCTCATTCAAACCTCTCACAATCTCTTCCTGATCAATAGTTCGCCTTTTTATCTTTATAAGTGGCAGGGCAGCACTTAATTCTCAGTGTTATCTTTCAAATTCCCTTTCATCTCAATCTAGCTCTCGAACCAGCTGGCTTTTTTTTTATCTTGACAAGTGGCAGTGCAGCACATAATCATCCGCTTTCATCTACACCTCTTACAACATCTTTTTGCACGCGCACCCCTTACAAAAATGCACTTTGCGTGTCAATTGACCCCGAACCGAGGCCTTTTTGACTCAATAGCTGGTCAATTAAACGGCAGCTTCTAATGAGTGCCCTCAATAAACATTGAATTGACATTAGGTTTGAAATATTCTGTTGACTCTCACTCACTTAATTTTTAATTGACATACATTAAGAAAGTTTTAATTGACCGACGGTTACTACACATTTAATTGACCTAGTATTGAGCGCTCTCAATGAGGGATGTTGACACCTACATTAGCTTCTGGGGTAGAATTCACAAAACTTATTGTGTGTGTGTGTGTGTGTTTGTGTGTGCGCGCGTGCGTGCGTGCGTGCGTGTCATATGGCCAGCACCACTATTGGCTGCAGTTTTCTCTTACGTATATTTTTCCATTTTTCTGTAAGACACGTTCGTTAATAAGGGTCCTGAATTAGGCATAAACCAAACTTGAGGATACAGTTACAGCACTCAGTGGAGCAGCATTGTATTACATAAAACTGCATGCAAGCATATGCTTTCAGGCACTGACTGTGCGGCGCACGTGTTTCTGAACTGTGTAGACGGATCGTGTCACGGTCAAGAGCGACACGTGCATTTGCTTCAATGATGCGCTAAAATGCTGCCTTCCAAAATTAGCAAAAATACCCTTGATTCAATGTTTATCAGAATGTGTATTCAAATATTATTTTATTACTATTTATTCATGAGAAGTACGATAAAAATGGGGATAAAACACGTCGTGGTAGCCGGCTTACGCGAAAAGAATGCGGATTCGACGAACGCGTCTTTCAACGGTCGTGCATTCTTCACTCCCCCGAGGGGGGAAAAGGCGCGCCCTATTGTTCCGAAACTCGCCTGTCTGGTAAGTCGCGGGCGGTAGTTTTTGCACGTGGCGAGACCATGAGGCGGGAAGAATTCTGAGAACGCATGTCGCAAACATTCGCTGCACAGGTGCAAGGAGGCCCGTCTACTGTTGCGATCAAGAAAATAACGCGAGAAAAGATCAATTTGTATTTTATAGGGTGCTAATATTGCGCCATGAAAACTTGATAGTTCACAAATAAGCTTCGCAGAATTTATTGGCAGTTACACCAGTGTAAATTTCTGACGGTCACTTTAGTCCTTGTTGTGTATCCCTCCGCGCCGCACTTTCTTCTTCAGAATTGCTCACCAGCGTCACGAGCGCGGATCGTGTTCGTCACTTGCGATCTCTCTTGCTTTGATTTCGTGGACATCGAGTACCGCGATGTGCACAGGCTATCAGCGAAAGAGTGAAGAACATACTTCGCTCATGTGCTGCAATTGTGGCCGTACATGGAAGTTTGTTTCGGCGGAACGGTTGTTCACCAGACCCAGCATCGCAACTTTCCTGCGGACAAATGGACACCTCAGCCTACATGCAAGACTCCAATCGCAGCTTCCCTTCTGCAAAGCTGCAGAGACAGATACCGTCACCATGATGTGCCATCAACATTTTCTGTATTTGCTGGATCTCCAAACCACGCGCCTCTGTTGATTATCTTTGAAGGTAAGTTTATCATTTTCACTGCCTTCGTACGTTCTACTCGAAAGTCATGAAAACTGAAAAAAAAAGTATTGTGCGTTGGATGTTGTATCAGTATGCAACTACGTAACTATTGTGGTTTACATTATTAAACCGTTCTCTTCTAGCTATTTTATTTTTTATGACAAGATTTTCTCTCTTTTTTTTGTATTTCTTACAGGCATGCCTTGCCCTGGTTATTCGGAAACAGGCGCTACGCCAACTAAATGATGGCATTCGTCCCTATTAGAGTTTTCGTAAAAGTAAATATAGATGTTAACAGATCTGTGTTTTCCATTTTGACTTGAACACTTTACAGAACACCGAAGGTCCGCTGCAGCTTACACAATGAAGAAATCACAGCATCTGCATCACTGTGCATGTGCGTGTATGGTGCCGTTTTATTGCGGAGATGCTTAAAGATTTAAATAAATAATCAGTTACGAAATATTCTTGCCTGATCGTTTTTCTTCAAGTGTATACGTAAGTTCAACAGTGAATTCTTACATTCTTATAATTAGACTGCTGCGAGACATCATTACAGCTTGAATTGTTGTATATATTTGCTTTTATTACACGCTTCATAAACTGGCATGTCTTTATCAATATGTTCCTTTGCTGCACGTTATTTGTGACCCAAATCGCTGATTCGGCCCATGTTACCCATATCACCTGTAACACCCATATAATCAACCTACCTGTATCACCTATACGACCTATATCACCTATACAACCTATATCACCTATAAACCTGTATCACCTATAAAGCCGTATCCCCTATACGACCTGTATCCAATAACATCATATGTATGGGTCCTGTATATATAGGAATTTTCAGTAGGGTTGGCTCGCCCAGACAATGAGGCGCCCTGGCCGCCATCTTGGCGATTGCCGGTGCCTAAGTGCGCCCGGGTGAGGGAGAGGGTAGAGCGCGCCATGTGCAGTAAAGTATAACGAGAGGTGGGAATGGGCAGTGTGGATGAGGGGGGCATAGCATAGCCATGTGTAGTACAGTGGAGAGAAGCGATGGAGGGTGAAGCATCCATGTGTAGTATAGTAATGGGAAGTGAGGGCAAGCCAGTTGCATGTTGCGAGCTTCGCGTCCGGGCCTTCAGGTGTCGCCCCTATCGAAACGACGACAGCGCACCGCCGGCAGCGGTAATCGAAATGCCATCTAAGCCTTTTTTTTTTTCGCCGATTTTATTTGTAAGACTTCATATCAATACGCATAAAAAATCGTTTCTCATTTAATTTTAGGCTGTCAGAAGCGTGTATAGCGCGAAAGCTAAAAAGATTCGAAAGTGACGCACTTCTGGTGGCAGCCAAGTGGCAGCGCGAGCCAGAAAACAAACAGTCTGTACAGTCACGCCGCACTGGTGGGCGTGAAAGGGACGCGGATGTGTTTTATATCAGTTATAGACAGTTTGCTGAATACTGTGAACGAAGTAGTGCGACATCTTGAGCTGCAGAAGTGCAGGGAATTTAGCGGTGTACCTTTCTTATACCAGCGAAGACTTCGTGCAGTCCGATGTATTTATCATGCAACGCTGGACAGCTTCTGTGCTCCGGACATCTGTGGTGGGGCTATGCGTAGTACGTACCTTCTTTGCATATAAACGCTTATGCATGCATGTTGTTCACTGGTATACATGCTAAAATACTACTTACATGTCCTTCATTTTGTGTAATCATCGATACAGTCGCAATAAAATCATTTATTGGAGCAAGTTTGAGGGATCAGCGTTGTCAGTTCGATCGGCCTGTATGCGGCAGCACTACCCTAATAAAGTAAGTATGCAAGATACTTGTGAGTTTCTAATGAGTAATTGACTACAGTGTACGTTATGGAAACGAGAGAAATTCAAGGAGGTTGGAGAGGGGGCTGCCGGAGCGAGCGGTGGACAGCGGCGACGCAAAGCAGACGACGACAGCATCGTCTGCTATGCGGAACGCCCGCCGCCATATCAAAGCGCCCTTGTGCGTTTGAAACATATTTCATTTTATACACAGCTATAAATTCAACTAATATTCGTAGTTGTTAAAACTAAATTGTATGTGAAAGATGTTAAAAGCTTTGTCCGTTGAGAGCAAGATAACATTTTTAATTCTTTTTACAACTACCGTTAGAATCCAGACGGCGCCACCATCGTGTCCAAATTTTCGTCCCCATTGGCTCTATGGGCATGTCACTCCCTTGGTGAGGGTGCGGAGGACCACTGATCTCCGCTAGGTTAATGGAGGTCAGTGCGGAGGACTGATGTGAGGGTGAAGGTATAGCAAGGGGTGGGAAGGAGCAGAGATGTAAGAGTGCGGAGGAAGGGAGGGCATTTGATAGCCGTGAGGCAAAGGAAAGGCGGGGAGATTAACCAGGTTGTGCCGGGTTTGTCACCCCACACGGGGGAGGGGGATAAAAAGAAAGCAAGGAGCAAAAGAGACCAGTAATACGCGTATCAGCGTTCACCGCGCGCACCCAGACAGTCACAAGCGATAGCCGTGTGTAGCTAGTATACCAGGTGAGGAGAGAGGGCACCACAAATCCCGCTATGGCCGCCGAGCAGGCTGGAACGTCAGTGCTTGCCTGCCCGTGAAGGCCACTTAAGGACAGGCGAATCGCTACTCCACATGTTTAGGTACAGCGCACTTCCTACAGCTTTCCCGCATATATTAGGCGCGTAGCTCCTCTTAGTCTAACCTTGTCACGTCTCCGTTGTCCGGCGTATCTCCCCGGCAGCCGGCAGTATCTGACCGGTGGTGGTGGTGGTGTGCGGCGTGACCACCCTTACTGCGCATGCGCATACCCTCTCCACTCCCCTCACCATTCCCCATGTCCTCTACCCCTCTCCCCTTTCCCTCTCCACTCACCCTCTCCCTCTCCCATACACCTCTCCACTTCCCCTCCCCCTTTCCCTCTCCCATAACCAGTCTTAAAAACGGAGGGGGCGTGCACACATGAAGGCTCCCTAAAGACAATGCGCTGCGACAGTACGTGATATGTATCACCCTCTCCTCTCCTACGCTTCCCCCTCTTTCTCCTCTCCTACGGTCCCCCTCACCCCCTATCTTGCCTCGCGGCGCAGCGGCGCCGACGCAGGCAGCGTCGCGGCAGCGTCTTGATTGAAAAAACCGACCTCTCGCACTGCACAACCGTTCACTGACCACCCCGTATATATAGGCACTGGATTTTGACCTCCAAGGTAGTGCGTGTGTGCGATTTCTCCTGTGCGTGATTAAACAATGAAAATTCACAGCGTACATGTAAAATTAAAGTGAGCTGCAAGTCGTCATAACTCTCATCGAACTTTTAGTATCAACGCGCCCGATCTCACGTCGGTGATGATGTACTGGGCAGAATTCACGGAAGATTCACGGTTTACCGATGAACCTCCGCAGCTTCGCCCACTCATCATCATTCACTCCGTGGATATGCTGTGATTTTTTTTGAGGCTGTAATTGCAATTGTAGTAACGTGTCTGTTCTCAAGTGCTTCAGCGACGAGGCCGGCGCGTCATGAACTGAACGAGGCTCACCTCGTACGTTCACGTACACGGACTGGACGACACTAAATTGATACTGACAGCAAGGACATCAACTTGTTTTTGTTTTGTTTTGTTTTTTGCAAAATCAAGCACTAAAATTATTGCGAGAAAAACGTTAAACCAAGCAACAGGGAAAATCGGGCCGGCGCTTTCGTTGGCATGCGGCGAGTGTGCACCGATCTGATATGCTGGGCGAAATCATCACATGATCTAAAGGAATCTCCCGGGAACCTAATAATGCAAGCATAATTTTTCGTCAAGATCACGATGTAATGCACCACCTTTAATTTTCGGACGCTCAAACCCCGAGCTAAGCAGCGCCACTTGATCACCGCTTTCGGTGTGTGTGTACAGCGAGCACGGGCACGCTTGGCCATCGCACTCGTAAAGCGTTTTTAAACGCGTTACTTGGCAATAGGTTGGCAAAAACGCGCCCGTCCAAAAAATCCTCGCCTGGGAAACACGTGACCTCTACAATTTTTAAATGAGACTCGCAATCGCTAAGTAGATTGCAATCTGTAAACGGGGGTTCGCAATTACTAGGCACTTACGCAGAATCACAACGAAATCTTTCAAACCTTTTGCGTACCAAAAAGTGGCGATCTTCGCAGCAATACTGCGTGGCCCATCCACCTGTTACGTTGCTCGAAAAAGAAATTTCGCTCCTTTCTCCGTTTGCATATAGGGCATGTTATCACAGCCGGTGCGCTATCGATGAGCTTTGTTGTGTGGAAAGCGTACATCCGTGCGCCCTCAAGCGAATGATTTCGAAAAAATAAAACAGTTGCTAAAAAGGGCTCGTCCTTGCGTCGCTCTTCAAGATACAATTGTGCCCACAGAAACAAACCCACGTACCTGTGACTAAGCATTGTTTAAGGAGGTATACATGTTGCGCCTATTGATTATGGTGGTTTTTTTTCGGTATACGCTTACGCACTAAAGAAACTGGCTGTTAGCGCCGCCTCCGCTCGCCTCGTTCGTTTATCGCCTAAGAGTAACTGCGTCTGCTGTTCAGAGAAAATGTCGATATCTACAGCAATATGAATATAAGAGTTGGTCCACTTTGTGGCCAAGGGAAAGAATGCCCCGCTTTCCCGCAGCCAGTGATCATTCACTCTGTCGACAGATACGCCGTTCTGTGGGCACTTTTCCTGGCCCTTTTCGCTCTTGGCGCCGAGGCGGGTACGGATGGCCTGTCAGAGGAGGCTGCGTCGGTGCTCTTGGGGCTTCGGCTTCTGGGTACCGTTCAGAAGTTCATCCTTGGAAATATGGGCCTTACTTGTTTTCAGCAGTTTTGTCAATAGTCTGCATGAAAAAGAACAACAGACTGTCGCAATCTTGTGGGGCTCGTTTCTAGCGATTCTGTTCCTTTCGAGCCGCCGCAATAATAATTTAGCAATGTCTGTAAGAAAAGCAAGTCAGTTTTAAACCGTGTGCCTTATTCATTACTATACTGTAGCGCGCGCACACAGGTAATTCATGGTCTGACTCACAGGAGATAAAGAGTGTTGCCAGAATCCACCGTCTTGGGCAAAAACCTGACAGAAGACTCGTAATAGTTTATTTCCAAGGTTTTCTAGAAAGACAAGCTGTCATGCGAAAAGCTCAAACGCTCAACATATTGTGGCGGTGGAGAAAACGAGGAAGCTGGCTCAGATTAGAGGAAGACGACGCCCCTTACAGCGGGCACCAGCTATATTTATTGAAAATACACCAACTCTGTGGCCGCTTTCTTCGTGCAACATTTTGGTGGACGTGCCAGTGCTGAACTTGGCAGCGATGGCACACCCACCGTCAACGTCCGCGCCAGCGGTCTTCCTCACCCAACCACGGGATCGTGGGCCATTTTGTGGCACGGATACGACTGACGTCGAGGAGTGGCAGAACCCGACCCTCATGCTAACGAACCTGATCTTAAGGGCAATGGTATGACACGTATAAATCTCACCTAACGAGCTGGGATGTCTGTAAATAGATAATGCGAGATCTGTTTGGCAGACCGGTCGGTCGTCAGCTGGCCGCAAAGAAAGAGCTAGCGGGCCGCCCTCAGACGCCAACACAGTCGTATGTCGTCTACATACAAGATGTGCTGTTTCTCTGCCGCAAAGCTGACGACAGCATGACCGAGGCAGATAAGATCGGGCACATATTAAGAGGTATTGCCTTTAACCTCCTAATGTGCAAATATTGCTCTACGGTGGACGAAATGATCAAGGCGTGTCGGCGCTTCGAACAGGCAAAGGGCCGTAGAGTTGCTCAAGAACATAACAAGGCTAGCAATGCTAGAACCGGGTTAAAATGAACGAACAACGTCTAAAGTATTATATATAACAGAAATAACAAAGAAGTAATCGCAATAGTTCACTTAAAATTGCTAAAAACGCTTCAGAAACATGTGGCTGACTCCGGTGCCGCGCAAGAGAGGACGCCTCGCCGAGCGAATGCCCATCCCCCCCTCTGCGTCTGATGGGGGGACTCGCTGCAGACGACGCGTATCTCAACTGCCGTGACTAGCAAGAAGTCGATAAAGCGTAGCCAAGCGTAGCGCACATGTGGCACACCGAGTTTGCGAATCTCCCGAACAAGATTCTACTCGTGCCGGGGAAACCTTACATGCTTGCTTCAAACATTGGCGTCCTCGACGGTTCAGTGGGAACTCCACGAACGGGAATTGTTATGTCTGACCGTCGCGGCAACGCGTTGGCAATGAGAGTGGACCGGAGATGCGTTCCACCAACTCGGGACACCTTCCCAGAAACGGGCTCTCCGCGGCAGGAAGCGCCCCACAAGGGGAAGAGAATCGTGCGAGCTCCGATGGGCAGCAGAGAGAGGTCACAGCTGGTGCCGTCTTCAATGGGACGCTCTGGCATGGCTGGGATGCTACGGTGCCGACCAAACTCGTCTATTTTGACCAGAGCAATCATAAGTCGCCGTAAACCCTTTCCTGTCCTTAATTCTGGGGAGAGGCGGAGCAACTCGTCTGACACCTTGTTCATCCGACTGACCCCACGTGAGTGTCATTGACCGCAGGAACAACCAAGGAGGAGCCTGCCTGAAGGGTTATAACGACGGTGCTTAGTGGGACAAGACGCTCTGGGCCCTGGGTTAATGGCTCATTCAGTTCGCTCGTCGCTGAACTCGTACATTTTCGCTATGTAATAAGTGAACAAAAAGTGTCAGTAAACTTGTTTGTTTTCGAGGTTCCTCAACTCGAAGACTCCGTCACGGTACCAAATGCAGTCCGGGTACGACGCAACCCTAACGTCGCAACAACTGGCGTCAGCGGTGGGATGGAACTAACCCAGGTCACAACAGAGTCGATCGGTGCCCGTGCTAAGCACTTCCTCATATTTCCCAGTAGTGGAGCTACCATACGTTTTAGGGGCAAAGTACCTTAGGGTCTCGGCTTGTCGGCGTGTCATGTCGTACGTGGTCACGGTCCGTCATATAAACGGGTAGGCGCCCCAAAAATTGGGTAAATCCCACTGCTCGCCACCGGTCCATACTATGCATATTATGAGTTAAAGGATTGTCGTTACTGCCTGAAACATTAGGTTCGGCTTAGCAGCGATGTCAGAATCCCCGACGAAACTTACCAAGGCGCTCAAGTTTCTCATCTAAAACCAGAGACACAAACGTGGATATCTACGGTAAAGTCATCTATTTGAAATGCCACTTCTTGGAACATATCTGCAAAGTGATGGTGCTTTACTCGCCACCAGTCCACTAAAAATGAAGACGGCAACAGTTTGCACAACCACGGCCGCTCTATGAAAACGCACCGCACGGGGTGCGGCCTGCTACGTCGCCCGAAACCGGCGTGAGCACGGCCGGGCTAGACCGCACGCGCGCGCTCGCTTCTTACGGCCTTCGCATCGGGTGTAGTGCATACCACTGCTTTCAGGGGGCCGCTGCGACCCTGACCCTCCTCCGCCGCTCCGTGCAGCGCGCGCAACGCCGGCAAATGATTTCGGGCGCGCTTCTTCACTCACCGCGCGTTGAAAAACAAGTTGCCTAATCGTTGAAGACGCACAAATGGTTTATTCTGACTTCTTATATGCGCAATGTGCATCGAGCTTAAGCTTATCGAAAAACGTATAAATGCAAGAGCCGGGAGTACAGCGCTCCGCCATCCAACGTGTAGACATTCTGAGGTCTGGAAATAAATATTTATTGCTCGTAAGCACTCGCAAATAGTTGAACGCTTTCAAGTGAAAACTTTGCCGGACTTCACAAATGTCTCGTTCACAACCTAAAATGCTTCCTAGTCGGCTTGTGTGCGTAGGTGGAAGGCTTGTCGTTCGCGTCAGTCAGTTGGTTTGTGTGATTGACGAGGAGAATTCTTAGGAATTTTTCGGCTATGAGATCTGCGGATCGTCGGGATTGGCTGTCGTCAACGCCTTCAGGGCAGTGCGTTGCAAGTAGGGCTGGACTGCTGTTTCCAAAACTTCTAGCACATTCCTGCGTGGCAGGTGTTCAGAAGCCTTATAGAAAAAGACCACTATCTTGTCCAAAAGAGCTAGAAACTCAGGCCTCGGGTTGTGTAGTTCGTTCCTGTCTTGTGCTCCCAGTAGCTTGTACAGCTGATGCTGCCTGTTGTTGGTCGTCAGTAGCGCACTGCAAGAGTCAAATCCGAGGTCTGTAATAATAATAAGCGACGAGGAGAGTCTGAAAAGTGCGAGCGATTTGAGCGGTTGTGCGTTTTAGCGGTGCGATTAGAGCGGTTGTGCGTTGTTAGCAGTGCGATTTGAGCGAATATGCGCATGCGACTTTGTGTTATGAGTTTTGCGTTGTAACCACGTTGTTGATAATTAAATGTAAACTTCTTTTTCCCTTTTAACCGTATGTCGTGCGTTGCGTTTTCTATGTGTCTTATTTTACGGTCCAGCCATCCTGACGCTAACAAAAGGAACGCAAAAGAGCTCGGAGTCCCTGGAATTAATGTTTCCAGGTGGTGTTAACACCAGGTACCACTCTCGGGGCGTGCCGTCCGAAGGGGTTATTCAGCAGCAAGAGTCCTCTCTTGTTTTTTTTTACTTTCTTTCTCCCTATACGCAGTTATTTTCAACCATTAGATATGCAACTCACGTACGTGTTTCAAAGAGCTGTCAAGCTGCAGACCGCAGCATTTAGCCCTGAAAACCACTCCAAATGTATTTGGAAAAATAAAGAAATTGAAAATAGCTAGCAAAGGGAAGGCGAGCTCTCTTAATTGCGGCCTCATTGTCCGACGAGACCAAGGGCCAAATGTATTTGGTGCTCTCTGCTTGCAGAACAGGTGCAGCGTTGTTTATCTCTCTCTCTGATCGTTGCCAGTGCTTCATGCCTCCTGCATTATGCCTCATGATGGTTAGCGCAAACGCAACACGGACGAAAAGAAGAAAAAAACGACGACACAATTGAGCGCTATCTAACAACTGAATGTTTATTGGAAAAATCACAAATATATATGTCTAAGAAAGAGAACTGCGTGAGCTGCCCTTCTATCGCTTTGATTGATGAGGAAGTGTCTTTCCTGGAAAGGGCGTAGTTTTGTTAGCATACACGTTTTTATCTGTCAATTATCTTTGGCGCATGTGCGGGTTTGTTGTTTTTTCTCTTTCTTATACATATATATTTGTGATTTTTCCAATAAACATTAAGTTGTTAGATAGCGCTTGTGTAGTCGTTTTTTCTTCTTTTCGTCCGCGTTTGCGCTAACCATCGTGAGCAATTTCCAACTCGCCCAATTCGCTACCCTCCTGCATTATGCCTCGTTAGCCGATTCTTCAGCAGTTTTACTGAGTTTAAGCTTGTATTATCCACGAGCACATGCATACCGACATTATGCGGAGAGCCGTCTGATAACATTAGTTTTTTTTTAAGGGAGACGATCCTCCCTCTACCCCTGACTTCTTGAATAATCCCCCTCCCCTTTCTCCGTCGAGAACCCCCCTTCCGCGGTTTCACATCGAGCAACACTCTTGTGCCGTGTGCGCGGCGCAGGGGATGCACGGTCAGGGTCGCAGCGCCCCTACCGCCGACGGGCGGCGAAACATACTGAGAAACTCTCCCATTGCTTTCGCGACGGGTGAGAAGGCCGTAAGGAAAGGAGCGCGCGTGCGGTCTAGCCCGGCGTGAGGAGCCTCGTTCTCCGCGCCGCCGCCGCAGCGGCGCTGCTGCTGCGGGAAAAGCCCGCGCGGATGAGAACGTTCCTTCGGCCGTGTCCGCATGCTTCGCGCCGTGTTTCGCGTTTACATTTTATAGTCGCGAGAGCTGTGCAAATCTCACCGCTGCCTGCAATGCCACTAACGGGTTCAAATGAGGCCCAATGGCGTACATTTACAAGCGAACTCATCTAGAGCCATACGACCAGCGTTCAAAAGAACTAGCGAGTTATTTATCGAGCGACCGCCTTGATTGAGTGTGCTTATTTGCTGTGGAAAGGAAAATCCGTAAAATTAGAAATGTTACGATTGATTGCGTAATGTTGGATAAATATTTTCCGGTTGATTTATAGTTGCTACCTACTAAAAATGAGATAGCTGTTTTTAACTGTCATTCAGCCACACTACCAACGTGTAAAAGAAAGCGCGGAAAGCTCTGCGAAGTGGTATGTTCTCTTTATTTACACAATGACGCCACGGAAAAGCACCTTGTTCACCGGCTTTAAAATCGTACCACAGTAAGCGGTTCGCTACCAATGGAATCGATACAGGTGGTCTCGACTACAGCGCCCATATCAACGAGACCAAAAATCTTGTCCACCTGTCGGTCATATATAACTTTCTGATCAATCGCCATTTCAGAGAACAGAAAGCTTCTTGTTCTGTACTTAGTGCTTCGTACTCATTACGAAGGCGTTCTTTGATTAATGTGGTCACTCCAATTTCACCCGTTGATTGACCAACATAGTTTTACAGTGTGGCCCGGCACGGCAATTTGAAAAGGTTTCTCGTCCTCACGTGCTCGTAGCCTTCACTTGAACATGCCCTCCAAAGCACACACTCTCGTAATATTATTTCGTCATATTTAGGCTTCTTGCTGCTGAAATTGCAGACTTGGTTGATGATGAAAAAAAGCTTTTTTGTTCCCTTCGTCGGCTGATTTGAGCAACTCCACAAAGCCCTGGATTTCCTTACTCTCATCGTAGTCTTGAAGTCGCTGCCTCATTATGTCATGCTCTTCCTGCAGTTTCTGAAGCTCGTCTTGTTGACGTTTAATTTTCATTTTGAGCCGGTGCTCTGTCTTTTTCGCATCATTCAACATGTTCACAATGTTTAGCGTTGTTTCACGTGCTTTGTCGACAAGCAAGACATTTCCGGGGCGCATTTCTGCTGTCGCCTCGATAACGAGTTCTTTCCGCTCATCGCTCTCAGAAGAAAATGAGGCAAGTTCACTTACTGCTCCTTCCACTGCATCAAAAACACGGCCACAAGTGCTTCGGCGTCGTTTCCGCCCCTGAGTTTATCCATTTTCTTTTCGCATATCTCTGGGTAGTTCGGGAAGACAGTGGGAACAACTGTTGGAAGCAATATCTTCAGCTTCGTTGACTTCTTATAGTCGTCGTCTGTGAAGTGTAGTAAACACACCAAAGACCTGTCACTTGGCTCCCAAAGGCTTCCTTTTCCTTTTGATCCCTGGCTAGAAATGTTTTTAGCCATGCTTTACGGTACTCTGCGTATAGGCACGGGAACTCGTGGTATCGGATTAACGGGTCCTTTCTTGCATTCATATTACACAGCGGCACGCAACAGTTGCGCGGCATAGCGCCACGTGTAACACGACAAGAATGTCGACGCTTCTGCACTACCACGTGTGTGCACAAAAAAACGCGCAGGCGAGAAGCGAGGTCTCTCCAACCCGTACAGACAATATAGAGTTTTAGTTTAGCGCGCGCAAACCTGTACGCACGCAACGGCCTGCGCGCTGCGTACGTTAGAGTTGAAGGTCACGGGATCGAATCCCGGCCGCGGCGGCTGCATTTTCGATGGAGGTGAAAATGTTTGAGGCCCGTGTACCTATAGATTTAGTTGCACGTTAAAGAACCCCAGGTGGTCGAAATTTCCGGCGCCCTCCACTACGGCGTCTCTCATAATCATATCGTGGTTTCGGGACGTTAAACCCCAGATATGATTATTATTCGCACCTTTATTACCAAACTGGAATGAATTCCGAAAATAGATCGCAATCACTTCGTCCGCCTACTGCCAGTCCTATACCAATGTAGTCCAGCGTAGGCCAAATTACCAGCGTAGGGCACCTTCTACCGGTACAACATCGTTAGGAAGGCATACACCATTATAATATGGACAGAAAAGAGCCCTGTGCAAGCCGCGCATAACAAACACTGCTGAAAATTGCAAGGAGAAGCGCTCAGAAGCATTTATAGATTATATTGAAGAGTGGCACAACGTTCGGGAACGACAGAAATGAAGGGATTAGCTAGACAGTTATTTTCATTCTGCAGAGGTCTAAAAAGACATCCTAAATTAGCTCCAGTGGTGGAAGTTAAGAACTACGACTGCCAACGCCTTCACATTTCTCAAGGCAGATGTGCGCCTCTGCGGCTAGCGCAAGCAGTGCAAGAAACTTCAGAGTGGTAGGACATGTGATGGAACGGCGCATGGTGTGCTTATAGTGGAATCTATTTATAATTTGATTTTTTGTACAATAACATGCGAACAAATAAGCTATAAACAATGCCACAAAAGCTTATAGACTGTATATAATAGCAGTGGTGTGATATATGAGAACACTGCTATGACAAATAGTGGCTTTTTTTTCCATTCGACTTCTTATACGTATTTCCAAAGTGCACGTGGTGCGCGCGGTTCGTTATAATTTTTATCTTGGTTACTGTATTTACAACAAATGTAATAAACTTGACTTTTTCCCTCTATTTCTCTTGATGTGGCAAGGTGCTACTATGATGAAGGTAGGTGCTACATATCCAGAAGGGTGCACGGTTGGCTTTCTCGTTACAGCATGCTTTAAAAGGACACTAAAGGAGAAAAAACGATTTTTGGCGTGTTAGTAAATTACTCTTTCATAATTCCAAAATCACCACGGCTGCCGAGAGAAGACGCATGGGAAGCGCGAAAAGGCGCAAAAAGAAATTACGGCTGGTGATGCCTCCTTGAAATTCGCGCATCAAACTCATCATATATTTTGTTGGTGTCTGCTAGGTCCTACGCAGTTCCTAATCGGTAAAAATGAAGTGCATTGTCTTCCGAGGGGAGGCCATTGACTTGACATACGAAGCTTGAAGAAATTTCGACAAGACAAAGTCGCCAAAATACGAAAAATGTGCTTTGAAATCCGTGTTGTCCCGCGTGGAGATTTGGCGCGAAATTTACAAATGAAACCCTGACCTTGATTTTCTCCTTTATTAATGTATCTGTGTTGGTGAAACTAACATTAGATTTCTCAGAGTGCAATTTATCAATCTAAGCCAATTCATTGTTTCACTTTCGTGTTTATTTAAATTTCAATAGCGCAATAAAAACTAAGTGAAGAGAGCGTTCTGTTCTCTCTCCCCTCTGTTTTTATTGCGCTCCTTATGAAAACGGGACTCATGCTGCAAATCACTTTTCTTCCTACAGTATCTGCTACAAAACGCTATTGATGATCCCGATTGTATTCCTAGAAAATTAGGTACAGTATACCACTGCCGAACAAACATTCATCGTACCCAGCATGTCCGCTCAACTGTTTCCACGGTGAGCCAGCCCCTTTTTACAAGAAAATACCGTAAAGTATACTTGCTAGCGAAGTATGCGCCAAGCATGCGTAGATATTTGCCACTTAAAACGCCCTTGCGGTCGATTCGATCTTCGGGCAACACTACCTAGATTATTGGCTCGGGCCCTTGTCGGGCCCGATCTGTCGTCGGGCCGGGCCGGGCCGGGCCCGGGTCTCGCTTTGAGTCACCGGGCCGGGCTCGGGCGGGTAAACTTGAACGATTCCCGGGCCGTGAATCGCGGCCCGTGCAGTGCTCTAATTCGTACACGGAACAACTGCTGATTTTTGTCCCGACCCGTCTCAATAGTGCTTTTTTCTTTATCCGCTAGGCAGTGCGTTCGGGCGCTGCAGTCAGGGTAGAAAACTCCACTGCCTTGCAATAGATGCATTCGCATTAGAGATAGTTCTTTGCACCCAGAATAGAATTTTCGGTTTTGCGGCGAGCAGTAGTTGAAGCTGTTTTGTGCCTTGCAAAGAAACAAACGCCGTTATGTGTTGTGCGGCTGCACCGCTTAGCGTCTTTTCGTATTTCACTCGGAGGCTCGGCTCGCGCGTCTACAACGATGGAAGCCGACACGCGCGGAACGTTATACATTTTGCTGAGCGAACTTCTTGCACAGCTTTGTGCCTGAAATGGAAGATTTACAGTACACTAGAACGCGCACCTTTCAGCGGGCAATACGCCGGAAAAACATGCTGCCGAAAACGAGCGTGACCCAATGAGATTCGTCGGCGGTGCTTCAATTGTTGGCGAACAACCAAGTGAAAAAATCGAGGGCCCTTAGTTGTGGCGCAAGTAGGCCAATCAGGGCGTACATGACTGCCAGTAAAGATGGCCGTAACCATTCTTCTTGACACACATGTCCCTTTCTCGTGCACATATACAATTTTCGAGCTCATATATAGTGCGAGTAAGCACAACTCCGTGTTTTCGTGCGCTAAAATAGTTTTCGCTAAATTCTGGGGCAACACTCACGCGAGTATCTCACTCGGTGAGATGCAGGACGGATGATGGTCATTCTTGCAAATACCTATCAGAGAGAGACGCTTCCTTTCATGAAATGAACCCTCAGGCCCTCGAGATGCTCGACTGCAACCGATAACAAGCCCGCATCTCGCCGCATAAATCTGTGACGCCTGTATCGATCTGCTGCGGGTGACAATGCCGCGTCGGCATTTCTCTACCCTACATGTGAATGCAGGGGAGTTTGGCGAAACTCGGAATCTCTCCGAGCTCTGGCGACACCCCCTTTTGAACGAGCTAACAGTACGAAAAGGTCAAATCCATCCCTCAGCGCGCGCTGCGTTCCACTGGTTGCGATGGAACGCGGCGTCACGTTAAAAAAGGGGTCATGAAGCACCCCTTGGGCTTGTTGAAAAAACACATCCTGCGGAAAGCTGACGCGGCTATGAACTGCTCTGCCAAATATTACAGTCGTGCGCGCCGCGTAAAGGCCACAAGCGGAGCGCGAAGTTGTCGTTTCCTCAGGCGCCCTCTTTTAAAACAGATGCCGGTTCTCACTCTCTTCGGTGGGCGGGGCGTCTACACCCTTACAAAAATATTTGGTAACATTAAGTTGATGGTCTAAAGACAATTGTTACTAGAACCTACCAACAATCAAAAGAGTGTCTACCAACTGTCTTTAGACGTCTGTACCAACAATCAATCAACGCTCTGGCTGCAATTGGCCACCAACTTTGAACAGACTCATGTTCATAGGTTGTCTGGTGACCTCGTAGTAACGCCTTATCAACAATGTTCAACAGACACCCTATCACTGTGAGCAAAAAAAAAAAGCCGAGATGGGAGTAAATGGACTCGTCCTCTAGCGCACGCCCCTATGGTCCCTATGTTTTATATACTCCGTCCAGGGGAGTAAAAAATTTACCCCCTTTAAGGACGGAGGTTTTGGATGGACTGAGGGGAGTATTTGTTTACATCCATAGGGGAGCTTTTCGCTGTCGCACCATGCGCCAGAGAATCTTTAATTAAATTAGCATCGAAACACGCAAACTCGATCACACGTACACAAACATGCACACAACATTCGCAAAGTAATACAACACTCACACTGACAACCGCTCGCCACCCGCTCTTCACAACCAAACTTTGGTCACCGAGTATATATAGGCACCACATCTTAACCTCCAATGTAGCTCAGATGGGACACTTCTTTTCCGTGTAATTAGGCAACAAACATTCATGGCGTACGTGTAAATTTGCGGTGGGCTTATAGATACCACTGAGGCACACCTATCTTTTACTAAAAATCCGCCTAACATTCAACGACTTTTTTTAATTAGCGAATTTTGCGGGAGCCTTTCTCATATATACGTCAGTAAGAAGGAGGCCTTCAGACGGTCTACATAAAATAGTCTTTATACAAAAGTAAGAAGGAGGTCTTTAGACGGTCTACATAAAATAGTCTTTATACAAAAGTAAGAAGCAGGCCTTCAGACGGTCTACATAAAATAGTCTTTATACAAAAGTAAGAAGGAGGTCTTTAGACGGTCTATTGACAAAGGTTACTAGATCGCAAATGTTACTAGACGGTCACCAATGTCAATAGATGGTTACTAGGTGGTCTACTCAATGTTACTAGCCATTTTTGTAAGGGCACTTTGACGTCGCGGATCTGCCTGTTTACGTCGCAAGCGACATGGCATGCTTATTGGCCAATAGCCGACATAAATAAAGAGCGCTGTTTGGATCAGATGCGCTTGTTCCCGTTGACACTGTGTATAATAGTTGTTGTAGTTAAATAAACAGGCTGAAATATGGAAAAACTTCGTTGCGAGTTTTCGAAAAGATGACTCACTTCCGGTAGAAGTCAACCGTCGTCTGCTGAACTCGGTGCGCCCGCGCACGTTTGAGCGTAACTTAAATTTGGCCGCACGACCTTTTCGGTATCGCAGCTTCTTGTGCCCCGCTTGTTTCGATTACTCTTGTACGTCATAACTGGACTCCAACCTTACAAACCTTGTGTGTGGCGTTGAGTTCTAACGACACGGATCTCGTGCTGACTTGATCATTGCGTGCACAGATCGAGTTGCAAGCAGGTTCTTAATTAACAGACCGGAAAGCGGCCCCTCGTGAACCATGAGGGTTGGATTATAGCTGAGGGTTTTAACAATATTTTGTTGACAGAGAATGCACACGATCCTTTAACTTTTGCATAATACACTTCACGTCGAAGATATCCCGAAGATGGATTCAGCGGTAAGGTCGAAATAATACAACCTGAATTCCACTGTCAACTCACTGAGAGTACTTTTGCCTCCAGTCCTGTTCAAGGAACAACCATCGGCCTGTGTTTAAGCTACATAATTTCTGGGGCGTCATGCAGGCCGAAGTGAACACCATCGGCTCCGAATTATTCGGTTCGTCGTGTCGTGCCGTTATAAAAATGACAAACGTGTGCCCTCTTGAGTGCTTCTCCATATATCGACAATGCTTCGCTCGCCCGAAATTCGTGGATACCAGCGTGACAAAGGTATCTTCAGTTGGCCGAACGTATCTGCATTTCATGGGCGTATTCTGTGGGGCAATTTTAGTCATTTCTGCTGCGAGCTGCACGCGTCCAGTGGCAGCAGCGTGTTCTGAGCTGTTCTAAGACCGCCTGTGCTTGCATTGTAGGTGTCTGGGCCAACCGCCGCGCAGAATCCCTCAGAGACGAGGACGAGACGCTGAGCACTGGGGTCCAGTTCAACAGCAGAGTTTTGACAAACTCAAGCAAGCTTTAAGCAGGACACCGATTCTCACTCACTACGATGCTCAGCTGCCTCATACAGTGTCTGTGGACGCTTCCTCATATGGTCTTGGGGCGGTACTACTACAGCAGTCGCAACAAAGACTCTTACCGGTGGCATATGCATCACGCTCCCTCACAGAGACTGAGCAACGATATGCCCAAATCGAAAAAGAGGCTCTGGCGATCACATGGGCTTGCGAACATTTCCGCAAGTACCTGTTAGGATCAACCTTTCATGTGGAGACAGACCACAAGCCCCTAGTGCCGCTACTGACGACCAAACGTCTCGATGAGCTAAGTCCTCGCCTCCAACGTTTTAGGATGCGTCTTTTGGAGTATGACTACACCAAGTCCCACACTCCTGGCAACAAACTCTACACAGCGGATCTTCTCTCACGGAAGCCGTTAAAAGAGCCAGCCGACGAAGATGACAGAAAACTCGAGGCTGCGGTGCACGAGTTCGAAGAGTTGGTGCTAGAACAGCTCCCTGCTTCAAATCACCTGCTCAACAGAATCAGAACTAGCATCCAGACAGACAAAACACTCTTCAAGGTAGCCACTTCCTGCACGACGTCTTGGCCAACGGTGCATGGGCTGTCCCCTGACCTGAAACGCTATGTCGAGGTGGCGAGTGAAATTTCACTCGTTGATGGTCTGCTCTTCAAAGGTGACAGAATAATCATCCCACCAGACATGAGGGTCGAAGTTCTCGAAAAACTCCATGCAGGCCACTTGGGCACAACAAGGTGTCGAGCAAGGGCAAGAGAAAGTGTATGGTGGCCAAGCATAGGGAAGCATATCGAAGACTTCGTGGACAGATGTCCAACCTCTCAGGAGCACAGAAAGCCAGGAACCGAGCCCCTGCTTCTAACTCCATTGCCCGCCCACCCTTGGGAAACGGTCGGCATCGATCTCTTCACGCTGGAGGGGAAGGAGTATGTCGTGGTAGTGGATTACTACTCCCGATTTATCGAGCTGGAGCAGCTGAAGAGAACAACTACAAAAGACATCGCCCAAGTCCTGGAACCAATATTTGCACGATTTGGTGTTCCGACGACAATACGCACAGACAATGGCCCGCAGTTCACTTCTGCGGAATTCAAGGAACTGGTGCAGCGCTGGGGAGCCACGCACACGACCTCAAGCCCTTACTATGCGCAGAGCAACGGTATGGCTGAGAGAGCCGTGCAGACAGCAAAGCAGCTTCTGAGGAAGACCTCGAACATAAACGAAGCCCTGCTTGCCTACAGAGCCTCACCTGGCGTGGAAGGGTCTTCACCTGGAGAACTACTAATGGGCCGTCGCCTTAACACCACAATACCAACCACTCCGAGAATGCTAGCCCCAAAGTGGGATGACAGCGAGTTCAGGAAAAAGAACGAAGCCTATAGAGTGCAAGTAAAAGCGGCATACGACACCCGGCACAAGGCACATGGCCGAGGACGCTTATCACTGAGCACAGCTGTACGCATCTTCACTGGAGCTGCATCGCATGGCGTGGTGACACAGTCAGCGCCGCAACCAAGGGCCTACATTGTGCAAACTGACAGAGGGCCTGCAAGACGCACGGCAAGGCACCTGCAACCTCTGCGAGGCGTGAGCTCCACAAGAAGTGGGCGTGTTTGCAAGAAACCAGACCGCCTGGACTTGTAGAACTCAATCCTTTAAGAAAGGGGGGTGTCGTGGGCGCCACCGATAGCAGCGCCCCGAGCGGCAACGAAGTGAAGCGGACGGTTTGGCGGGAAGCACCGCAGATCGGCGCGGCCATCACTGCCATTACGGCGATTGCATAGCATGTACTAATAAACAGTTATCCCGTTACCCAGGCTGCCATTACCCCAATCCCGGCCACAGCTACGACATCCTCCATGCCGCTGGAGAATCACCCGCCGATTAAGACGCGAGGCAGCTAGCTGAGCTTTAACCACTGTGAAGCAAGATGAACAGCTCGCCTCGTTTTTTCGGCTCTCGCGTCATGCTTGCAGTCTCTTTTTATGATATCGACTTGACAGGCGTATATAAAACCTGCTGCGCGAACGCGGCTAGAAAATCGCACAAAGTCAGAAGGTGGTTACTTCAAGGTTGCACTTGCAAAGCATGTATTAAGTGTCCGTTATATTTAGCGGCTTAAATATATATCACCCTAATAAAGTGACAAAAACAAGGCAAATCTGCAGAGCGATGTCAAAGCTTGCTGCAAATGCACAGACGTCCGTTCCGGCGTGACAAAGCAGTCTTCCCGACGCGTGAATTGCAGGCGCCGAACTTCTGACAATGTGCCGAGTTCAGTTGAATTCAACCAACCGCGCAACGCTAACGGTATAACGCGAGTGTGAGCGTTCAACAACGACGCGTTGGTCTCACGAACACGGGGGTGCAAAACACAAAGTTGCTTCACCTACGACCGTAATTGGACTTTCACAATGCGAGAAGACAGCGAGTAATCATTACTGTAGTCGCTGCGTGCATGCGCCGCGTTACTTACCGATTCAGGTAGTCGAAACGAACGAAAGCGATGAACTCAGACAGCCAAAATAGAAGGCGAGACAGCGCTGTCAGCTATCCACGCTTGCCGCCTGTATTTCTCGTGCGACACGCCCGGGAACGGATACAGTTTCACACGTGAATCTTGTGCCTTGGTGTTGTCTGCAATGTTGTGTAAGCCCACGACACAGCAATACTTCGGACCTCGCTTGCGCTTCCGCGGGGTCGCTTCTGCCATCGCGGAAATGCGCAGCTTCGCGCAGCAAGCCTCTCGGTTCAACGTGCCGAGCTGACGGCCCCCCAGTTATCCGCACCGACAGAAGAACGCGTGCACACGTGCGCTACCGCTACCGTGAAAGGGGCCGAGTCGGCCGCGCATTGTTGTGCCAGAGCACCTGATCGAACGTGGAAGCAGGGATCAACCCCTGCATGCTTTGTCTGCAATCCGGGGAAAAACGGCGTCTTCACCCAGCCGGTCCCGACAACTGACGCCAGTCGTTCTTCAAAGCTGCCCAGCTATGGAAAGACTGCTCAACATACCAAAAAGGAGCCAACACCTGCGGCCGGCGGACGGTCAAGAGGTTAGAAGACCGTCAACACCTGCGGCCGGCGGACGCTCAACAGGTTAGAAGACCGTCAACACCTGCGGCCGGCGGACGGTCAACGTACGAAGAGGACGTCAACACCTGCGTGCGGCTTCTGGCAGTGCGTCGCAATTGAGACTTCTAGCAGCGCGCCGCAATTTAGAGAACTTGAATAGGAGCCAACACCTGCGTGCGGCTTCTGGCAGCGCGTCGCAATTTAGAGAACTTGAATAGGAGCCAACACCTGCGTGCGGCTTCTGGCAGCGCGTCGCAATTGATACTTCTGGCCGCGCGCCGCAATTTGGAGAACTTGGATAGGAGCCCAACACCTGCGACCGGCGGACGGTCAACAGGACAATGGACGGCTAGACGATTTAAGGCCGTGCCGGTCCGTCGAGGGGGGGATCGGAGAAGGAGAACGACTCGAACGGAGTCGAACCAGCCGACGTGGTCGGGCTGGCAGTCATGTTGCCTGGTAGCAAAAATATGTAAATAGTGTACATAAAATCTTTTCCTTCTTCACCTTGCCATTACTGACTACTCCGAGCACGATAGCGATGGGCCACGCAACCTCATTCGTAACAGCATGCACTCCAGAGCTTTCCGACAGAGCCGCAGCGCGGCGCTGTCGTCGCGCCGCAAACTTGAGCTTGGTTTCCCTATATATCCATGCCAGCTAGTTCCATCTGCAAGTTAAAGTTCTTCATATTTAATTCCTCACTTCAAGGCTTATGCATAATTACCACATTGGAAATTAAGCCCAGCATTATGGCTTCAAGATTAACTTGAAATTAGGCAATAATGTGCCCAAAATTAAAAAGTTCTTATAAATAGTGGCTGATGTCTTCGCACATTGGATCCTAATACTTGATATGCCATGAGGTTGAATAAAATTTGACCACACACTTATAGAGACTGTAAAGCAGTCAGGACTTACGTTCATAGTAAAAGGAAGCGGGAAAACAAAACCACAACACACGTAGAAATGAAAAGGACAGGATGACGCAGTACTAGCAACTGTAGTTTAACACGTGCTTCGCTTTTTTAGACATGTTTTTACTCTTTCTGCGACTGCGTGATTCTTTAATTTTGTTGTTTTTCATACTGTGTGTGTATATCTTTCTGCAGTTTGCATTAAACTTCAGTTGCTAGTAGCGCATTATCCTGTGCCTTTCATTCTGATTTCTCTGTGCTGTGGGAATTTTTTTTTCGCACTTTCTTTAACTATGAATACACATCAACTCGCCCAGCTCTCCATTTTAGGATAAACTTAGCTGAATAAAGCCAGTTCCACTAAGTGTCATTTTGAACAATGCGAAATTTTCAAATGCACATGCTACTGGAAAGGTTGCACGCAGCATCATGCATAACACTCTGCATCAATCCTAGTATTTGCCCAAATGCTGTAAGATGTAAGAAATGTTCGAGATAGTGCACAGTGAGGCACAGTGGAGTGTTTCCACAATACACTGTCTCGCACACAAGCAGTGGGCGAACAACTCTTGCTGCTTTGCCAGAAATGTCTTCCTGAAAATGATACAAAAAAAGAAGTTCATTAAGCTTTCTGTGTCCATAAAAATCAATTTGTCGCCAAGGCCTCACACTTCACTATACTTATTGCAGACCTTTTAACAAAACATGAAACAAATGCAAAACTGTGAGGCTGTTAAGTAGTTCCTTGTAAACTTTTCAAGTACACAGGGCGAAAAATACACGAAGGTAAAGAAATGCGAAACAACACCAGAAGTGTTACTCTTGTCCTGTGTACCACCATTCGGGTAGATTTCGATGTCAGTCAAGTTAGCATTATAGTGTAAAGGGGTGTGAATGTTAGTGAGGTTCACTTCGTATTTAAACACGTTGGACACTGGATTCTTGATCAATCACAGCTGCTCTTTTAGGAGTGAATATTGGGCAACTTTTTGGTATTGATTCATGGCAACAATTAACAGCATACTTGTAATGAGGACAAAAGAAGACCTGGACACAATGCCAGCGTTTTCACCTTGTCAGAAATTGTGTCAACAATGACAATACTGTGTACAGATAATAAAACACTATGGCAACATAATTCAAAACAAAATAACGAGAGGGAAGAAACAAGGTGATTCAACAAGGTGGTTCAACAGGTTCAACTCGCTTATATCAATGTGTTTAAAATAGCCTTGCATAACTAATACATCTCCTAAAGGCTATAAATATGTATATGTAACCCTGGGAAGTTCCAGTGCTGATATGTGACTAATGAAGTGACAACACCATAAAATGCATGTTCTTCACAACACACACTGTCACTTAGCGGATGTCTGTCACATTGTATGACCATAATTATGTTTCATCATATGGTCATAATTATGTGACGATTATGCCACATGTCAACGCGCACAAATTGACATCGAGACGGAGGATCAAGACAAGCAAATCAAGCATGAAAACAGCATAAACAGAAAACAAATTTGGCCTCAATGCACATTTCATTACATAACAGCGTGATAATAGCGGCTTTTTTTTTTTGCTTTCTTGTATATACTCCTTGAAAGCACTGTGCTTCATTTATGCTTTATCGCAAGGAAGGAAATTATGCTGTACAAACATCTTTTTTCAAGGCGCACTCGCGCATCGAAGCATGTGCTATATTCACTGGAGTTTCTAGACACGCATTACACGTCATCGCTATGTGAGCTTAATGACTGTTCTTTCTTTCTTTTTCGATTTTTCATTGCACTTTTCACTCGACGCAATGTACAGGAGGATACCTTCAGCTGCCCGAGCGACGATAAGGACGCGCGAACAGAGGAAACATTAGTATTACTTACCATTAATTGTGTTCCCGATGGTACCGCGAACGCAGCGTGCCCATCATCTGCTTGAAGGAAAGATTACTTTTACGGGCTCGTTTTTCTTTGTTATACACAATATTAATGAGAACTAACAGACAGCAATGCCAAGGAAAGTATAGGGGGTGTCATCATCTAATATACACAGCGGCAGGCTGTGTATATTAGTAAGCGCGAAACAGGCGGTACGATTTTGCCTCCGATCCGGCGTGCGGCGTCGGATGTCCGGCATGCGGCGTACGACGATTCAGCACACACGGGGCGAACGAGCGATCGGCCGTAGGCTCCGCCCACATACGGTGTCTCGTCATGCACACTCGGAGGACTTGGTATCCTCGTAATGAAGCACAAAACAAACAACTTTGCACAGCCACGCTTCGTTCTATTTGAAAATAATCACTAAAACTACGCGAACGACAAGCACATCGCAACAGCTCGCCGTGACTCCACGAGAGGTAGCATGGCGGACGCCGGCCGTCGCCTACGATCACACGTGAGCTCGCCATAATAGAGCGCTTGTTTTTGCCAACACGATTAAGCTTTGTATTCGCATGTAACGCGTTAGAATACGCTATTAACTTTCTCGATGTCATCCATGTGAAGAGCAAAGGTGGAAGCGAAGCGAGCCGGCTCGCCGAGACGACGGTGTCGCTGTGTTTACCTGCGAAATGGCCTTGCATCGCTGCTCGCGATCTCGCTATTGGTTTGGAAACGGGCACTGTCTTGCAGAAATGGCACACTTCAAACATCACCTGGCAGGGTTCTGTTTGGTGTCGCAGAAGTTTGTTGCCAGATTGAGAAGCGCGAAGCGGCTCGTGGGGCGCGCCCCAGTGACACGGGCACACCACGGACGCTGGCAAAATACTGAGGAGGGCGAAGCGGCTCGTGGGTTACGTGCGCCCCAATGACACGGGCACACCACGGACGCTGGCAAAATACTGAGGAGGGCGAAGTGGCTCGTGGGTTACGTGCGCCCCAATGACACGGGCACACCACGGACGCTGGCAAAATACTGAGGAGGGCGAAGCGGCTCGTGGGTTACGTGCGCCGCAATGACACGGGCACACCACGGACGCTGGCAAAATACTGAGGAGGGCGAAGTGGCTCGTGGGTTACGTGCGCCCCAATGACACGGGCACACCACGGACGCTGGCAAAATACTGAGGAGGGCGAAGCGGCTCGTGGGTTACGTGCGCCCCAATGACACGGCACACCACGGACGCTGGCAAAATACTGAGGAGGGCGAAGCGGCTCGTGGGTTACGTGCGCCCCAATGACACGGGCACACCACGGACGCTGGCAAAATACTGAGGAGGGCGAAGCGGCTCGTGGGTTACGTGCGCCCCAATGACACGGGCACACCACGGACGCTGGCAAAATACTGAGGAGGGCGAAGTGGCTCGTGGGTTACGTGCGCCCCAATGACACGGGCACACCACGGACGCTGGCAAAATACTGAGGAGGGCGAAGCGGCTCGTGGGTTACGTGCGCCCCAGTGACACGGGCACACCACGGACGCTGGCAAAATACTGAGGAGGGCGAAGCGGCTCGTGGGTTACGTGCGCCCCAGTGACACGGGCACGCCACGGACGCTGGCAAAATACTGAGGAGGGCGAAGCGGCTCGTGGGTTACGTGCGCCCCAATGACACGGGCACACCACGGACGCTGGCAAAATACTGAGGAGGGCGAAGCCGCTCGTGGGTTACGTGCGCCCCAGTGACACGGGCACACCACGGACGCTGGCAAAATACTGAGGAGGGCGAAGCGGCTCGTGGGTTACGTGCGCCCCAGTGACACGGGCACACCACGGACGCTGGCAAAATACTGAGGAGGGCGAAGCGGCTCGTGGGTTACGTGCGCCCCAATGACACGGGCACACCACGGACGCTGGCAAAATACTGAGGAGGGCGAAGCGGCTCGTGGGTTACGTGCGCCCCAGTGACACGGGCACACCACGGACGCTGGCAAAATACTGAGGAGGGCGAAGCGGCTCGTGGGTTACGGGCGCCCCAGTGACACGGGCACACCACGGACGCTGGCAAAATACTGAGGAGGGCGAAGCGGCTCGTGGGTTACGTGCGCCCCAGTGACACGGGCACACCACGGACGCTGGCAAAATACTGAGGAGGGCGAAGCCGCTCGTGGGTTACGTGCGCCCCACTGACACGGGCACACCACGGACGCAAAATACTGAGAAGGGCGAAGCGGCTCGTGGGTTACGTGCGCCACAGTGACACGGGCATACCACGGACTTCTGCGACACCAAACAGAACCCTGCCCATCACTTTATTCAATCAGGAATTATTTCACGTCACAAACAAAATGTACTCGATGTTTATCACGCCGCCGCGAGAGGCGATCGCGGCAATTGCTCCGAGGCTCGACTCCACCGACGCGCCTTGGCCATAGAGTAATATAAAAAAGCCTAAGAGAGGACACTCCCGTAGGCCCCTGCGGCTGATTTGGGTTCGCAGCGCACCAAACGGAAGTGGGGAATCCTAACAGCCGCCTCAGAGATGAGAAATCGCAAAAAAAAATTAAAAACGCTGATCTCAGAGGCCATTATTTAGCTATAGGTAAAATTACACGGCCCCCGAGACCACTTCTGTTCGTGTGATTGTCTCGGAAGTTATACATACATACATACACACACAATATATATATATATATATATTTTTTTTTTAACGCGTTACTTGCATGCATAAGTAGCTTCGTATAAGCCACACCGCCAGAGCGGCGAGCACACAATGCCATTGTTTATGCAGACTTGACAATCGTTGGAGAGACGAAACATTTTATTTGAAGTCACATTCTCAGTAAGTACACAGGCGTCCACTGTTAAAGGGAACATCGGAGCCTGTGGCGGCAGCTCGGCGCCACCGCCGGCACGCGGCTGCAACGAGTTACGCGCAGGCGCAGTGCGCGCTGTGAGTCGTGCTCTTTCGTCGCCTGCTGCCGTCCTCTTCCGCGCTGCGAATCGTCGCGAAGCGAACCGTTGACGCGACGAAGGAGCACCGGGCACGGTGCTCACTGCGTCTGCGCGAATCTCGTTGCAGCCGACGGCCGGCGGTGGCGCCGAGCTGCCGCCACACGCTCCGATGTTCCCTTTAACAGTGGACCCTTGTGTACATCTAGGAAAGGCGCAAAGGGCTACCTGTCGTCTCGTGGGATCCTGAACCACTTAGTACCACGCTCTCTCCCTGTCCTGCCGTTGTTGTTGCACCACGCAGCGCAGCAGTAGCTGCCGTAGTACTTGACTCCGGACGGCATGACCTGGAAAAAGAGAAAAAAGTTTACCGTATTTTCTCTGGCCTTCGCACAAATTGTCTCCGACGCACTTCTCAGCGCCCTGTCGCGAAAAACAGTCCCAAGCAGTTGCCGCAGTGAAAACAAAGCAACCTTCGGTGCATGAACTACTATAGGCAGTATTTAACGAGAATATTACGTCGTAGCCACGGCCAACGAACACTGTTCTCATTTCTCAAGTTCTCTCCAATTCGGCTCTTCACATAGGCGTCAAGCAAACTGCGAATACCACAAATAACGATTCTAAGCATAACTGCACTCTTTCACACATTTGCACACCCATGCAGTGAATCCGAACTGCGTGTAACGGCATTGTATGCACAAAGAAAACTTTACGACGCAAGCGGCGACTCATTTTTGGCGCCAAGAAACGATTTCTTCGCTAACGTGCTGCGCAGCATTTCAAGTTGCTATTTCTTAATGCAAAGCAATTCACGAGCATCATACGCGAAGCGTGAAGCACAAAGAAGCTTTCGGCGCTAAAACACAAAGTGCGTCAAATGTCAACTTAAAGCTGTAGAGACAAATACATTGCAAAGTAATGAAGGGAAAAAAGAACCTAATGAACGCGTTCTTACCAAGCAGCCGCCAAGCAGAGTGAATTCCCGGCAGACGATCCCAGCGAATTCCACGGAGCAGGCAGTGCCAATTTTATATGCGTCGCCGCGTCGTCTTGCCGGCAAACCTGACCTATCGCAGACGATAAAGACGGATTTAGAGCCGCACTGCGAGCGAGCGGAAGCCACTGCCGCCGCCACATAGTCTGACAAAGAGAAGTAGATGTATCGTGAACCAGAAAAGGTGCTGCCGTCTAACGGCTGGCGTGAAGCTGCGTATATAGCTCCGCCGCTTATGGGCTCGTGTGTCCACTCTTGTCATTTTCTGTTACTCTATGCCTTGGCCACGAAGCGGCGACATGGAGAGGGCGCCACCTGCGGCGTGACGACACACGTCTCCCGAGCTGTCATTGGCTGCGGCCTTCCGACGGTCCGATGCGGTGGCGAAAATATCTGCCCGGTTGGATACACGCCGGACATGCGATGCGGCGATCCGATGCGATGAAACGTCGCCATTCCGGCTGCCGCATTCCCGATGGTACCGCGAACGCAGCGTGCCCATCATCTGCTTGGTAATATACACAGCGGCAGGCTCGCTTGAGTCGCCGGCACAGTGTCACACCATATCCCACCCGCAGTATTGCACTGTCGTCAAACCACGCATTCCACGTCCAGCGGCAAAGAGCAGGCACAAAACGCGCACACACGGCCGACACAGCTGGGCAGTTAAGAAGCGGCGTTCACAAGGACAAGGTAATCCCATGACGGCTTTGTTTGGGCATCCCGCACGCTGCTGGGGCCAGCCCAAAACGACTCTCTTCTCGCGTTTCTTTCTTTTTTGCTTTTTTTTTTCCTTCGCGCGCGCATACGTCGCGACGCTTTTTCGAACCTCGCTTGTAATATACGCCTAGTGCACGCCGACCGAAGCGCCAGTGGTGGCGAACTTGCTCGCTACTCTCGGGGCAGTGAGCAGACGTCCGCCGTACGTTTCTACGTCGTTGTTCGTGTGTCACCGCGTCGTTCACGTTTTCGGAGTGAAATTAGTAGTGTCCGACGCATGTGTGTGGTGGCCGAAACTTCAAGATATGTCAAAGAACAATTGCTGTGTGGTGGGGTGCTCGAACACCTACAAAAACTCGCCCGCAACGCGGTTTTACTCGTTCCCCGTGAGGCCTCATGAACGGGAACGACGGAAACAATGGATCGCCGCCGTTCGTCGGGAAAGGTGAGCCCCTTCACTATTCTCCGCGTTATTAATGCTTCGCTTCTTGCTCCCACGCTTTCGTTCTGCGATATCGGTGTTTGATGCGCTCGATCATGTTGACACCGGATAGCGACGAAGGTTATCGCGGCCTGCCCATGTTTTGGTTCGGTTCGACCTTAGTGCTGAGTGCAGGCTTTTCGCTGATGTTCGACGCAAATTTACCGTGCTGAGGGCGCAGCACGGTAAATTGCTATTTTCTTCATGAATAACTCTTGTTTTTTAATTTCGTGTCTTTGCCTCTCCTCGTTTGTAATGAAGTTAAATGACGCAGTCTTTTTCCGAAATTATTACAGACCGATTCTTCTTTAACAGTATCTTTATTTTCGCTCGCAGGTATCTTCGATGCTAAGATTGCTTGTAAAACGTGTTGGAGAAGGTGCGACACTGTTCGCATCCTGACTAGGTGGTACAGCTGGTGGCAGTGGCACAACATCTTCTACTGCCTTGCCGAGGAAGCCGTCCAAGCATGAGCCTTTCTTGTAGGTTCCAAGAGCACGCACAGAAGGCTTGCCCCACAGCCTTGGACCACTTGTGCACGACTTGTTTTCTTCACTGTTGATGTAATGCACGACAGCGGCAATGTGTTTGCACCGGCTTCCTTTACCTGCCTTGTAGGTGCAGAGTGCATCTTGCAGCAGGAAGTCTGGTACTGACGCCTGGTAAGTAAACAAAAAATATTAAAGGTTACTAATGCAGTTGCAGGATTTCCTTTCGCATGCAAGCCGTTTTGTACATCTACCATCACACTTATCCCAGAACATAAATCAAGCACAATTTGAAATCTCGTGCTCTCAGACTTTCAGTTTCCTGGTAGCAGCAACACATGTACTTATTCGCCTTCCCCCTCTTTTTTTTTTTTTTTTTTTTGACGATTGGTGACAGTTCGCACAATTTCACACGCAACTCGACAGGCTCTCGGGTTAGTAAGATCAAGAGCGTGCATGCCCCCCAAATGAAAACGAACATTACAAACATGCAGCACAATTGTGACCCATGAAAAACTAAAAATACTTTTGGTGCATGCTGACGATAACACAATAAAATCTTTCTCACGGATGGCTGAGACAATGCTCGCCGGCAAAACACTGCTACCGTGCCCTCGATGCAAGTAGCACAATTTGAAACCTACGCAGGTCAATAGAGCTCTAAATCAATGTAAGATATTGCAGGCATACTTAACATACATCTATGACGAAATATCGTGTAAAACATGACGAATCTCTTGAGTATCTGTGTAAACTACCGTAATTATTGTTACTTGCATCTCAACGACGGAACAAATTCCGGCCTTGCTGACATGCCTATCTAACGTGGTCGGCGCTTCTCCGCTTTTAAAGACATCGTGCGGATTCTTTCCGTAACACTAAAGCGCTAACGTACTCGCACTACAGCTTTGTACAGTTTGAAGCAGGTTAGCGAGAGAATTTCAAGTTGCTAAAACTGCAGCGGCATAGGCGGTGCGGCGCTAGCTCTCAGTTTATTCACCCGTAAGTATGGCGATTTCTATACCAGGGCATTCCATCTGCAATAATAATGCCACAACTGATTTTCTTGGTGGCACTTGTTCGGCGATGGCACGCGTATCAGCGGTAGCACGATCGCTACATGTGCCGCCCATGCAAGTTCGGAACATTTAAATATCAGTCCGCCCGTACGATGTGTATTATTAATAATAGGTACAGAAACAACATTGCAGCAAAGGTTGAACATGAAGAACAACGAGGCGTCGCATCAGTGAACAAAACAAACCGGCTACTTACCACGAGCTCCACTTCATAGCTAGGCTTTGTCACGCTGGTCTGCGGGACGCACTTGGCACGTATACGCACTGGGTTGTCCCAAATTCCGTTGAAGTCGTGCACGTGGCCACTTTTGTAGAGGGCCGCGCCTTTCCTGCAGCTGTCACCGCAGAAGTAGCTGTCAGGCACCCGAACGCAGGGAAAATCGCAGCCGCGTACTTCAGCCATCCCCTGCAGCAATGCTATGCAATGCGCCGTCGTCTGCTCGGCTCCCCGAGTGTACTGTCGCCGGCGGCCGCTAGGTGGCTTTCAGTGGCGCCTCTATAGACGGCGCACTGCGCGTATAGTACCTAGAATATATTCTAGGCACTATACTTGTATTCCGACGCGTCTGATTGTCTGATTTCCTCGCTCTCGCCCACGGACAGGGGGGCTGCAGCCGTCCGAAGGTCGAAGGGCATTTCATCTCATTTCCTCCCGTTCACAGCGGCCGCTTAAAAGAATCGCGCTTTTTTTTTTTTTTTTTTTTGCTTTTGCGTCGCGTTTTCTCCGCCCGGGATTTTATTCCGTGCGTTGAGGCAGGCCGCCTTGGCCAGTTCGTTATCTAAAAGCGTATACTGAGTGTATGCACATGTAGGGATGGTAAAATCGATGAACGATTAATCGATTAAAGGTCCACAATTAATCGATTAATCATCATCAATTTCGGTCGCTCGATTAATCGATTAAAACTATTCGATTAATCGATTACGCACCCACCCGCCCTCGCCCCTTGGCCGGAGCGCATGACTGCGAGGCCCGCTATCGGCGCTATCCTGAGACGCAGATGCCGTGCACATCGACTCTCTTTCACTGCTTTCACTACAGCGCATATTTCTGCGCTAGCAGAACGAGCCCGGAGCTGGCGGCGGCCATACCCTATAGTGAAAGATATGAACCCGCCCTGATCTCCGTCGCGTACGGTGTCCAACCAGAGCTTTAGAGAACGGAAACTGTACCTTTGGCTGTAGTACGGAAATAAGGGTAGCGGCGGCGTACTGAACTGCAATAGAGCGAGGCGAGATGGCGCTGCAAGTACTATCATCACCATTAGACAAACGCATTTTTGCGGTTGGCTCGCCCTGGTCGCGCTACTGCGCTTTTTGCTCCCTGTGGTATTTTGTTCTTTGTCGTTGCTAAGGCTGTGTTCCAATTCTGGACAGCATCGTAGACAGTCTATGCTGACAGCTTAGAAGACAGCATCGAGGTCATGTTGTCCGACAAATGGAACGCGTCTAGAAGACGTCTACGCGACGTGATGCCACCTAGCGCCGAGAAGAGAAAGTTGAGAAAAACAAACGTAAATGTTCTTTCTTTAGCCTCTTTCGTGTTCAAACCTATGAAAAAATTAACGTAGCTTACATTGAGCGCCTGGAAAAGCGCCTACTGGTGTACAGACGACCATACCGGCGAGATCCGAGCTACGCGAGCATTGCGCTGAGTCGTCATCTTGCTTGGACAGCAAAGTAGCCTGCATCGTTTTTGTCTTTCTCGAAGCTGTCTATTTTGCCAGCTACGTGAGAATTGGAATGGGACTTAAGATGGCCGCTGTCCACTTAGCTGTCTATTTAGCCGTCTACGGTGAGTATTGGAACACACCCTAAATCGCGGCTTGCGTGTGTAATAGTTATCGCCAGGTGACCAAACTGGCCTCGACTGGCAAAAACAGCGTCAATCAAGTAAGGTTTGCATCGTTTATTGTGAGTCCCCAAGGTAGTACAAGCAATGTATACAGTCAGGTCCAAGCAAAACAAGTCGCTCATACACGTCGAAAGCGTTCAGCTGACAAATATCTGCATATAACTGAACACCGAGATCGCTGAAAGAACGTTGCTCTCATTGTGTTGCGGCGTCCGAGTTTAACAGCCGCTTGCCAGGTTGTGTTGATCTTTAAGTGAGTGCATGGTGGTGGAGTCGGAAACGAAACATGCGCTACGCCGAGAGATAGCTAGCGCAGTGAGAGCTATGTAGTTTTTATAAATTTGTTACGTGAACTTTCGCGGATGCGTACAGTTCTGCATCTTTCTCGCTCTGCGATGTCACCTTGAATGCGTTACAAATAAGGAATATCGCGTTGTGTCTACAGGGTAGGCGCGAATTTCTCGGCGAAATTCTCTGCCGTGAAGCTGTACCATACGTATTACATATTCAGGTAATAGGTGGAAGAAAATATTGCAGGCTCGTTTTGTTCCTCGTTATAGTTCAGTTACACAGTTTCTACAGCTAGAATTCCTTGGCGCTAGTAGTAATCGGACTGCTGAGTGTGCAGCGTAGATGAATGCTAAAGAAACAGAGACATAAGGCGAGTGCTTACAGATTCCAGAAGCACATTCTAAGAAAATAAGCTTTAGGCATGCAGTGTACATCTTTGTTGGTGTTCGCACGGAACACTAAACAACTGCTCAGCCACGAGCACAATCTCTATATCACATAGACATGTCGATAGAACTTGAGCACTATATTGCAAGCAAACACTCACGAAATCAACTGGTAGGTCATGATGTGAACCTGTGCCAATGCTGGATAAATAAAGGTCATGTATATATTGCATACTTGTTATTGTGTTATTTACTTTTTCAATATATTTGGGCTTGGAATTCGCTCAAGTATGTATTCTCCCTGCTACTTTTAGAATAGAAGCTCCGGCCTGAAATACTGCCACATGCGCTTTCTTTGTATGTTTTATGTTATTGGCCAATTGCACGTGTAGTTACTGCGTTGCGCAAACCGTGTCAGAATGTCTGGGAACATCCAGATTATTTTAGGATCTTCTGTTAGGCTGGAGTGCGCAATCGCGAACAGCTGAGTGTATTCTCCAACTGACGCAGTAATAATGCTCGAATGTTCGATGCCGCAGGTATAAATGCCGACGCGCCTTGCCACAGATCAGTTTATCGACGGCCGACGCTCTGTTCGCCGCTATCAGTGTGCAGTGTGTATAGCTGTAGTTTGACTTTTCGTTTCCCGGCCACACGTTCGGCCAAATAAAAAGTTTCATCTTGGACACATCGACTGCTGCTTTCGTCGACGTCACGACCCCGTGACAATACGTAAAATCTTGTAGTGTGGCTGTGGATAAGTCTAAGTTCATGTATGTTTTGAATTACCTCTTCGATTTCCTACGTTTTTTCGTGACAGTAGTTTCACAGACTTTCACTTCATAGTGGTATGTGCTACAACTGTGACATGTTAATTTAATCAAACACCAAATTTGGGACGTTTCTCTGCTATAAAGAAAAAGTCACAGTTTCGCCGCAAGGGCGAAGCAATGAATGCGATAGCAAGAAATTAATGCTATACGAAGTGAGGCTCCCCAATGGATACTCTCAGTTTGAACAGCGTTCCTGCTGCAAAGGCGGCCGAAGCAGCGAAGGAAACTAGCGTGCTTCAAGTGTCGAGCTGTGACACTTGATAGTTCGCGCTCATCTTCTGTTTGTTCGTTTAGCGGCATCCCTTCAGCTCGAGTGACTTTCGTACGCTCGGTAACATGAGCGCGGACATCACGGTGAAAGCGTGAAACATTCCTCTTCCCCTCACCGCGAGAAAACCGCGCGAGCAGACAACGGAAGGGCAATGTTCTCGCTGCGCAAATATAAGAAGCGAGCGAACTCGACGACGACTTTTAAATGCGCCCGTCGCGCTGCTAGCGCCATCTCGCTGGTAATGAAGAAACGCTTATTACCGCCTGCCGTGTCTGAGTCCGTCCAGCGGTAAAGGGTATGTATAGACCAGAACACAGCAAATTCCATGCGCATCGCCATATTGGCATCGCGCGTCGCGCCATCTATCGCACACGCGACGAAACAACATGCGCGGGCTGCCACACCAGCAGACGCTACACAGAGCAAACGTGAAACTCCCGAAACTCAGCGCGTCGGAGAGCGCGTTTCGCGTCTTTTCTAGCCAGGACATTTTCGCTGATTTTATTGGAACATCAAGAACATCTTGCTCGTGCAAATCCACAATGTATACAGTACGTGGTGAGTGGGCTGCGGAAGCAACCTCGTCAGATATGTACGCTGTTACATTTGTAAAAAAACGTTCTCGCTGTAGTACGCGTGAATCGTAATTGCAGTGCAGCTCGCGAAAGAGTGAAACGATGTTTTGTTGCCCCATATAACAAGTTGTACACAAAGTTTTGTGAAAGCTCATCATTTCAGCATGCATCGCGTAATAATTAGAGTACGCTTTACGGGTAGTTTCGCGGAACGTAATTTTTGTTTCACAAGCGCTCTTACAATAATGCGTCTTGCTCACAAAAGCGTGCTATCAGAGAGTATAACCTGCAGTATCGTTCAGCGATACCTTTTGGAAGCTACCTGCGCGATTTTATTCTTGTAACAATGGTGCTTTACAAGCGAAACTGTGCTACTCTTAGTTAAGCCGGTTAGCTACGCCTGCGACGTAAAGAACACTGGCGCGAGTACTGTTTACTTACGTGCCAATATATGTATTAGGTGCAGCTGGATGCCGTGTGTCTAAATACGTTTGGGGACATCAAACACTGAAATGAAAGCACGAAATTCTGGCCATCTGTTGAGGAGCACCGTGCCATTTATTACCTTTTGAAGACGAAATCTCGAAGGCGTGGATGCCATCAAAAGCACTGAAGCTTAATACTACGTTGAAAGTGGCAATGCATGCTCATTGCTTGTGCTTGAAAGCACTACCTTGCACTAGATTTTCGTCAAAGGAAACGCTCAAAGGTATGAAGTGCACCCCCACACAAAGCTCGCGCCTACCTTCAACCCAGCTGCGTGTCACGCAAATTAGGTTCGCAAAATGAAATAGGTGGGCATCACACTGCAGAATACACGCAGTTAGTGTACTTACTCGCGCATTTTCACTCGGCTCCTAGTTTTTTTGCTTGAATCACAGTTATCCACTCGCGGCGAAGCTGAAAACACCGCACCGGCACTATTTCCGAGGCGCGTCGTAATCGTCGCAGACAACGCTAATATCGTCTTGTTGCGCTGCTTGTTTTGACATCCAAAGACGACGCAGTAGTGCCCAGACGAGCTCTTATACGCTGAAGCGGCGTGAACGGGTACTTTCTCGCACTTTAAAGCCTCAGAACTGCAGCTTGCTCTGTTTACTTGGTGCAGCCCGCGCGCGCCTCGGCAGCCCGGTCAGCCCGGCGTCTGGGTGCGAGAGTATCCGCTCGGCTCGCCAGCAGCCTGGGTGCGAGACAGGCGTGCTCTGGTGTATATAACGCTCGCCGTTAGCTACGTGGAGGATCTGCGTTTCGTGGCGTAGTGGATAGCGCCACTCGCTGCGGAGCAAGAGGTCCCTGGTTCGATTCCGCGCTTCGGAAGCATTTTTCTGAATTATTTTTCTTTGGGGCTTTTATATATATATATACATACTTCTACATATACGGTGCATGACAGCGGCGACGGCGACGGCAAAATCCAGCCGAGACTGTCCATATAATTGCTATCGCAATTAAAACACTACCATATTCACTGAACACAATCTCACTCATCACGACAACGTAAACATGCTTGGTGAAGCTGTGCTGGAAGTGCTCGTCACACTTGTAATTTGTTTATTAGCTGTAAGTAATTTGAAGGAGCCTATTGAACATATGTGCAAAGCAGGCACGTAGCCAGGATTTTTTTTCGGGGGGGGGGGGGCGGCCCAAGGCCTAATTATTCGAAAGAAAGTCTTTTCATGGCAAAAAGAAAAAAAAATTGCCCGGGAACATAAAAGGCTGGACGAATTTCGGAGGGGGGGGGCCGGGCCCCCCGCCCCCCCCCTTGCCTACGTGCCTGGTGCAAAGGCTAATGTATATGAGCACGGCCTTGTAAAGCTTTGTCGTAACTTTTTGTAAACTTCTATGATCTAAACGCTGTTAATTAACGCAAAACAGTTTTGAGCGTAGTTTGTAAACTGTCTCATAAGGCACAACTAAATGTTGGCACAACTAAATGTAGGGTAGCAAACCGGATGCTACAATTCTGGTTAACCTCCCTGCCTTTCTCTCGTTTTATTATCTCTCTCTCTCTCTCTCTGCATTTATATTGCGCGGCGGCTGTATTTTCGATGGATGCGAAAATGTTTGAGGCCCGTGTACTTAGATTTAGGCGCACGTTAAAGAACCCCAGGTGGTCGAAATTTCCAGAGCCCTCCACTACGGCATCCCTCATAATCATATCGTGGGTTTGGGACGGTAAACCCCAGATATTATTAGATGTTGGAAAGACTGTTAATTTCCCTCACTGCCGTGATGTTCGTTTTCTAATGCGATTTATAATTAAAAAAAAAAACTACGTTTCGAGACCCGTTCGGTCTCTTAGTTTTTTTTAAATTAAGAAGACTAATGATTAAATGTGGCTGGAGGGTCTTTTTATTCTTATAATCTTGCCCAGCCAGACAGACTTCTATATATTTACCTTTAAATTTATAATTTCTGATGATTCACATGCAAAGCATGATATGATTATGAGTCATACAGTAGTGGGCAACTCTAGATTGATTCTAACTGCCTGGATTTAAACAAACGCAGTTGTAGCCTTGAAGAAGACAAGACTGCTTGTCGAAACATTTGCTCCAGCGACACCTCTTGTTTACAAATTTTTCGTCTATTCAAGCTTCCGTCTTTCCCTGAACTTCAGACGCAGATCTAAGCACACGAGTGTCTTTGCATTTCGCCCCCAATGAAATGTGACCACCGTGGCTGGGTATAAAACCTGCGTCGTTGAGCTCAGCAGTGCCACGTAACGTAACTAATTCACGGAGCTAGTGTTCAATTTGAACGCTATTGCGGTGTAGATTGCATGACACAGTAGACAGCTAATGCTTGTGGACGATTGTAGGCTCCCCTCCACGAGATGCCTGGTAAACCATTCACAAATACAGCATTGCAAGCGTGAGGTTGAAGATGACCTGTTGTAGCAGACGTTCACATGTTTCGCCGCACTTGCAGAGTGGACATTCGGGGGTAGTCACCCTGTTGTTGCCTGGCAATCCTGGAAAAACAAGTAATGACATCTCAAGACATTGATAAGCATAATCAATGAATATTAAACTTTGCAAAAGTAAACATATAAACATAGTGAACAAAAACAGCGGTTTGTTATACATATATGTAAACGTACCTTATAATGCATGTTGTATCACTCGGGCTAGCTTCTTTACAAGGCGTGTCATGTAACAGGTACCTTGCTCATTGCACACAGCTGTTTCCTTGTCAGGCCAGGAGGCTACAGCAGAAAAAAAAATTCTGATTATAGTGGCGGTTTTTTATCACACTAAAGTGAAAGTACACTCATAATTCTGTGAAGCTTTTGTTACACTAAATGTGTAGTAAAAATAACCTAAACTGACAACAGGAGAAATGAGACCTCTAAACCTGGCTTCTCAAATGCGACTCCGGCAAACTATAACTCGTATGTTTTTTGCACTGATATACAGGCTAGTTACTAAGATACATGCGAGGCGTTGGTGAAGCAGTTGCCTTTCTTTATTGCAGCGGCCTGGTTAATGTTAACCGAACGATAAACTCAGCAACTCGCTCCCACGTGAAACCACGCCGCAAGGAACGCGCGTTTTCTCATACAGAGTATGGCGTTGAAAAATTGAATATTGCAGTGCGTCTCCTCCGTGTGACACCCACGCAAAGCCATTGGTAAAAAAAAAAAACTGAAGCAATGGGTTTTTACTCACCGGTCCGTATATTCTCGGGCTTGAAACGAGTGTCATCCGGTGAAAGCTTCAACGGTCCCTTCGTTCCCCTGAAGCCAGCTGAATGCACTTCGCGAAAGCATTTTAACGAGTCAAAACGAACAGAACAAAAGCGAGTGTGTCGGCAGGCAGTGGCTAGAAACATTTACAGCGAAACGAAACAGCGCGAGACCCATCCCAATGCACCGCGAACCGTTACCTGCCGCCGTATATTTTGAAATGAAGATAATGATGCCGATAGGCTGCTCACAACTACGAGTCTGTTGGAGCAAAAACTACTACAAAAGATTGATGACGCGGTAACTGGCAAGGCAAGGCCACTTCGTATAAACAGCAATTTGTTTTATTGAAGTGTAACGGTAAGCAAACAACTAAACTTCCTTATTTCAGGAATATTTTGATTTGAAGTTTGGCCCCGACGAGGGCGCCCCTACATAAAAATTGGCCGCGTATCTGCGTGCTTCGCTGCAAATGTCGTCTAAAGACGATAGAAGAGGCGCTGCGTGAGATATGGACGCCATCTGGCAATACGTCGGGAAACATGAGTGCTGTGTTGCGGGCTGGTAGTCCCGGCGCAGCGGCAGGCGAAGACCGGCGGTGACCAACGCGACCGGTGGGGACGCCGGCCAGGCCGAACACGCTGTTTGGCGCGATGCGCCGAAGGAGGAGAAACGTCCGCACTCAACGTGTACTCTCCACAAACTCTCTTATTTACACGTCGCCTGGGTAAAACAGGAATGCCAGAGCGGCGCCCCCTGTCATTCGTACAATGCAATACTGAACCGAAACCGAAACACAACATGAGCTTGTGCAGGGGGCACGGAGGAAGACAAGTTTCAGCGCAGTCGCATTTTCAGCGCACCTTAAGAAACTAGGGTTGTAACATGGTAGGGCGAGTAGGGCCAGAAGGACCGTCACGACGAAAACCAGCCTCCTCAGTCGTATTCGCCTGGAACGTTGGTGTGGCTTCGCGTTCCCTCCTCCGCTCCTGGGCTTTCCACAAAGCTACTGCCTAAGTACGAATGCCCCTACCGCATCCTACGTCAAGCATCCCCAGTTAACTATATTATTAAGCCTGTTCAATCATCTACGGACCGCCGTCGTCGCGGCCGCGAGACTGTTCACGTCGATCGACTTAAGCCGCATTATGACCCACCAGTTGTACCTGTTCCTTAGGTCGCGAGGATGGCTCCTTTTCCGCGGGGGAGTGATTTGTAACATGGTAGGGCGCAGACAAGAACGCCTGCGAAAGAAGAAGACGAAGACGGTTGTTGTTGGCGCTCGCGCTTGCTCGGCTTGGACCGCTAATCGCTTCAGCTGTGGCAATCTTTTAATAAACGCGTTACTGTCTCAACGTTAAACGCATACCATCAAGGTCTTTAAAATTGCGTATCTATGTATTTTCTATTAAAGGAACACACCACCTAATACTTACCAATGATATTACGCCTCAGATATGCGTAATATTTACTTTTTGATCGACAACGTTCACAAGTACGAACAGCCGTACCAGTTCAAGATGGGTAAGCGGTAAGCAAGTGGTTCAACTTTGGCCGGTGGGCTGAATCGGGTGACGTGCCGACAAACAGAAAGACAGAAAGACAGACCAAAATTTCTGCGTTTAAGTAGTGAAATAGCGCGAATGGCGGCCTCCACAAGGCCGCCATTTTATCCTAACGCAGAGGTTAGTCGATCCACTCCCGGTGTTTAAAGCTGGAACTCGCCGCGGTTGATTTTTTCGCCCTCTGCGGCGATCGCTGGAACTTGAGACTTTCCGGGGCCTGGTCCAACTCCAAGCATTGCCCAATGCCTTAAGCCAGGGCAGGAGGCGGCTCCACCCCATCGAGGCCGAAATGAACTTGCCCGCTTCTCTCCGGCTCACAGTCTATTGCTGCTAAGCCGTCGATCGCGCACCACGCGTACTTCTACGCAATTGCGTTGCACCAGTTGCACTGTAGGGCGATCGGATGAACCAATTGCCTTCTCAGTTCAAGACATACTATAGTAACCCTGTAGTCGATCGCCGCACCAATCCGAATCCACTTGAGACTTGGCATAGCATGCGAACTGGCCTAGATCATGTGTTTGACGTTGCAATTGAGTATTTGCAAATTCCTGCAACGTCAGTAGCATTCGAGCGCCTTTTTTCGCATGCCGGATGTGTGGCGACCCAAAGGAGGTGTAGGTTGTCGCTCGAGCATCTGGGGCAATTGACAATTCTTCGCTCAGTAGAAAAATGCATGTGGTTTGGAGCAGCAACCCCATCGCACCACGGTCTCTGAGATTAGCGCCGGCAGAGCGCCTTACAACACCGCGGCCGGAGCTAATCGCCGAGGCCACGTGTGTAATCATCATTGTCGGCCTCTTTTAGCGTTGTTCGGCAGGCGCGCGCCCTCTTCGTCTTCTTATTAATCGTCTGCTCGCTCCCCGAGCAAGTGCGCCCGGCTGATTAGCTAATTGGCTGGGCGGTATACCTAACTAATTAAGTCAGGACGTGCTATGACCAAGCTAGATAAGCTAAGCCATGCTAACACCGAGCCAATTAGGCCACATCTTACTAAGACCATGCTAACGAAGCCGTGTAAAGCTAACACCAAGCTAATTATGACAATGCTAATGAGCATGACGCTAATTAGGGGAGCGCTATTTAAAACCAGCTTAATTCGGTCCTTACTCGTTAAGGTCGTGCTAATTAGGACCGCGCTGATTAGGATTATAATAATTGGCATACTAAATTAGGGCATTGCTAATTACGCATGAGTAATTAATGTCGTGTTAATTAAAACATTACCGATGAATACATCACTATTCAATGTCATGTTCATTAAGACCTAGCTAATTAGTAACATCAAAATTGAGACCGACCTGACGTGGTCTTCGCTCCGAAGCCGACCGAGCAGACGAGCCACGTAAAAAGTTGGAAGAAGCGAGGTGATCACAAGCTCCTCCGATGGCTCCAGCCTTGCACAAGTAGTGCGAGCTGACCAATTTATTTTATATGCAAAGAAGCTGCTGCTTGCATGAAACGCTTGACAGGCACACCAGCGCTATGACAGTCACAAGTTGAACTGAGGCCTTTCCCGAATCAACGAGTTTGTACCCGAGTTCGCCCGTCAGTCAGTTTGATTGACACACGCCCGCGGCGAAGATCGTGTCCGCCCACCGCGTTTGCTCTTGCCGAGGAGCAGTGCTCACGCCGCAACTCCAGCGAGCGGCAAGATTCCTCTATGAGCTTAAAGGAGTACTGCACACGATTTTGAGACATCGTAAAAGACACATTTTTCCATTCCTCGGTATGCAGCGTCAACGCTGTCCACACACCGGAGTCGGAGAATACGTATAAAATATTTTAATTTGACTTTGAAGTTTTCGTCACTGAGCATCTGCAAGCCAGCCCCACTGCAACGGACATTATCCCGACGAGTCAAGACAGTTCCCCTGAGTTAGCGAGTTCTGCCTCCTGCATGCACCCTAAATCGTAGAAATCACTGTCTGGGTCACTGGACGACAATTTACTCATCGTTACTTACGTGCACCACGAGCAGATGACGGGTTTGCCGCTAGTACGTCGCGAGTTTCTGTACACTCGTGACGTCACACTGCTATGAAACGTCACTGATAAGCCGCCCCCTCGATATCGAAACCGAAAGTGTCTTTTTAAGGTAGCGGTAATTAAAATATATACAATGCATTCCCAGGCACCACAATACTCATTTTAGGTTTCTCGACACCAGTATTTTTATTTAGAGCAACAGTACGAAAATTTTTAAAATTCGTGTCAGTACTCCTTTAATCGCACATACTAGACACACACACACACACACACACACACACACACACACACACACGAAGAACTAAAGATTATATCATCACGTGGCTACGATACCGCGCTCACGACGTACCACTCACAGCCACGAAGCAAGCGCCCCTGATGGCATTTGCGGCGAGAAATGTGACTGTTTACTAGTTTTTGGGGACATTGTTTCTACCGATTCGTTACGGCAGAAAAATCTTCAGACGTCTAATTTAAGTTGGAGTAACCTGCCCATTTATTTATCTGTAATATTCGAGAGAAGTGAAACGAGCTGCACGAGAGTGCCGCGTGTGCGCCCTTGTTGCCTTCGAGAGTGGAAATTCCCATGCTGCAGGTGCAACGAAAGAACTTGCCCGAAAGGGGACAAACGCCCACGAACACGCCTGTGGGAGGCGCGATTTTCAGTTGGGAAAAAGATAGCGCGACAATCACGCTGACGTCGCTGCACTGTTGAAACGTTGACTGAGTGGCGGCGCTGACGCGTTCGCACGCGGTGTTCCTTTGAAAACCGCCATAAATGCCGCACATGCGTTTGCTACGCCATGCTCGTTCTTGCAGCCGTTTTTATCAACGCTGCTATCGCGCGCTGTCTTCCTATCATGACCGCCATAGTGCGAACGCGGAGAAAACTCGTGTTCCCGAGAAGCTTGGGCCATCCTGCATATAACACCCCAGGTTGTGGGGATTCTGCATTTATCGCCGTACTGTAATTCGCCCACGTCACGTTCACTTTGGTCCCAGTTGTAGAAATTGTGAGGCACCGCTACATTCACACCTCATTAGACTCGCATCTCACTAAAGCGCGGAACATCAGCTTCGGCGAACCGGAACTGAGCTGAACGCGAACCGTCATATTTGGAACGAAAGGACACAAAAAGGCTCGTGGGATAGACTTGTGTGGACACGCACGCATCATCCAGGGCTTAATATGCCATGAAACGTATGCAAAGTGAACTTTAAAGGGACACTAAAGAGCAAAACGATTTTTCTCATATTAGTAAAGTACTCTTTCACGATACCAAAAACACCACGCTTGCTGCTAGAAGACGCTTAGTAAGCGAGAAAACGCGCAAAAACAAAGTGTGGTTCGCGACGCCACCTTGAAGTTTCCGCACCCTTCGTCATGACGTCACATGTTTGGACGGTGCCTACTAGGGACTGCGTAGTTCCTAATCGGTAAAAATGAAGTACACTGTCCCCTTAGGGGGCCATGGACTTAACATACCAAGTTTGCGGTAATTTTGTTAATGGCGCCAAAATACGACAAATACGCTTTGAAATCCGTGACGTCACGCGTGGAGATTTCGGCGCGAAATTTAAAAATTAAACTTTGAACTTGATTTTCTCCACTATTAATAAGCCTATGATAGCGAAATTAACGACATTAGAGCTCTCAGAGCACAATTTATCGACCTAAACCGATTCATTGTTTCTCTTTAGTGTCCCTTTAAAGCGCGTCTCGCGCAACTGTTAACAACCACCAGTATCACGAGCTTGTGCTGTATGCCATGATGCTTGCGTGTGCTCTCTTTTAGCGGACCCTTTCAACGAAAACAGGGTGCCCCTCCTTTATGGACTTGCATGGGCGTACAAAGGCTGACGCCTCGACACTGCATTTCTGGGGCGTCACACATATTTACAAGCACCCAGTGAGCCTTCGTTGAAAAGAGTATCTCGTGTGAATGCGGTTTCGCGTGCACACGTAGCCAGCTATGTTTACATGAAAACCATTCTGGGGTCCCGCCTCACGTGCAAACGAGGTTTCCAGTCGTGACGAGTGGGTCGCGAGCTGCTTATTGCAACAGCAGATGCAATGTACTTGTGTAAGTAATCCCTCCGTAAGTTGGCCTGTATTTCTGACACGATGTTATAAAAACCGGCTGTGGTATATACATTTAAACTATATAATATAAAACAAGTTTCGTCAAAATGGAAAAAAACGTGGGACACGCATCACATCACCGAGTATTTGGGATGAAGCGGCCGTAACAACTTCCCATATATCTTAATAAAGTGGCTGACTGGGCTAGTTGGTTGTGCATACTTAGGGTTAACAGCGCAATAATAACACACGGCGGACAGGAAAATTACGAGACAAGCGCTGGCCTGCTTGACTAGAAATGTAACTTAATAAAGTGGCTGACTGGGCTAGTTGGTTGTGCATACTTAGGGTTAACAGCGCAATAATAACACACGGCGGACAGGAAAAAGACGAGACAAGTGCTGGCCCGCTTGACTAGAAATGTAACTTAATAAAGTGGCCGACTGGGCTAGTTGGTTGTGCATACTTAGGGTTAACAGCGCAATAATAACACACGGCGGACAGGAAAAAGACGAGACAAGCGCTGGCCCGCTTGACTAGAAATGTAACTTAATAAAGTGGCTGACTGGGCTTATTGCGCTGTTAACCCTAAGTATGCACAACCAACTAGCCCAGTCAGCCACTTTATTAAGTTACATTTCTAGTCAAGCGGGCCAGAGCTTGTCTCGTCTTTTTCCTGTCCGCCGTGTGTTATTATTGCGCTGTTAACCCTAAGTATTCCCATATATGTTGCGCAGATGAACGTTGTGCGCACCTCATTTCCTGTGCCTTACAAGAGTCACCGACCATTTGTCAATTTTGTTGTCCCTCCTTCCGCTGTCGAAGTGAGCGAGTGCTGACGTATCTGCCCGCGTTGCAAGAGGTATGGTGTCAATAAAATTATTCCCATGCAACGTCATCCCGAATTAGGCTTAGCAAAGGGCGCGGCTATTTCGCCCCGAGGACTGTGTTTCGATGCATTTATAAAAGCGGAGGTGTTGCTATCCTTGTCAAGCCTTCAATACACGCGATTGTTTTAGCGGATGTCACTGACCTCGAGTGTTTGTGTATCAAAATAACTTGTTGGGGTCAATGCTTTGTGCTATACGCGTGTTACAGACCACCAGACGCTGCTCCTGAATATTTGCTGAAATTGCGAGAACATATGACACAATTCCAGAGTAAAAAAAATTTTGTTATCGTGGATTTCAACTTACCGAATGTTGATTGGGAACTCCTTGAGGCAAGCCGCAAATCGAACAAGAATGCTAACATACTCTTTTATATCATGCTTACGCACGACCTAGTTCAAGTGGTTAGGCAGCCTACTCGAGAACAAGGTTCGTCTAGTGCAATATCGGACTTAGCGTTCCTAAGCCGCGATTTTACAGTTTTAAGTACACAGTTTTAATTGAAAGTGGCCTGTCTGACCATCGTCTTGTAAGCGTTACCATTCCTTTATTCAACTCAGTCGGTCACAAACGCACAACCACTCGAAGCTTCAAGGATTATGCAAGATCTGATTATGCGTCTATTGTGCAGTACATGGGAAGTTATGATGACTTCATTGAAAATGAGGGTGATGTTGACGCGCTATGGAACCAATTTACTGGAATGTGCCATCACTGCATAAGGTCATTCGTATCAACCAAATCTAAAAATATTGCTAAAAGCACCCCATGGATTACGCGTAAAATCATCCATCTAAAACGCCAATTAAAACGGCTGAAAAAGAGAAATCCCCAATCAGCTATTATTCATGAATTTAAAATAAATTTGGCACGTGCTTTGCGCGAATCAAAGGATTTTTACTTTAAAACAGCACAGCCAAACTTTTTAAAAAACGATCCTACGAAGTTTTGGAACTTCCTGAGCGATAGTAAGAAGCAGGTATCACATATATTAGTCGATGGAAATACAGTTGTGGAGATAGGTTTGCGAGACGCTTACCCTACGAGGCGACCGGCAAGGGACGGCGCAGAAAAGGCACTCGAGGCAAGATGTCAACAAACAACACGGCTTTATTAACCCAAGATGCAGCACAGTGCGACAGTCACGGGCTTGGAGGGCGTAAGGGGAACTCCGCAAGACCGACCGAGTATGCTTGCCAGCGGCACTACGACTATCACACAAAGGGCAGCAGCCGAGCACACGAACGAGAAGCCGCCTGCTAGAGCAGCGCGTCGACCTCTCGTGCTGGCCTGAGAGCATCTGCCGCGGGCAAGCCCCAGCCAGACAGAAGCGAGCTCAAGGGGGAAGGGGGTGGAGCACTGCACGGGCTCGGGTCTGAAGCTCCGGGCTTAGGGCCGGGCCCAGGTTTGAGGTGGCGGGCTTGGGTTGGGCCGGGCTTGGACTTTGCTCAGTCCTTAAAGGGGCACTAAAGGGATGCAATGAATCGGTTCAGACTGATAAAGTATACTCTGTGAATTCGAATGTAATTAGTTTCACCATCATAAGAAGAAAATCAAGGGCAAAGTTCCATTTTTAAATTTCGCGGCGAAATTTCCGCGCGTGACGTCTCGGATTTCAAACTGTATTTGTCGTATTTTGGGGACATTGGTTCAGCGAAACTTCATGAAACTTGGTATGTCAAGTTTATGGCCCTCTCAGAGGTCAATGTACCCAAATTTTACCGATTAGGAACTACGTAGATCCCAGTAGACGCCGTCAGAATCTATGACGTCACGGTGTTTGTTGCGCAATTTTCAAGGTGGCGTCGGCAATTGCTTTTTTTTTTTTTTGCTCGTTTTTCTTGCTTACTAAGACTTGTCGCAGCGAGCGAGGTGATTATGATATTTTCAGAGTAATTTACTGATTATTTTTTTACTGTCTGGTCCTTTCAAGTGTGTTTCTCATATGTTGCGCGTACATATGCGTTTCACATTTTATCTGGATAAAACGATTTTTTTTGTATGTGGGGCAAACTATTTGAAAAGACTGCGCGCAGTCTCGTTGCATAAAATCCCTATAAAGACATCTTTTTTTCCGTGGCTCCGTCTAGGCTCCCAGTGGTCATGTGAGGCGAGATGGACATGCACAGCCTGCTTTGTTTGCCCACATTGTTAACGTCTGAACGTTCATCTTGTTCTGCTATATCAGCGGTATCAAACTCGCCTCGGCTAACGGGCCGCATTCACGAAAATTTACTTCCGCAAGGGTCAGGACAGTGACGAAGGTAGGAGTGAAGGGAGGGGGGAAATAGGCTCTACCTGATGTCAGCTAACGTTGCTATATTAAAGACCTCTTTAAGATTACATATATGGGTCATTTCTGAAGGGTACTTGGCGGCAAGTTTCCACCAATATATCGATACCTACCTCCAAAATCACTAAAATCTGAACGCTAATTATACAATATACAGTTTTGTTTCACGGTTATGTATAAACACGTGGTGACTGCAGGCGGTGCCTCACGGAAAAATTTTTTTAGACCTGTCAAGCCTGTGTAGCTCAAGAACGTACTTATAAATAAAAAAAAATGGGACAAAGACAGTCATGTGCGGGCTGCAGGCCGCTAGTGAGAGGTCCACGGGCCGTGTGTTTGAGACCCCTGCACTGTATAGTGCGAGAGCTAAATGATACTGCCACCACAGCGTTGGAATGTGCAGGAATAGCATAAGTCCATTAAACATGTATATTCATGTTTAAAGGCAAGGCATATTAGCTTGACAAAATATCTGGCTTCAAATAAGAATCACGAATTCCATGCCGTGGGATGTCCCCTTATCTCGAATCATATGCATCCAATGAGTAAACGTCGGTAAGCTTATTTGCACCTTTGCCCCGCAACGGTGGTCTAGTGGTTATGGCGCTCGACTGCTGACCCGAAGGTCACGCGATCGAATCCCGGCCGCGGCGGCTGCATTTTCGATGGAGGCGAAAATGTTTGAGGCCCGTGTACCTATAGATTTAGGTGCACGTTAAAGAACCCCAGGTGGTCGAAATTTCCGGAGCCCTCCACTACGGCGTCTCTCATAATCATATCGTGGTTTCGGGACGTTAAACCCCAGATATGATTATTATTCGCACCTTTATTACCAAACTGGAATGAATTCCGAAAATAGATCGCAATCACTTCGTCCGCCTACTGCCAGTCCTATACCAATGTAGTCCAGCGTAGGCCAAATTACCAGCGTAGGGCACCTTCTACCGGTACAACATCGTTAGGAAGGCATACACCATTATAATATGGACAGAAAAGAGCCCTGTGCAAGCCGCGCATAACAAACACTGCTGAAAATTGCAAGGAGAAGCGCTCAGAAGCATTTATAGATTATATTGAAGAGTGGCACAACGTTCGGGAACGACAGAAATGAAGGGATTAGCTAGACAGATATTTTCATTCTGCAGAGGTCCAAAAAGACATCCTAAATTAGCTCCAGTGGTGGAAGTTAAGAACTACGACTGCCAACGCCTTCACATTTCTCAAGGCAGATGTGCGCCTCTGCGGCTAGGGCAAGCAGTGCAAGAAACTTCAGCGTGGTAGGACATGTGATGGAACGGCGCATGGTGTGCTTATAGTGGAATCTATTTATAATTTGATTTTTTGTACAATAACATGCGAACAAATAAGCTATAAACAATGCCACAAAAGCTTATAGACTGTATATAATAGCAGTGGTGTGATATATGAGAACACTGCTATGACAAATAGTGGCTTTTTTTCCATTCGACTTCTTGTACGTATTTCCAAAGTGCACGTGGTGCGCGCGGTTCGTTATAATTTTTATCTAGGTTAGTGTATTTACAACAAATGTAATAAATTTGACTTTTTCCCTCTATTTCTCTTGATGTGGCAAGGTGCTACTATGATGAAGATAGGTGCTACATATCCAGAAGGGTGCACGGTTGGCTTTCTCGTTACAGCATGCTTTAAAAGGACGCTAAAGGAGAAAAAACGATTTTTGGCGTGTTAGTAAATTACTCTTTCATAATTCCAAAATCACCACGGCTGCCGAGAGAAGACGCATGGGAAGCGCGAAAAGGCGCAAAAAGAAATTACGGCTGGTGATGCCTCCTTGAAATTCGCGCATCAAACTCATCATACATTTTGTTGGTGTCTGCTAGGTCCTACGCAGTTCCTAATCGGTAAAAATGAAGTGCATTGTCTTCCGAGGGGAGGCCATTGACTTGACATACGAAGCTTGAAGAAATTTCGACAAGACAAAGTCGCCAAAATACGAAAAATGTGCCTTGAAATCCGTGTTGTCCCGCGTGGAGATTTGGCGCGAAATTTACAAATGAAACCCTGACCTTGATTTTCTCCTTTATTAATGTATCTGTGTTGGTGAAACTAACGACATTACATTTCTCAGAGTGCAATTTATCAATCTAAGCCAATTCATTGTTTCACTTTCGTGTTTATTTAAATTTCAATAGAGAGCGCAATAAAAACTAAGTGAAGAGAGCGTTCTGTTCTCTCTCCCCTCTGTTTTTATTGCGCTCCTTATGAAAACGGGACTCATGCTGCAAATCACTTTTCTTCCTACAGTATCTGCTACAAAACGCTATTGATGATCACGATTGTATTCCTAGAAAATTAGGTACAGTATACCACTGCCGAACAAACATTCATCGTACCCAGCATGTCCGCTCAACTGTTTCCACGGTGAGCCAGCCCCTTTTTACAAGAAAATACCGTAAAGTATACTTGCTAGCGAAGTATGCGCCAAGCATGCGTAGATATTTGCCACTTAAAACGCCCTTGCGGTCGATTCGATCTTCGGGCAACACCACCTAGATTATTGGCTCGGGCCCCTGTCGGGCCCGATCTGTCGTCGGGCCGGGCCGGGCCGGGTAGGCGAAATTTTTTCTCGGGTTCGGGCCGGGCCCGGGTCTCGCTTTGAGTCGCCGGGCCGGGCTCGGGCGGGTAAATTTGAACGATTCCCGGGCCGAGAATCGCGGCCCGTGCAGTGCTGGGGTAGTCACTGGCGGCCTATGAGGACCGGCGTTGCACAGTGACGTAGGCTAGCGTGGTCACGTGGTGGCGCGAGCACGCTCCGGGCGTGTCCGTACACGTGGCTCGTTTGGGGAAGACCAACGCATGGCTCGCACCAAGCAGAAAGGCCTGGCGGCGTAGCCACGGTAGCCATGTCGCTGATTAACGGCGGTTCTCGGCGCTCGAGCCGTGCGGGGCCAGCGGGCGCGCTAGCTGGGGAACGAGGCGCCAAAGGGGAGGGCGCGCCCGATTCCCACAAGTTACAGATCTGAAGCCCATTGCGGAACATTTTAACAAATTTTTCCATAGCGTGTTTGCTAAGGCAAGTCTTAACACGCCTCAGCAAAGAGTGTTTCAGCCTAATGAAGTGGACTTTATCTCATATTCTGGTGTTTTTGCAATGATCTTGAAGTTGAACACTAAATCATCTTGCGGTCCAGACAATATCCCTAATGTTTTTCTTCGCCGTTATGCAGAAAGTATTGCTCATTTTGTGATTGTGCTCTTTCGATGGTCGCCGTTGAGTGCAAAACTGTACCCAGTGATTGGAAGAGGGCTCGTGTTGTTCCCGTGTTTAAGAAAGGCAACCATTTACTCGTAGAAAACTACCGTCCCATCTCATTAACATCACCAATATGTAAAATGCTTGAACATGTAATATCTAAGCGCGTCGTGGAATTCCTAGAACAAAGCTCTATACTAACTCATTTTCAGCATGGCTTCCGAAAAGCTTATTCAACCGTAACTCAGTTAGTCTCAGTGGTTCATTCATTTGCAGAAACTCTGGATAAAAATGGTCAAATGGACGTCATATTCCTTGATTTTAGATGCGAAGTATCTTATGGCGGGGTGCAATCCGGCGGTGGTGTGCGGCGTGACCACCCTTACTGCGCATGCGGATACCCTCTTCACTCCCCCTCACCGTTACTCCTGTCCTCTTCCCCTCTCCCCTTTCCACTCTTCTTCTGAAACGCGGGCTAGACCAACACCACCTAGACTATTGACAAGGCCCCTCCAGGGAGAGCGTGACGTCACGCTAGTTGCCCACCTGCACGCACCCCGTTCGTCGCCTCCACTCGTTCTCGTTATATCTGCTATGGGCACTTACTGAAAGCCGGTGTTTCTTTTTTTGTTCCTGCGCGGTCTGAATTTGTTTACGCTTGCCTTTACACCTTACAGGCATCAAACTGTAACAGGAATCAGGAATGCATTTGCAGAAGTGGTTTTATTAGGACGAAAGGCTAAAACCGTCCTACCTAATTTCTTGTTCAAGGTTTTGATTTTTCTGTCAGCAGCATTTTTTTGTGCGGTGCTTTGGATGGTGTCGTTTCGAAGTCTACAAAAGTTGTTCAAAGCGACATTTGTTGCAACACGCACTACATGCCGCACGATAGTCTCAGAGGTATGGCCATTTTCGCAAGCTCAACATCTCCAAGCAGTGATGTGGAAATGGAGCTGACAATGCCTCGTTGGTTGTTCGACGCGAGGAATGCATTTTCTCCCTTGGTGTGAGCTTTTCGACAACATGTGCACAGTACATGGCTGCGCTCTTGACAAGCTGTCATTCATTGTGTTAGCTTCCACATCTATGTTCCTGCTCTTCAGAACGCTGCTGCAAAGTCCTTCCCGACGCTGCGTCGAAATGTGACAGCTTTCTGATCAAGTCATTCTCGAGGAAGTGGAGTTCGCAGACCTGCGCCAAGCATAACACAGACTTAATTACTTTCTTACGAAACGGGCTAATGGGAACTTTGACACGACCCTGAGTATTTCTGCTCTATTTTACCGCACTGCCCTGCCTGAAGCGCGACAAAACTACCATCACCGCACACGATACTCGCTCCGTTCAACAGTAACAGAGAAAGAACACCAGTAATGCGATAGAGCCGGTAAGAGAGCAAATTTCAGCAGTTTCTCACCTTGGAGTGTATGCTTGGTGTGAAATCCTTACGCGGAATGGCTTTTATCCAAGACTTCTTCGGAGCTTCATCCTTGGGGATTGCGAAAACACGCGCTTTCGGACCACTGTCATAATTGCCGCGGCATCCGGGAACTCAACAACGTCCCATGTCGCACTGATCGAGGTATAATCACGTACTCACAAACGCAACACCAATAAAATAAGACACGTGGCAACGGACGAAGACTCAGAGCAGTGCGATGCAGCACCAAGCCTAACGCAGTCTAACCAGCGAAGAAAGGCAAACCTGTCGTGGCTTGTCCGCCGCCGTTCGGGGTAAAAAAGGGTCACCAACACCTACGCCTGAGCGACGCGTCCTCGGCCACTGGACAGTACTAGCGTGACGTATGCCGTCTGGAGAGAGGGGTAGGAACAGGCCTTATGAATAGTCTAGGTGCTAGACATGCCGAAATTCTCTCCTGCGCAACGCCGCGATGAGCATCAGCGCATGCGCGTCCCCTCCCCCTCTTTCTCCTCTCCTACGCTGCCCCCTCTCGCACGCCTGTCGACCGCGTTCCCCGCTCGCCCTGTGAGAACGGCCAGGCTAGAGGGAAGACAAGACGCGCGTAGCGTTCCTCTTCGCGTTCCACGACGCGAGGTCGGTAGCATGCCCAACGAACGCCAACGGAACGCGATCGTGAGTGCTCCGGCTTCGCATCGCCTCATGGTCCCCTTTAGCGAGAAATGGTGTAATTTTATTAGTAAGGCATTTGATAAAGTTAATCATCACAAACTAATTACAAAACTCAGGGCACATCCCGACATATTCATTGCCTGGATTCAACACTATTTAACAGAACGTTCGCAGTTTGTTTCAGTAGATGGAAACAATTCGAGCTCTCCTCCTGTAACATCAGGCGTGCCGCAGGGTAATGCTCTGGGGCCGCTATTATCTTTAATTTATGTAAACGACATTGTAAACACTGTACTACCACACTCTAATGGCGTATTCGGGTGGGCGATATTGAGCGCTCTAGAGCGCTCTGAAAAGTGGTCGCGCGTTCGGTTGGCAAAATCCGAGCGCTCGAACTACCTTCGGGTGGTTCTTCGGAGCGTCAGCCTCCGACTCGGAGCGCTTCCCCGACCGCTCTGACTTCGAAGTGAGAGCGTGGTGCGATCTGGCCGGGAGGGGCACTAGACGCCGCGTTTACCGGCAGGTAACAGGGTGACAGCACGAGCGCGCATTTCAGAAGGGGAGAGCATCGGACGCGTAATACTTTGTACACGTGTGTTGTATTGTGTTCGTGGCGTTTTTGAGCGTTTGTGTGGTGAGTTCACATGTACCAAGCCATAACTGCACCATGTCGAAACGGAGGCGGCTACTGAAGGCGGACGAAACGTAAATGGTGTTACAGCAGCTCGCAGACGAATGCCTTCACATCGATGACGCCGAGCAACTTAATAGCGTATGGTAACGCATTACATGCGAGTACAAAGCTTAATCGTGTTGGCAAAAACAAGCGTTCTATGCCGAGCTCGCGTGTGATCGTGAACGGCGGAGACGGCCGGCGTCCGCCATGCTAGGCCTACCTCTCGGAATCGTGAATGACGGCGAGCTATTGCGATGTGCTTGTCGTTCGCGAAGGCCTAGTTGTAGTGATTATTTTCTTATATAACGAAGCGTGGCTGTGCAAAGTTGTGTGCATGCCGAGGCGCCCTATGTGGGCGGAGCCGCTGATTGCTCGTTCGCCCCGTGTGTGCTAAATCGCCGTACGCCGCACGCCGGACATCCGACGCCGCACGCCGGATCGGAGGCAAAAACGTACCATCTGTCTCGTCCTTAAACCAGCAGCTCGGACGATGACGCCAGCTCGGATGATTGACCGCATTTGTCGATGTTTACCCGGCGGCTTCCCGCGCTGGTTGCACGGTGGCGCTACAGGCGCGCTGCTCCGAGATCGTCGATCCATTCGGTTGGTACGCTACTCTCGCGCTCCGATTGCGGGCTGCCTCCGCATCTGCCGACTCCGAGCCAGAGGATCGGAGCGACCAACCGAATACACCATAAGAAAAAAAAGAGTCAAAAGAGGGTCATGGCCGCGTGACTCTCTTCGGGTGTCCATTTGACCCCTTTTGGAAGGTACAGGCAGAGAAAGAGAGTTCGCAATTCGACTGTAGTCACGGGACTCTCCTGAAGCCCGTTTCGATTGGCGGCGCCGCCGTATACACCAGAACACGCCTGTCTCGCACCCAGGCTGCTGGCGAGCCGAGCGGATACTCTCGCACCCAGACGACGGGCTGACGGGGCTGCCAAGGCGCGCGCGGGCTGCACCAAGTAAACAGGGCAAGCTGCAGTTCTGAGGCTTTAAAGTGTGAAAAAGTACCCGTTGACGCCGCTTCAGCGTATAAGAGCTCGTCTGGGCACTACTGCGTCGTCTTTGGATGCCAAAAGAAGCAGCGCAACAAGTGGATATTAGCGTTGTCTGCGACGATTACGACGTGCCACGGAAATAGTGCCGGTGCGGTGTTTTCAGCTTCGCCGCGAGTGGATAACTGTGATTCAAGCAAAAAAAACTAGGAGCCGAGTGAAAATGCGCGAGTAAGTACACTAACTGCGTGCATTCTGCAGTGTGATGCCCACCTATTTCATTTTACGAACCTAATTTGCGTGACACGCAGCTGGGTTGAAGGCAGGCGCGAGCTTTGTGTGGGGGTGCACTTCATACCTTTGAGAGTTTCCTTTGACGAAAATCTAGTGCAAGGTAGTGCTTTCAAGCACAAGCAATCAGCATGCTTTGCCACTTTCAAGCGTAGTATTAAGCTTTAGTGCTTTTGATGGCATCCACGCCTTCGAGATTTTCGTCTTCAAAAGGTAATAATGGCACGGTGCTCCTCAACAGCTGGCCAGAATTTCGTGCTTTCATTTCAGTGTTTGATGTCCCCAAATTTATTTGGACACGAAGCATCCAGCTGCACATAATACATATATTGGCACGTAAGTAAACAGTACTCGCGCCAGTGTCCTTTACGTCGCCGGCGTAGCTAACCGGCTTAACTAAGAGTAGCACAGTTTCGCTTGTAAAGCACGTCGTTACAAGAATAAAATCGCTCAGGTAGCTTCCAAAAAGGATCGCTGAACGATACTGCAGGTTATACTCTCTGATAGCACGCTTTTGTGAGCAAGACGCATTATTGTAAGAGCGCTCGTGGAACAAAAATTACGTTCCGCGAAACTACCCGTAAACGCGTACTCTAATTATTACGCGATGCATGCTGAAATGATGACACAAAACTTTGTGCACAACTTGTAATATGGGGCAGCAAAACATCGTTTCACTCTTTCGCGAGCTGCATTGCAATTACGATTCACGCGTACTACAGCGAGAACGTTTTTTTACAAATGTAACAGCGTACGTATCTGACGAGGTTGCTTCCGCAGCCCACTCAGCACGTACTGTATACATTGTGGACTTGCATGAGCAAGATGTTCTTGATGTTCCAATAAAATCAGCGAAAATATCCAGACTAGAAAAGACTCGAACACGCTCTCCGACGGGCTGAGTTTCGGGAGTTTCACGTTTGCTCTGTGTATCGTCTGCTGGCGTGGCAGCCCGCGCATGTTGTTTCGTAGCGTGTGCAATAGATGGCGCGACGCGCGATGCAAATATGGCGATGCGCATGGAATTCGCTGTGTTCTGGTCTATACGCCTTGTGCACCGCCTATAGAGGCGCCACTGATAGCCACCTAGCGGGCGCCGCCGACAGTACGTGCGGGAAGCCGAGCAGACGACAGCGCTTTGCACAGCTTTGCTGTGAGGAGATGAATGAAGTTCGCGGCTGCTATTTCCCCTTCGTGCGGGTGCCAGACAACTAATTCTGCACTGGCAGCTGCAGGAAAGGCGCTGGCCTCTACGAAAGTGGACTTGTGCACGATGTTTGTCACGAACGAGCGCTTAACTAAGCGCACGTCGCCGATTTCGAACGACGGCATGAAAGCCTGGCGCCGACGGTTCGTGCGCGACAGAGCGCGCGCATCGAAAAAACAAGTATAAATAGGCACCGGGAGCGCGCCCGCGCGCCTCTTACCGTCTCCGCAGAAGACGCCACCGACAAAGCCAACGAACGCGAAAGATCGGGATATTCGAGATCAGCAAAGCCGAGCCAGCGGCGCCGTCTGATTCCGCAGACGAATCGGTGAGAGGATCTCGCCCTCTCCCTAGCTTTCGCTGTGCTACGCACAGACGAATCATACGCACCTTCCCGAACCCAGGCACGAGCCGATACAGGCAATGCAAGCGCAGCAAGCGCGCGGGGGCCCAGTCAATCAGTGAGGAGTAGTCGGCGAAGAAGTTATGTCGTTCTAGTGATAGCATCGTTCGCTCGACCGCAGAAGACGTGTTGTTTGATGATCTAGTGCTGTGAGTTAAGTATCAAGAGATGACAGTGACAAGTTTTGAAGAGGGTCGCCGAGCAGACATGTGATGACCGACTGCGGAGGAGAACGAACGTCCGCGTGGAGTGAATCGTCATGCCGGTGAATATCAAAGGTGCGTCGCGCAGACCAGCGTAACAAGATCCAGCTATGAGGTGCAGTTCGTGGTGAACATCCGCTTTCTTTTGTTTACAAAGGTGACGTGTCAATCACTTCTTGTTCTTTCTGAAGTCAACCATTGCTGCATTTCTGTTTCTGTAAATAATAAATATAGAACATAGCTTGTAATAGCGCGGTACATGTACCGCGCTAGTACAAGCTAAGTTCATGGATGACCAACTCGCCCGAACTACAACACTTCTGAAATATAGAACGTTTGAGCGAAGTGCCCTGCACGGCGGTCGAACCGAACCAACGCATGCTCAGGCTGATAACTTTGGTCGTCTACCAGTGTCAACATGATCGAGTTCATCCAGCGAGCACCGATATGACAGAACGAAAGCATTAGAACAAGAAGCGACGTGTTAACCCGCACAATGACGAAGCGGCTCGTCTTTGCCAACGAACAGCGGCGATCCATTGCTTCCGTCGCTCTTGCTCAGGAGGCCTTGCGGTGAGTGAAACCGTGTTCCGGGCGCGTTTTGGTAGGTGTTTGAGCACTCCACTCCACAGCAATTGTTATTCGACATCCCTTGAAGTTGCGGCCACCACACACACGACGAACGTTGCTTATTTCACTACGGAAACGTGAACAACGCGGAAACACACGTACAACGACGTAGGAAACCACGGCGGCCGTCTGCTTGCTTTCCCGAGAGCAATGATTGAGTTCGCCGCCTATGGCGCTTCCGTCGGCGCGCACTAGGCGTTACCAGGCCCCGGAAAGTCTCAAGTTCCAGCGATCGCCGCAGAGGGCGAAAAAATCAACCGCGGCGAGTTCCATCGTTATGCGCGGAGAGTGGAGCTACTGACTCCTCTTTTAGCGGTCGGATAAGTTAGTTCGCATTTTCCGTGTTAGGGGCGCTCAACGCGGCCAAAAAATTTATTTCAGAATGTATCAGAAGATTGTTGAAAGCTTAGTTACCGTGTCATTTTGCATATAGCTAGTAGGGACCAGTTTTTATGTTACTTCTAGAGTTAATACAAGAGCTTGATTGTTTGAGGACAAGTATTGAGATTACATTGACGCTCGAAAAGCAGCAGCCCATTGGTATCGATTGCGCTTCGGCCGGTTATTTCATTCAAATTGTACCGCGGTCGTTTGCTTTGATCGGCGTTACGCAGCTCCGTTTTAAATCAGTTTTGATATAGCAATGCGAGTTTGTGCGCCAAATTTTACATGCCGCTGCCACAAAGCGAACGTGTCTAAAGCCTGTGAATCACGTCAGCTGCGGCGCTTCACCGGCTGCCAGCGTGAAAATTCAATGCCATCACGGAGCTCGGAGACTACCTACGAAAACGGAATAACCATGCACGATGTGGGTGTGCGCACCGGTGAGTGAAAATGCACTGCTTTGCATTTGAACATAGCTTTTTTTTGCATGCGCTGCGGTTTTTGTCATTTCAAAAGGTTTTACGACTCGTCCAGCTGATCGGATGCACCGCTTGTGGATTACAATGACATTTTCTAAGATTATTTACTTCGCTCTCACTTTTGCAGAAAATATCTTTACTGCTAAACTTTGTAACACAGATCGCAGCATAAGTTTTACCTATTTCTGCACAAATTAGTCTTCTGAGATAAATGCTCATAAGTCCAATGCATGGTAGAGCCAAGTGAACTTATAGTATGTATATGCATTTATACATTTTCGTAAGTTTACAATCATACATATTACATTTGCACATACCATGTAGTTTATAGAGTTGGGAAATTAACTAACTTAGTATCCTCTAATTGAGGCTTGGTCAGACACGGTCCACTGAAGGTCGCCACTAAAACAAATTCACAAACAAAGCAATGTTATGTGCACACTATTTTTCTCATGCAGTGCTCTCATATACATTCTTCTCAGACATGAATCGCAATCCACTCACGCTTCTACCATAGTAATCATTATTTTTTCCTCTTCCAACCCAACCACAGCCTCCAAGAAACTGCTCATATCAGCACATGCTCGGATGCTTTATCTCTGAACCTACCTCAAGTCAGCAGAGGATTTTCCACTACTGAAAGTAAATTCGTCGTCCCAAATCCTCACAAGGTATGGTTGTGGACACTTTACTTATTGAACCAATTTTTTTTCTTTCATCATTTCTTTCTTGCTTTCTCTCATGACTCAATTTTTTTTTCTTCTCAGAAAACTGGACAAAAGAGTGATCATTGGTTTCCAAGCTACCCACACCAAGTCGTAAGAAGCTCAAGAGTCGCCCATCCACCACCAAAGTTTACCAGGCGGACAAATGCAAGCCTTATACTCAAAAGCAGTGATAGTGTACGGTATGTTGAAGCAGTACAAAATTGGGTCCACAAATTATTGCTTCTTGCTTCATTAATTATTCAGTTTAGAGGAAATGTGCTGGCTTCAAATTTCTTGGATAGTGCATGTGATGGGGTGCACATACTGTACTCTAATCTACGTGTGAAACTTTGCACAGAGTATCACATGTAACTTGGTAGCAAGTGGGCCAGTAGTAGTGCATATTTAGCAGCACTTGTTTTTCCCAGTGAATATAGTTTGCTGCAATTGTGAAGGCTGTTGCAAAGCAATGGCAGGGAAAGCTACAGTAGTGCTGAAAAGAGTTATGTGTACCGATTGCTTGTAGGGAGGGACATTGTGAAGGTTCTAAAATAGAAAACTGTGTGCAAACACTCGTGCCTTCATTAAACAAGGCATTTCGTGTAGTGGTCACCTGGAGAATAGTTTCCGGGTCGCTACTCTGGAATAAATAACGTTTGATCATGGGAGTAGGAGAATAGAAGCATGTGCATAAGGACATTTTGGGCAGTGTTATGTGAAACAGGCTGTTGAATTTGTAAAGCATTGAACATTTAGTCTTTAGTTTTATTCAGTGAACTTCGCCAATACATTAATGGGATGATATGTAAACAGACACATCCAGAAAGAGGGTACAGCACCGTTGCATTTGTGCAAGCAATTTGTTTTGTATGTGAAGTGGAACCACAGACAAGTAGCAATAATATTTGTTCTAGATAACAGACCTGACACATGACACGGAGTTTTTAAAAGTATGTTTATTTTAACAGAAAAATAAATGAGTGCACTCAATAGATACAATCAGAGTTCAATAGAGTTGGCCAGTGTTTGTGCATGTTAAAGATTTGAATGTGTAATAACTGCTATTTCTTTGATATTGGCGTGAGCTATATATCCAAAAAAGGCTAGTTTTGTGTTCATGCTTGTGATGCGCTGCAGGTAGACACGGACCAGAAAAAATGAGAACAACCCAGGGTGATGCGCAACACCTTGTGCTGTTCTCGTTTTTTCTGGTCCGTGTCTACCTGCAGCGCATCACAAGCATGAAGACGTGCCATCTAGCCCCTATTGCCGCCTTATTAGTTTTGTGTGACACCCGTGTTAAGAGTGAGGCAGACAATTAGGAGGTAGTGAAGAATGAAAATGTAAATTCAGCTTCTGCAATCGTCCATCGTTTAAGCAGTGTCTTTCACGACTATGCACCATTGGCACCAGAAAAAATGGACTAATTTATTTATTTTTCAGTGCGAAACATAGCAATTAAACAAAAAAGCTAATTATATACATTTGACAGAAATGATTACTCACTGCCTATTTTCCCAACATTGCTACTATTACTTCCAGCACCTCCTAGCTGTATAGTATACTACTGTTCCAAATGTCTCTATTGTGCGCGCACACATCATGTGCAGTCTATTGTCGGTGCTGTCCACTGGTACATCATTCTTTTTTATTTATAAATGAGTGCTTTCAGGAACACGCGCAGGCATCCGCTATCACATACGTCAGTTGATAAACAGTGGGCGAGCAAGGGTAGCTCACTTCTCGAAACTTGTCTTCCGTGACAACCTTTACAGGAATGTTCACTTGCTGAAATGTTGGATTCAGGCTAAGGCTTTCCTTATTCGCCAACAGTTACTCAACTGAAGTGTTTGTCACTGCAACCTCTTTTGAAACATGAACCAAGTTTCCTTTTCAACGTGATACCGTAAATGGTGTTTTCCCAGAACACACGAGCTTAGCTGAACTGAAAGTTGAGCTAAATGGTTGGAATTCATCGTAAAAAGATTGCGCGCCAACAGTTACTCAACTGAAGTGTTTGTCACTGCAACCTCTTTTGAAACATGAACCAAGTTTCCTTTTCAACGTGATACCGTAAATGGTGTTTTCCCAGAACACACGAGCTTAGCTGAACTGAAAGTTGAGCTAAATGGTTGGAATTCATCGTAAAAAGATTGGCGCGCAGGCACGAACACAAGGATATTGAGCACAATAACGAGAACACGTTATGTACAGGAATAGCTAGCACAACAGTGTGGTTTCACTTTTTTTTTTCAGCGCCGAGTGGCTCTCGCCAATGTGTTGTCAAAATAGTACGTCGGGCTGAAGCTAATCTTACTGACACTGCATCTTTGGCGAGCTTTGATGCTGTTTGTTTATTACCGCTCAAATCGTCAAACGCGCATGTGTAAGTGAGAAAGAGGATGGGCAGCACTGTACGCAAGTACTGTGCAAGGGTCGCCCATCGTAAATAGTATCGTCTGACGCTTCGTTCTGCGTACTATAAGAGGTATGCTGAACGAGCCAAGAGACATAGAGTTGCTCAGTTTCAGCTGGCAATTTTATTAAGCAGATGGATATTTCTGTTTCTTGCATGTATTGTTCAACTCTGTAACTGACAGTGCTGCTTGTTTACATGTATACTGCTGCATTCACGATTGCCAATAAACAATGTAAGCTTACTTGCTTGGCGTGTTTTCTGCCAGTTGAGGCCGTTCGGTCACCTGGCGACGTAACGAAAATATATGTAGTAACGATAGGCTGCCGCGCGCGCGAATACAACCCCCGGACAGCAGTGAATAAACGCCCAGAACCAGCGGGCGCGCACCGCGACCGCCCGCACCCGCCAGCAATGCGGCAGCCATATTGCCCCGGCGCAATGATGATGATAGTTTTCGCAGCGCCATCTCTTGGTCGGATACTTTAGTTCACAACGCCACCGCTACCCTTATTTCCGTTGCACTGTCAAAGGTACAGTTTCCCTTCTGTAAATGGTAGTATAAGTGTTCTGTGGCGTTGTTCAGGGACTCCGGAACCGGGGGGGGCAGTGGGGGCCATCGCCCCCACAGGTTCAAAACCAGTGGGGGCATGCCCCCACACTCAAAGCTGCTCCTCCCCCCTCTCGCCTTTTTTTCTCCTGGTACCAACCGTGTGGCTAGAGACCCCTTTTGACTAGCTAGTGTGCTCTCTTCCTTCAACAAACGAAACAAAATCTTCTGGAAGCCTGTGAATCTGACACTCTATTTGTCGGTGATTTTTCTACGTAAAAAGCACCGCCTGTTTTCGTCTGGTTCAACGTATCTTCTGTCCTGAAGTGGTTCTCGAGGAGGTAAAGGCCGGTACTCTATTCTGCAGCTCTTGCAGGAGCACGTCTAAGCGCCACGACTCTAGGAATATGCCTCTCGTTCTCTCCGTTTTTCCTTGCTCCTAGCCAAGCCTATTAAAAGCAATCGATGATAAGAGGTCGGTGTAAACCCACGTGAGCACGATTTTAACCATGAACCTATCCAGAAACCTTTTTCTGGGGGCTCTTGCCTCCCTTTATCGCTGTTCTTTCGCGTGTTTGTATGCGCGCGCGTACAATACACATACAAAATGCAATAATTTTGGGGCGGTGGTAGTGGGGGCGGGGAGGGGGGGGGGAGGTTGAATTCCTTTAAACCTCCTTCTGCCTTCGCCATTGAAGTTGTCGCTTGAAATGTTCGTTTTCTTCCTGTTCGGCCCATACCACCTTCGCTCCTCCACACATAATGACCGCAGGGAAAATCAGATAGGCAAAAGCGCGGCCCACGGTCTTGTCACTGAAGGGTGTGTAAGGTCCGGCGTGTCGAGAACGGGGGGGATAGTTGTGTCTTTCCCCAAAAGGCGGCTTCCAAGAAGCCAGCCTCGGAGTCGAGGCTCGAAGCGCAGCGACGCTCGGTTCGAGTGTAGGAAGCCTGGGGACAAAAGAACACTTGCCAGCTGCCCATACCGTTCGAACAAAAAGACGCGCCCTATTGACCTTCGGTTTAACGACCAACGCAGCGGCCCGCAGCCCCGCGGGGGGTCCGCGAAGCGGTGCGAAGGAAGCCAAGACTGTGACACCGTAAATCTCGCATAAGATCCGTGAACGCCTGTCGACAGAGACGAGATGTCGCCGAGTACGGTGCACGTGGCCCAGTAAATCTCGCAAAGTGTCTATTAAAAGCCTGTCAACGGATACGAGAGGTTTCCAAGGAGGGATGGCATGGCTCCGCTAGTTAACCGGCCGCACAGTGTATGAACACGATCAGGGTAGTTGAACGACGCCACCATCGTGTATGTTTTTTTGAGTGCACTTCTGAGAATGTTGTTTGCCGGACGTCTTCCACGTCTCTCTCTCAGGCAGGAGGCTCAAAAGGCTTCAGAGAGAGAGGGTGGAGGCCTCCGGCAGACCAATTTACAGTCGACCCAATAAGCGGTCTGAGTGATTTTGATTTGCCGTGGGGAAAACTGGGAGGAGCAATGATGGTGTTAAAACCTGGCTCCCGGCTCCTCACGAGGGTTCTTGTCGCAGGAGCAGTGCTATGCACTTGTCGGCTCTGCCGAATGATGTTGCGAAAGTTCCGATGTATATAGCTGCCATGTAACCTTGTATATACCCTGTATATAAATATCGTGTTGTTTTGCTGTAAGAAAAGGAGTCGTCTCCGTTCTTGAGAGATAGCGAGCAACTACGACGAGGCTAGGCAGCTACGGCCAACCTTCCACTCCCTTCTGCAACTGACAGCGGCTACGCAGCTGAGAGAGCTCTGCTCTGGAATCAAGAGGGAGTGGGGAGAAGGTGTGGGAATTTACTGGCGCAGTCGAGACAGGATCGAGACAACGACGACCAGGAACGCTCTGCGTACCGAGGAGTTCGTCGTGCTGCGAGGAGACGCAATTGAGGAGGCGGCCAAGGCGTCAAAGCGGCGGCTGGAAACATCGAGCGATCAGGCCACCGAGCCGAAGAGGCAGCGGCCCGGCAGCTGTCGACCCAAGTCAACGGTCCGGCGACTCCCCAAGCGGCATCGGGCGACGGCGAGGGCCTGACGGCGGGCAAGGCGAGGCAGCAGCAAGCAGCAGCGTCTCAAGCGGTGAGTCCTCTAGTGTTCTTACACCTCTGGGGTACCGCTGCCTTTCTTGAGTCGTTGTGAGTGTTATGGACACGAGGTTTGCCCACTTGAACCCGGACAGGCGAGCGCTAGGCATGAGTCGCGAGTCGGGAGACGAGAGCGGCGCGTCAAACCCGGAAGAGGGTAGTGCGCAGGAGAGCCAGAGAGAGGACCGTTTCGGAAATCTTACGCCAGAACGCAGACTGCAGGAGTTGCGGTTTGAGATGGAGAGACTGTCGCAGATGATGAGCGGGAGCTCTCGGGGGAGCGAACCTGCGGTCGGCAGGCGGGATCCGTGTAGCGAACTGAGGCGCTATTCTAAGGTACTCACCGGGGTGTTACCCAAATTTCCGACAGAAGCTGAGGCACCGGTGTGGTTCGAGTCCGTGGAGAGTGCCCTAGAAGCGTACGAGGTACCGGGGGAGTTTTGGGGACGATTGGTTTTTCCGTTGGTAGCGGAGAGGGTCCCATTTTTGTCCACGCGGCTTAGCCCAACAGAGCATAAGGATTACCAGGTAATCAAGCAAACGGTGCTCGACGAACTCAAGCTCTCGGCAGGAGAGTACCTCAAAAGATTTTCGGGGTCAGGAAAGCGTGCGAACGAAGGGTGGAGACCTTTTGCAACACGTCTAGAGAGCTACCTCCACTTTTACCTTGACGCAAGGGGGGTGTCGACGTTCGAGGGCCTGGTGAAACTTTTGGTTGCCGACCAATTAAAGAAGAATTTGTCGGAGGAGGCCGCGCGGTATGTGACGCTCCAAGAAGGGAGAAAGTGGATGAGTGCCCCAGAGATGGCCGCGTTGCTAAGAACGTTCGAAGAGGCGCAGGGGGCGAACAGCGCGGCTAGACAGACGAAGCTAAAGGCGGCGGAATCGCAAAGCGCGAGCAGTGCTAGACCAGATAACGAGAAAACGAAGGGCCGTAGCGCTGGAAAAAGCCTAGGCACGGAAGGAAAGCCCAAGCCCAGGGCTTGCTACAGTTGCGGCAGTACGGGGCACCAAAAGTGGAATTGCCCGCGGCGTCCGAAACAGCCGACCGAAGGGGTCCCAGGCGGTAAAGGTGACAGCTTAGCTGCGCGCGTTTCAATGGAAGGGCCCGTGGCCACGCACAGTGAGTTAATTCCGGTGTCGCTAGGCTGCAGGGACAAACATATAGAAGCGGTGTTGGACACGGGGGCGGAAATTACAGTGGTCCGTGAGAGCGTGATCCCGCCAGATATGGTGCAGCCGCATGGAACGGTCAACCTAACCTCAGCGTTCGGGGAAAAGGTGCAGGCCAAGCTCGCAGTTATACCGCTGACTATGTCGCGCGAGTGCGGGGTTTTTTCCGACGTTAGGGAGCCGGTTCCAGTGCTGTGCGCATTAACTGATCGTCTGACGGCACGAACGGATTGCCTGCTTTCCGAAGAAGCATGGAAGTTGCTGAGCAAGGAGGGCGCCTTTGAAGGGGTAGTGGTAGGTAATTCAGTAGTAGGAGGCGCGCAGCTAGAGCTCGAACACGAACCTCTGAACGCCGTGGTTGTGCAGCAGCAGGACGAGGTGAACACTCGTGCGCAGTCAGTAGAGCGACACGCGACAGAGGAGACGTTGATCAGCGAGGTAGCTGTAACGGGCCTCGATGAGGGGGATCAGCAGGGTAGCACCGCGTCGCCTGACGGAGCCCTAACTGACAGCATGAAGGAGAAGTCCGCGTCCGAAGAATTCCGCGAGAAACAGCGGGGGGACCCAACCTTGCAGGAAGCGTGGGGAAGAGCGGCGACGGGAAAGGGCGGCATGCTGGTAATCGACGGGTTACTTTATCACCGGGATAAGATGTTAGGACAGACGGTAACCCAGCTGGTACTCCCCGAATGCCGCAGAGCGGAGGTTTTGCAGCTAGCGCACGAGTCGTGCTGGGCAGGGCATTTGGGTTGCCGTAAAACAAGCTGTAGGATCAAGTACAGTTTTTATTGGCCGGGCGTAGAAAACGACGTACGGCAGCACTGCAACAGCTGTCACGGTTGCCAGACAAGATCAGACTTGCGTCGCGCGGATGGCATCCCGATAGAGCCTCTGACGAGACCCAGATATCCTTTTCAGCAGGTTAACGTGGACGTTATAGGGCCGCTAGAGCCAGTGTCGGGCCGAGGACACAAGTACTGCTTGTGCGTCATCGACTTGTGCACGCGCTGGCCCGAAGTGGTGTGTTTACGTTCGTTGAGCGCTAGAGCGACCTGCGATGCCTTACTAGAAATATTCAGCAGGACGGGCATACCAGAGGTTATAGCGTCGGACTGCGGCACAAATTTCACGGCGGCACTGACGAGAGAGTTTTTGGCGAAGCTAGGTTGCTCCCCCCGATTTTCCACGCCGGGACACCCAGAAAGCAACGGGGCGGTCGAACGCTGGAACAAGACCTTTAAGAACATGTTATACCACGTAATAGAGAAGGAGGGTAGGAATTGGGATCAGTTTGTGCCCTTCTTGCTTTGGGGGTATAGGGAAGTTCCGCACGACACGACCGGAGTAGCACCCTTCGAGATGCTCTATGGAAGGCAACCGACCGGCCCATTAAGTATACTTAGGAAGGCTTGGACGGGGGAAACTGCAGTGCCGGGGGAGTTAGGAGCGTCGCCAGCAGCGTATATGGAGGAGTTGCGGGGGCGGCTGAGGCGCGCGGCAGAAGTCGCGGAGTTGATCGGCGCGAAATCGCAAAACGCCTACGCCGCGCAATTCAACAAAAGAGCGAAGGCAAAGAAGTTCGAGGTAGGCGAGTTGGTGCTGGTCTTCGACGACCAACGACCAGGAAAAATGTTTCCGAAATGGGAAGGGCCGGGCAGCATAGCCGAGAGACACCGCGAGCATTCATATTTCGTGCAGATGCCGGCAGGTAACCGAAAACTAGTGCACGCGAGTAAGCTGCGCCCGTATCACTCGAGGGTGATGTCGGTAGGAGTGATGTTCGAGGAGGACGGTGCTTTCGGTGAGGTGGAGTGCGCCCCGCGGCCGGCGGCCACGCATGTCGCAGAAGTTTTTCCGTCGCAAGATATGGTCACCCATTTAGGAGAACGGGAGCGCAAGTTAATCTGCGGAGTTTTCAAGAGGCACGGAGGGAGGTTTGGCGGGCGACCGACTGTAGCGTCAGTAAGACCACACGAGATTGTGTTGCAAGACGGGTTCGTCCGCAGGAGTCCGCATCCGTACAGGGTACCCAAGAGCTTACAACCGGAAGTGGGGAGGCAGGTAGACGAGCTTCTCGACTTGGGGTTGATCTTTCCGTGCGAAAGCCCTTACGCCCATCCGCTAGTGTGCGTCCCGAAGAAAGACGGCAGCGTACGACTCTGTGTCGATTTTCGGGCGTTGAATGCGGGGACAGTAGCGGACGCATACCCCATGGCCCTTCAGCAAGAGCTCATTATGAGCGTAGGGAAGGCGAAATACATAACGCTGCTCGATCTGAGGAGGGGTTATTGGCAGGTACCACTTGAGCCTTCTTCGCGTTTACTGACAGCATTTGCATGCCATCGCGGACAGTTCGCCTGGACGGTAATGCCCTTCGGGCTCAAAAACGCTGCCCAAACGTTCCAGAGAGCAATGAACGAGCTGCTAAGGCCGCACAGCGAGTACTGCTGTGCGTACCTGGACGATATAGCCGTTTTTAGCGAGACGCTCGAGGAGCACGTGGAACACCTTGGGCGGGTATTTGAAACCCTAGAGCGGGTTAACCTGAGTGTCAAGATGGACAAGTGCCAGGTAGCTCGTCCGTCGATACGATATTTAGGGCATGTGGTAGGCTCCGGACGTCACGCACCTGACCCCGAGAAGCTGGCGGCGATAGAAGGATTAAAGGCACCGAAGACTAAAACAGAACTTCGTAGTGTACTGGGCCTGTGTGGCTACTACCGAAGCTATGTGAAAGATTACGCGGAGGTAGCGAGGCCCCTCACCGAGCTAACGGGGAAGCGAATTCCGAACCGGATTCCGTGGTCCGCGGAAGCTGATGGGGCGTTTCGGCGGCTTAAGACCGCACTGTGTGAAGCAGCAGCACTGTCGACCCCGGATCCTGGAAAGCCGTATTGGCTGTTTACCGACGCGTCTGCGGTCGCTGCTGGAGCCTGCCTGTCGCAACGCGCGGAAGATGGCACCGAGACACCGATCGCATTTGCGAGCCACAAGTTCTCTCCAACGCAAACCCGTTGGTCGACTATTGAGCGAGAAGCTTTTGCAGTCATCTGGGGTCTGGGAAAGTTTGATTTCTGGCTCTTCGGTGCACAAATTACCGTGGTATCAGACCACAACCCGCTAGCGTTTCTCACGCAAAGCACTCTGCCGGGGGCTAAGCTCACCCGTTGGGCCTTGGCGCTGCAACGGTATCATGTAGTAGTGCAGCACCGGAAGGGCGTCGAGCACGGCAACGCCGACGCACTTTCGAGAGTGCCTAACGAGTGCTGGGAAGTAGGCAGCGGTGCTCGGGGGTTGAGACACCGGAGGACTAGGCACGTGGTGGACACTCGTGTAATGAGTAGTGACGTGCGGGAACACTTGAGACATTTGATGAGCACTATGTGTTGAAGTGTGTGTGTTTCAGTGGAAGTGTATTTTATTTTTATGTTTTTGGTGATTTCCCAAGCATTCGCAAGTTCTTTTGTTTTGATTTGCTTGTGTTTCTTTTGATTTACTTGTGTATTCAGTGACCGGGTTATTTTTGGTTTGTTTGTTTCGTGAGGATGGCGTCCGTTCAGCACTGCTTAGGGGGAGCAGCCGAGGAAATGCTGTGTGTCTCGCGGAAACGCCTCCGGCGTTCAGAGAACCGCGAAGTGCGGCCGCGGGCTCGGGTGACGTGTTAGCGCCGTCCCTTTTTTTTTGTGTTATTCACGTAGCTACATTGGAGCGCGTACGTGAATCTTAGGAAGGGCGTGTAAGGTCCGGCGTGTCGAGAACGGGGGGGATAGTTGTGTCTTTCCCCAAAAGGCGGCTTCCAAGAAGCCAGCCTCGGAGTCGAGGCTCGAAGCGCAGCGACGCTCGGTTCGAGTGTAGGAAGCGCGGGGACAAAAGAACACTTGCCAGCTGCCCATACCGTTCGAACAAAAAGACGCGCCCTATTGACCTTCGGTTTAACGACCAACGCAGCGGCCCGCAGCCCCGCGGGGGGTCCGCGAAGCGGTGCGAAGGAAGCCAAGACTGTGACACCGTAAATCTCGCATAGGATCCGTGATCGCCTGTCGCCACGAGACGAGATGTCGCCGAGTACGGTGCACGTGGCACAGATAAATCTCGCAAAGTGTCTGTTAAAAGCCTGTCAACGGGTGCGAGAGGTTTCCGAGGAGGGATGGCATGGCTCCGCTAGTTAACCGGCCGCACAGTGTATGAACACGGTCAGGGTAGTTGAACGACGCCACCATCGTGTATGTTTTTTTGAGTGCACTTCTGAGAATGTTGTTTGCCGGACGTCTTCCACGTCTCTCTCTCAGGCAGGTGGCTCAAAAGGCTTCAGAGAGAGAGGGTGGAGGCCTCCGGCAGACCAATTTACAGTCGACCCAATAAGCGGTCTGAGTGATTTTGATTTGCCGTGGGGAAAACTGGGAGGAGCGGTGATGGTGTTAAAACCTGGCTCCCGGCTCCTCACGAGGGTTCTTGTCGCAGGAGCAGTGCTATGCACTTGTCGGCTCTGCCGAATGATGTTGCGAAAGTTCCGATGTATATAGCTGCCATGTAACCTTGTATATACCCTGTATATAAATATCGTGTTGTTTTGCTGTAAGAAAAGGAGTCGTCTCCGTTCTTGAGAGATAGCGAGCAACTACGACGAGGCTAGGCAGCTACGGCCAACCTTCCACTCCCTTCTGCAACTGACAGCGGCTACGCAGCTGAGAGAGCTCTGCTCTGGAATCAAGAGGGAGTGGGGAGAAGGTGTGGAAATTTACTGGGTGTGATTGACCACATCGGACCCAAGCCGTGAGCACCACCGCCGCCATCAACCCCTGCAGCGCTCCGGCCATGGAGTGCGAACCACCGCCCCGGACCGGAGTGCAAAAGCAGCCACGCGAGGTGAGATGAGCCTTTATCATTCCCTCGACGTGCGCTTGCTATTTTGTTGTTGTTTCCCCCAGTAGTGCGGAACACTCCGCCTCTGAGGTGTTAACTTGATGTGCTTGCTATCTCTTGTTGCAATTGGCATCTGAGGTGAATAAACACCTTCAGTTGAAAGACTTGTCTCTGTCCCCACTGGTCTGAAACCCGCCGCGGTCGCAACTCACGCGAACCGCGGGATAGCTAGGGGGTCACAGCTCTGACTGTTAGGGCTGCTGCGTAGCACTAGTAGCGAGTAACTACACTCCTCTAGTGCGCGGTGTGATCCAAACGAGGGACAGGTTCGCACGCGCGGCTTGTGTTCATGCTTGTGGCACGTAGGGGCGTAGCCATAAACTTTTTTCTGGGGGTCTGACCTCTCTTTATCTATGTTCTTGCGTGTGTTTGTATGGGTGCGCGTATACAGACACATACAAATTGTAATAATTTCGGGGTGGTGAGGGGTTGAACATCTCAAACCTCCTACTAGCTTTGCCACTGAACTCATCGCTTGAAATGTTCGTTTTCTTCCCGTTCGAACCATCACACCTTGATTCTTCCGCACATAATGACTGCAGGGAAAATCGGAAAAGGCAATCGCGGCCCACCGTTTTGTTGCTGAAAGTTTGCGATCTAGAAGCTCAGGCGTGTCAGCCTCCAAGAACACGGCGGGCTTTAAAGGGCAGATGCCGGGGCAAACTGACGATTTGAAAAAAAATTATAGGCTTTCCTTCTTTCTTGCATTTTTTTTTCTAACCAGTAACTCGTTCACAGACTGCTTTTTTCTATCAAAGTACGTTCCCCCCTCCTCAATTTTCTCTGTGGATCTGTACCCAACGCCGTGTTCCCAGATCAGTGTGAGTAGGATGGGCGATGATTATATGACGTTCCTGAAGCAATTTTTGAAAAGACTTCGAGGCCTGGGGAGGGTCGCTAGTGTGGGCGTCTTCACTGGAAGGTGGAGTTGTCACTTGTGAACTCACTGTTGCTCACCAAATTAACATTTGCGTTTTTAGTTCGCAGACAAAGTTGTCTTCTCGGAAGTGCTTGCTGCAAACACGTGCGCGGGACTTCGGTTCATTGCCCTTTCTAAACTTTATGAGCCATGCGTCGTGATGTTCGTTATCCTTGAGTTAAAACCATAAATGTGAAATTACACTCGGCTCCGTTGCATGCGTGGTGCATTATTTGTGGCGCACAGCACCAGAGCACCATGCCGCCGAAAACATTGGTCACGCTTTCCAAGCTCCTGTTATTTCTAAATGTCAGTGCACATTAACTGGTTGTGAAATGAGGCTGATTGAAGTGGGAAACCTAAAAAAAAAACGCGCTCGGGCCGCCGGCTTCCTGTCATCAGAGCAAGGTTCCGTGAAGCAAGATGGCATCACGTGATCCAACTTAGCACGTCACAACGAATCCAGTACCTGTGTCTCCAGTGGCGGGCCTCGTGTACAATGACACTAAAGACATGCAGAAAGTAGAACTGTAGTGGCAAATTATCTTATTACGATCACATTCATGCCATTCTTACTGTGAACTGAGCTTTAACAAGTGAGAAAATATCGAAAAACTTAAGGATATGTACTAACGCCCCTCCATGTTTCTCGTTGTGATCACAAACGCAGTCCGGTTGGGATTTGACGAGAGCTATTCCTCGTCATATCCTCTTCGTTCGTTTTTATTTTGCTTCTGCCGGTGAGCGCGGTGGTGATAACAGCAGCCAAGGTGTAGATTTTACCGCAGTGATGTTGACGTCGTTTGTACGAGCGAGCTTCGCAGCGATTCTGCGTCGGATTTCACACACGTGTGCGGCCGCTTTCCCGCAGAGAACTATGGTGCCTCGATGGTTTTGATCACATGCAGTGCTGGGCAGTATCGAAGATACATGTATCTTAGATACTATCTTAGATACTCTTAGGGTATCTTGTATGTGTATCGCGATACGTCTCGCAAAACAAGTATCTGCATCTGTATTTCCGATACATTCGATAATGTATCGTGTATCTTAACATACAAGATACTGGTATCGCAACACAACCTTGCGAAACAATAATCGCTGGCCAAACTCCGCTCATCAAGCTGGTACTGGCGCCTCTAAGCCATCTGAATAAAACTAAGGGCAGTGATGAAATATCTTTCCGCCAGTGCCCTCCAGTGAGGGCAGAAGATGAGGTCTGCACGTCCCTCTGGGTGGAGCAGAGTCACGTGGTAGCACTCGCGCAGTCTCGACAGAAACAAGCGCGCGGACGTCTAGCCCAGCCCACGTACCTTTTGTTTTCTCGATTTTTTTTTTAGTTGCGCCAATGCCAGGACACTTGCGCTTTACCACTGTCCTGCGCCGCGTACTACAATGCGTGTGGCGTCTATCGCGCAAATTGTGATGTAGCTATAGTACGGTCTAGGGACCGTAGCTGTAGTGTCGTTATTGAAGGTTCTCTTGCGTCATGCCTCGTAACGAAATTTGAATCGCGCAAGGATGGGGTTGCTTTGCGTCTCGTGGCCTTTACCTATCAGCGATTTGAAGGATCTCGTGTATGTAAGTTTGACTTACATGCAATGGATTAACTTATATGCAAATAAGATTCTAACTACTTTAGCACCACTGATACTAATGCTAGATATAATAGAGCAAGCGTTTACCTAACGGGAGATATCTTGGCCTACAGTACTTTTTCTTCCTGCTAACTTTATTCAAAGAATTTATGAAATCATAATTTGAATGTTAGCACAAGTGCTTTCTTAGCTGTCCTTTTGGATCCCATACATTACCTAGGTCACTGCTGTATTTTACGGTCTGGTCACTGCAGTATGTCTTTTGTGACCGGCTACCAAAATAAGATCTCTGCTTTATTAGCGGCGAAGCACCTTAGGGTCTCGGCGTGTCGGCGTGCATCGTCGTGTCCTGTCATGACGGTCAATTTGCTTGAGAGCAACAGAAGGTGCCACCGCCTCAGCGCTTGCCGTGTGGCGAGAGAGAGCGAACGGCGCACGTTGACTATGAAAATGCTCTTTCTGCGATGAACGCTGAACTACCAGCTCGCAAGGAACGAGAACGCGCCCTCGCCCGCGAGAGACAACGCCGACGAAGGCAGCGTCTGCTAGCGAGTTTGAAAAACCCGACTTCACCCGCTGCACAACCATTCACCGGCCACAGCGTATATATAGCCACTGGATCTTGACCTGCAATGTAGTGCCGGTGGGAGATTTCTCTTGTGCGTAGTTGAACAAGAAAGATTCGAAGCATGCACGTTAACTAAGAGCGTAGTGCGCGTCTCTGTGCCTAATCTCCCTTCTTGTCTCTCATTGCCCAATAGCAGTGATTTTGTTGTGGGAAACACCGACGCACACTGCATGCTTCGCCCCTCCCCAAATTTTTTTCTTTTGACTGTCTTCATTATTTCTACTAATGTTTACACGTTTACACATTGCCAAGGCAATTTTGAAAACAAATATATAATTATGTGGACGCGCCTTGAGTATACACTATATTCTGCTTACCGCTTAGTAAAGCACCGCTTAGGAACTATAAGCGGCAATAGCGCGAATAGCGGCGGTATCCCGCGACGCTTTGTGCAACTATACAATACGTCTGAGACGTTTCTGGGTTGTTCTCTCGTTGAAGGAAAATTGTTAAACGATTGCGCTTTAATGAGTATATCAACAAAGAATCCTTTACGCCAGCAGATAAGTGGAATATGAAAATTCATCGCAGTTTTACGTTCTCTACGCATACACCAGGGATCTCAAACTCACCTTATAGCCAGCGGGCCGCAGTCACCAAATGCACTCCCGCAAGAGCAATAGAGTGAAGAAGGTTGAAGGGGGGGGGGGGGGGGAGAAGAGGCTTGAACATGACAGCTAACGTTGTCATTTGAGAGGAAGCCTTTCCTATATGTCATACATAGGTCATTTCTGAAGGATTGGAGAAACATGGATACCGTTCTACAGAATGACTGAAACCTGGACGCGGATTCTGAAATATTGCGTTTTTGTTTAAAATAATAATATCTGGGGTTTAACGTCCCAAAACCACGATATGACTACGAGGTACGCTGTAGTGGAGGGCTCCGGAAATTTGGACAATCTGGTATTATTTAACGTGCGCTGACATCGCACATTACACGGGCCTCAAGCATTTAGCCTCCATCGAAATGCAACCGCTGCGGCCGGCATCTAACCGAGTTTTTCTTTCACGGTTATGTTTCAAGACATGGTGACCACATGTCCTCCCGAAAAGTATGCTTGAGACCAGTCATGCCAATGTAGATAATCTACATACTTATTAAGAAAATGAAAACAAATGGGACGAAGACGATCATGTGTGCTGGCCGGGCCGCGTGCTTGAGACCCCTGGTATACACGATGCGTAAAAAAAAATCGCTGCCAGCGTTGTTGCTGCTGTACACCTGTCCGGTAATCCGGTATTGCGCAAACGGCCTTTTACAGGCAAGGTAAAAGTCCACATCGGTATTTGCGCCGTTGTGCGAAGGCTTCTTATTGATGTTCTTGTGTTAGACGGCAACTCGTTAGCTGGTCGGCAAGCTGAGCAGCGACTCCCCTCAGTTGCAAAAATTACAAACAAGAAGCGCTGTCAGCGAAGTGTATAAAGAGCTGTCCTGTTAAGAAGAAAAAAGAAACTCCAATAAGTTGTTTCGGACAGAAACTAACGTACTTTGAGCAAGGAGGGCAAAGTTTTGAGATACAGACATTTCATTCATTTTTCTTTTTCTCTTTAATTTTTTTTTAATTTTCTTTTTTCCCCGAACTATTAAGGAATGGAACCTGATACCTTTTCATCATCTGGACTCACCTGAATAAATTGATAATTACATTCTCACTATTTCCTAAACAAGATCTTCATTTTAGAGCTGTTTGTTTGTTTGCCATCTTTCGTTTCAGATTTTCAATTGTGCCTTGTACGTATATTTCTTATGTTGCACCTTGCCCCCCTTGCTTAGGCCGCATGACCTAGAGTATGATGTAAATAAATCAATGAAACAAAAATTTGGTGACAGTTAAGAATTTTTCAAGCAGACATTTTCGTGCATAGGCATTTGTTGCTACATTATGTGGACTTATAAAAACAGATCTGCGAATGTATCGAAGTATCTTAAGATACATTTGCAAAGTATCGTATCGGATACAATTATTGCGGCAGTATCTGTATCTGTATATCTTGTATCGTATCGCGATACATTTTCAAAGTATCTTTGCCCGGCCCTGATCACATGGTACATTTCTCCTCACTGGCACCCTCTCTCCTGCTCTTCGGATGCGTGCCGCATTCCACTGCATGGCTCCTCTCTCCACTGCATGGCGCCTCTGCTCGAGTTCTCCAAGAGGCAATTCGTCATAAATAAAAACGCAAAATGAAATACGCGTGTACACAAGCAGTATTTGGCAATTGGACGCCTCGCATGCCGTCGACGAAAACGAGGCTTCGCTTTCCGTCTGTTGGAGCCAGGCTTCGTACGCAGAAAGAGCTGCCGCCACCGCGACGGAGGATCATTGCAGACTCACTGAAATGCAATCCTGCTTCCACTGCGAGATCTTCCCTGCGATGTTCAAAGTCTGCAACCACATCCATAGCGGCAATCACGAAAGCCGCTGCCATGCAGCGGCCGTTTATTCACGTGGTGACGTATCATTGCGCCTTAACTCGCTGAGAGCAACAAGATTCGTGAAGACATTTATTTCTTCAGCGCCGAGTCTGGGGCGAAAGAAATTGAGTAAAAGATGTTCGGCCTTTGCTTGCAAATATCACCACGAATGAGTCATCTTTTCACACCCAACTGAAACTGCACGCATTTTTCAGTACCCCTGTTCATTCCAGCTGAACTTCATATTTGCCGTTAGTGTTCGTTTTTCCCTAACTGGCTGTGCATATCACACGCCCAAGCAGGTAGAGAATGATCAAGAACATCGACCTCACTGTCGGCTTCAAAAAGGTGGTAAGCTACAACCAGACTTCCTTTTCTGCTTATACAGATCTAGATTTCGCGTTTGATGTTCCGCGTAAACGTGTTATTGTCGCTACATAAGATGGTATCAGCGTCATCTGGTCGATATAGACTTTGGGTGAGGCAAAAAACAAGAAATAGGCTGTGAGCGACCTAGATCGGCAGTGTCTATTCTCCCAGCAGCCGATAAATCTGAAAATATTTCACCTGGCAGTCGCGTCATATTGGTAATCGGAAACCGCGTATATATATATATATATATATATATATATATATATATATATATATATATATATATATATATATATATATATCACACATACACACGATGCAACATTCAACCCACGGACGTCGCCCCCACACGTCATGTATACTTCCGGAGCCCCTGGCGTTGTTGGTTCGACGACGGAGGCGAGGCAACGCGCCACAACGGCGCCGGGGTGGCGTGCCGCCAGCCGCCTCTTCTGTTTTCATTTCTGTCTCCTCGTCTATTGGTATGCGTTGCGTGTTGGTTGCGCGGGTTGTGTGTCTGTTCATGCGCGTCTTCGGTGGTGTTGGTGTTGACGCCGGCTCCGTGCACGCGGTGACGCTTGGAGGAGGGAATATTCCTGGAGCTGCGGACAGGAACAACGGGCGCCAGTTAACGGTGAGTGTACTGCTTTCGTAGGTACTAATTATACAGCTTTAGCTGGGCGTCTGCAGCAGCTCTGCGGAAGTTATCTGCCAGCCATTTCCAACAGCAGCCTGTGTCCGCAGGGCTGTTGCGGATGCCCTGTCAGTTAACGAGTTGCCACCGCCATGCGCGTTGCTGTGCAAGCTCCCTTATAGTGAGCGGTGCAAACAATTATCAAGGGTCATTTTTTGCTGATCGCACATTGTGTCTGCGCTACTGAATGTGCAAGATGACGTTTTGAGATGCACTTTAGTCTACTTCATAATAACATTTCCATCGACCTTGAGTGTGAAACGTGCTTTGGCGCGTGGGAACGTGAAAAAAAAATGCCTGTGTACAGAACGCTCAGACGCACTATATATAATGGTTTTTGTTGGCTTAAAGACGGTAGTCTGAGGTGCAGATATAGTACGGTGCTTCCAGGACGTACGTGGTAGTCATTCAAGTTGGACACGCCTCACGGGTAAAGTGAAAAAGCTCTAGACTTTCGACGGCGCGCGTTGGTGCGGCCGCGGCCGTGCACTCTTCCCTCGTTTCTGTTTGCTGTTTTCGTGATTTGCATACACTGCGATGACGTTGGGCGTTATTACAGAATCGAGTGAGTGTGCGTGATTGTGGGAGCTATGTGCGGTAATTCTAGCATATGACATGTCTGATCTCGACGTCAAAAAACTTGGTTCCTGACCATGCCTGTTTGCATTTGTTGTTTTGTTGTTAGCCTTTATTATGTCTGTGTGAACCACTTATTGTGTAGGTTTTGCAAACCTTTACTGCAATTTCATTTCCTCATCATAATATCACGTTCTTATTTTCAGATGCCGTTTTTCATGGTGCTCACGCTGAACAGGAGCGACAACCTAGCAAGCCACAAGTCTGATGTCTCCAGCCGTCACCACTTCTTGATTTATTGTAAATCATAAAAATAAATATGGAAACATGATGCCAATTTCTGCTGTTTATTTAGTACCATATGACACCGTGCGCATCACAGTCACACATTTTAGTTGGCTATACTCATACAAGCATGTAAATGAGGAATACCTTAACTTCTTAATTGGAAATCACTGACCATCTTTTCGCGCTTTCTATATAACTTTGCTAGAAAATATGTGTTGTTTTGACGAGGTTTATTAAAATAATGCTAAAATTGAACTATTCTTTTTTTTTTGCAGTCGCTGGGCAGAACGGCAAGTATTATTGCACTTGCTTAAAATCAGGGCTGGGCAGAGATACTCAGAAAAGTATTCCGGAATACAGATATCGAAATACATGAATTGGAAGCCTAAAATACAGATACTGAGATACATTTGCATTTAACGTAACGGGATATTTCGGAGATACTTTTGCAATAAGACGAAAAAAGTATTCCGGAATACAGTTACAGCGATACAGATACTGGAATACTTTTTTTTTACTTCAAGGATGCTCATACTACGCAAAGACACTTATTAGTGCAGCATGATGTTGTAATTAAAGTTACAGCACATCGAAACGTTCAGTTAATTTATTTATTTATTACAGTACCCTCAGCGCCATTAAGACATTGCAGGGGAGGGGGCGGGCAAAGTACATAATTAGTAATAATGACGTTATCACAAGTATCAATTTCAATAAAATACACTATTTCACAGCAACAGTAACAACGATTGGACAGCGAAATCGACATACTTGGCGAACAAACTAAGATATACTAGAAATAGCACACTTTAAGCAAATCACTCGAATCACTAATGAATCTCTTCTAGTTCACTAATGAACCTCAGAATTAAGAAAAAGCACACATTTATTTTGAAGATCTGCTTTGCTAAGAAGGTTGCTGTGTAGGCTTCTCAAATAGGCCGTCTTCTAACAGCGTCGGTTCAGCCTTAGCACAAGACTGACGTAAGAAAAAAAGTGTGTCAACCGCTGAAGGCGAGCACACATTCGTGTTATAGTGAATAAATACCGCCTTCATAGCCGGATTGCCTTGCAGCGTGGCGATATCTCTTCTCGGGTCATCTAGATACCGAAACACTTCCGCCCTCACTTGGGTTGTTCTGACTGTTCAGAATCCGAAGTCGGTCCCCATCTTCGGAATCCTCAGCCGTCTGACCCTGTCGGCATCAATGAAGCTGTCACCACCACCGACGCTACCAGCACCCATTTTAGAAAGCCGCAGCAGGTGAAGTCGGCTCCGGCGGTGGGAGAGCCTGCTACCACAAAAGACCGTTTCACACATGTCATCAATTAGGAACGCACCCTGACATTGGAGAGGTGGCTGAAAGCGCGTCAAAGATAGCCATCTTCTAGTCACTTCCGCCGCGACTACGGGAACTGCTTTTGGAAGTGTCGCCGCTTTGAGAAGTGAACGCCCGCGAAGCATTGCAAAGCCTGTTCCAAGGCGGTATCCGCGCGGGAGGTCGCGAAGTAATGGCTTGCCACCCGAAAAAAATTAGGCGTGCTGCACTGACCTTGAGAGACAGCGACGTTCGTCGGCAGAGGCCGACAACACTGCCACCGCGATTCTGCCGTCTGCGGCGTCGCGCGCTTTACCACATGTACCATTCTGTGCTTGAGGGGAAACCATCGCCGCCCTATCTGTCGGCGACCGACGGCGCGCCTTTGCTTGTCTTGGCACAGAAAAGAAAAAAAACGACATTCCCCCATTGCAAACACGCCTAAACTCATTTCCGACACAAAAAAACAATGTAACGAGATACCCGTGTCCTGCATAGTATCGCGATACAGGCGATACATCGTAAATGTATTTCACTACAGAGATACAAATACAATTTTCAAATGTATCTCGATACAGAAATAGATACTCAAAAGTATCTCTGAAATACTATCGCGATACTCTTGTATCGCGATACTGCCCAGCCCTGCTTAAAATGAATACTCCACTATTTTCAACAGTAGTCGCGCAAAGTAGAGCAAGGGTCAAAGGAGTAGCTTAAAATACTTGTGGAGTCGCTCGACGCTTCGGTGTGGCTCACTTGACCCCCGTAGGAGTGTTACCGGCAAGAGTCGTCTGACTCCCTATAAGTGGTAACGTGATCCTTCGGATGAGAGTCTTTCCACTCTTCCTAGAGGGTCAGGGGACTCTCCTAGAGCGAGCCGACCCTGACCCACCAAGAGAGTCACCGTGACTATTTAAAGAGAGTCCTATACGTGGCAAGTCAGAACTCTCCGAAAAGAGTCACGCATACTCCTTTTTTTCTTAGAGTGCAGGACCTCAAATCAGACTGTTCGTGGATGATTGTGTGATCTTTCGTCAAATTACCTGTTCTAATGATCAACAGAATTTGAACTTAAGTCTTAATAACATGGTATGGCACTTAACGCACAAAAAACTGTTTATCTTTGTGTAACACGTTCAAAAACACCTCTTCATTTTACTTATAACCTCGGCTCATCATCACTACAACAGGTTAATAACTACAAATATCTAGGCGTAACAATAACTAATGACCTATCTTGGAACTTACACATAAACAACGTATGTTCTGCTGCCTTCCGTAAGCTGTGTTACCTAAAAAAACTTAGAAATTCTTCTAACATAAAAATACTTAGTCACTTTACGTACATAAGACCAAAACCAGAATACTCTTGTGTTGTATGGGACCCCTTTACTAAATGTAACATTAAAAAAGATGGTTGTTTGATCCCTCCGTCATAGGAATCGGTATAACACGAAAGTGAAACGTGTCGTCACAGAAGTAGTTTATTGTTTATAGTGCATTGGTACATGAGAGCTTGTGCAATGTCGACTGTCGTTTGGCAGATATAGCACCGCTTGATGTGGACGCATCGCACTCGCGTTGACGCCCAGTGGCACATCTCCGTACCGAAGACAAACGCCCACGATCATGATTTAACCCTTGCGGTAGCTGAAGTTCTTAACATATACGTGGACTCCGCATATGGTGAATCCCGCGCAAAGATGGCATCAACAAGCACATAATAAACACTAATGCTCGATATGCACTCCTTCAAAGCGTCGTGAAATGCGAAGAGAAACGCTACGCGCGTCGTGTCTTTCCTCTAGCCTGAGCGTTACTTCTCACAGGGCGAGCAGGGAACGCGGTGCGACAGCCAAGCGAGCGTCGGAGAGCTACTTGTCGATGTGGATGTATGCTATGAGCGAGGCTTGCGCTAAAACCGCCACCTCACGGTGTAATAAAACGTTGAGAATATGAAACTTGTATTGGAAACGCGCCGAATGGGACAGTCGTTGCAACGGCACGTTTTTTTTGTTTGTTTGTTTGTTTTCGAGCATGGTGGCACAGATGTCACCGCCCCGTTCACTGTGAGAGGCAAGTGTGAAAGATAAAAGGCGCGTTCATGTCGCCTCCGTAATGTGTTTGGCGGTAGCTCAGTGGGCTAAACGCCCGCCAGCCATGGTAGCGGACCGAGATGTCATGGGTTCGATTCCCGTCAACGGAACTTTTCTTATAGATTTTTTTCTTTGCCATCTGATGGCATTTATTTTGCTGACGTACTTCCGTGACGGAAATACGTCATGAAAGTCTTGGTGGACCCCGGCATAAAACACTTTCGTGTTAAAAACTGGAAGCAGTACAAAGAAAAGCTGTTAGGTTTGCTTATTCTAAGTTTAAAATTACGGACTCGCCGACTGAACTCATGACTGCTAACATCGAAACACTTGAATTACGGCGAAAAAGGAACCGCCTTAACTTTCTGTAACTTGACCCCAGAAAACCACTGACTAGAATATGAGGCATTGTCCGCAGCCTAAAAACCCCGCCGACCCAACTGCATCCGTTCCGTTCGGTTGCTCTATCCTGTGACAGCAGCGAGTTGGAAATAGCGGAGGCCTTCTGCTCTAAGATCACTGCAGTAGTGGCGCTAGCAAGTACGCCTCGTGCAGCAAAAGAGGCTTCAACGACGCCGACCACCACTGAAGCGGATGAACCTTTTTCGATCGCGGAGCTGCTTGGGGCTTTGGCACTGGTGAACAAGGCGTCATCTCCTGGACCTGACTGCATTAGCTACGTCGAGTTAACGCATTTAGGCGACAAGGCGAAGATGCGCCTTCTTGCCATATTCAATGCCAGCTGGGAGAGTGGGCGTCTTGAACCTTGCTGGAAACGAGCTCGTGTCATCCCTGTTCTCAAGCCTGGCAAGTCTCCAACGGACCTTAACTCCTATCGTCCCATTGCACTTCTCAGTTGCGTGGGAAAGCTGATGGAGAAGATGGTATTGATGCGCTTGGACTGGTTGCTCATGAAGATGAATGCATACCCTCTACAAATGTCAGGTTTTAGAAAGGGACGCAGCAGCATCGACAATGTGATTAGCCTTATCAACTGCGTAAAAGTCAACAAAGCTAGAGGCAGCATCACTATCGGCGTATTCCTCGACATCAAGGGAGCGTTCGATAACGTGACTCACGAGTCTATCCTATACGCCCTGAAGTCTGTTGGAGTCGGCGGTCGTATGTACCGCTGGATCTGTGACTACCTCACCGATCGGTCAGTCTACATGTCCACGAAAGAAGGTGACACAACCCCGCACACAGTGCAACGAGGAGTTCCACAGGGTGGTGTTCTAAGTCCGACCCTATTCAACATCGCCCTCATCGGATTGGAGAAACGCATCCCTGCATCGGTTGAAATCTCTCTATATGCAGATGACATCTGTATATGGAGCAGCGGTCGCAACAGACGTGTCCTACGAGCAAGGTTACAGAAAGCTCTCAATTCAATCGAGAAATTCTTACTCGCACGAGGTCTAACGATGTCACCAGAAAAATGTGCCGCCGTTGCTTTCACTAGGCGTGATGTCTCGCGCTATATGTTAAAGGTAGCAGATTCTCCCATTCGATATGTGCCAAGTCATAAGTTTCTGGGAGTGACAATCGACAGGCTAATGACGTGGACGCCCCACGTTCGAGTATTAAAGGAAAAAATTGGGTCATACGCGAGCATCTTCCGCTTGTTATCAAGCAACGCCGGGGGCTGCTCCGTAAACGCCCTGCTGCGAATGTACACAGCTCTCTGCGAAGGTCTTCTGCGATACAGCCTTCCTGCGCTACATGGAATTTCCCAAACCAACATACAAGCACTCACTGGAGCTCAAGCAAAAGCCCTGAGGGTGTGCCTTGGCCTACCAAAAAATACATCAACTATCGGAACCCTTGCCGAAAGCAGACGCCTATCAGCTCCAGTGCTCCTACAGCAGGAGTTTCTTCGTGTCCACTTGCGCTATGCCACCAGAGTGCCAGGTCATCCGCTTGCTTCAGACAGCGGTCCTGTGGTACGGAGCTTACTCCCGCTGCATTATCAAAGCGCGTCAATGCCTGCGGAGCCATCGTGGAAAATTCCTTCGTGGTCAATAGTCACTTTCGTGCCTGGGTTCAGTAACAAGAGGCGCACACCCGGACCAGCACTAACATATTTCACTCTGCAGCACATGGAAAACAGCTACAAGGCTCACCGTCATATTTACACTGACGGCTCTGTCACGCCTACGTCATCTGCCATTGGGGTATGGATTCCGTCTGCCAATGTTACCATTTGTGCCACTCTCAGTCACCGTACTTCATCTACAGCCACCGAACTGGCCGCACTACGGGCTGCTTTTAATTTCATCGTAGACCAGACAGCCGAGTCTTGGGTCATCTTCACCGACTCAAGATCGGCGCTACAGTCTCTGAAGTCCCCAAGCACGCAGGAGCAGCTCGTAATGGACATAAAACGCCTATGCAATAAAGCCTGCGAATTGAATCACCGCATTGTTCTACAGTGGATACCTGCCCACTGCGGAATACAAGGCAACGTCCAGGCTGATGACGCTGCCAAAGCTGGACATGACGCTTCGAGAGAAATGGTTGAAATACCTTTCTCGAAAAAAGACGCGGCGACACTTGTATCGGCACATGCATGGCGCTTCCAGCGATCCCTCTGGACAGATGCCAGTCACCAGTATGGGCCTCTTTACAAATTGATCCATCGTGTGCCTTCGATATGCCGCGAGACCTCAACAGACAAGAGGAAACATGCTTGCACCGCATCAGACTTAACGTCGCCTACACTCATTACTTCAAGAACAAAATCAAGCTGTCGGACTCACCGTTGTGCGTTCAATGTAACGTCCTAGAAGACCTTAAACACGTTCTCTGCGAATGCAGGCGATACGCAACAGAAAGACTTTCTCTGAAGGCGGCTTTGCACCTTCAACAGGACTCGTGCTTAGAACTGCAGCACATTCTGGGCCCATGGCAAAACAGCACCTGTGCGTTACGCGCAACGAAAGCGCTGCTGACTTTCTTGCGGGCCACAAGCCTGACCGAAACTTTGTAAACAGTGTAGTCTATGTATGTATGCGTGGTTATCAGTGTATATATCATAATCATCACCCTGGAGCACCTGGAGTAGCATGTCAGGCGAATAGCCAGGCAAACATCTCCAGCTTTTCATTAAAACATTTCTCTCTCTCTTGTTAATCATAAGTGAGCCCTTGACCCGCGTGCATATGCATCTACACACCATCATCACGCCCATTCTTTAAACCCGTATTTTGCTAAAACCAACGCGTTTCAGTTTTTCTTTTTTCCGCGTACTGTATCAGAGTGGAACAGTCTAACTGATCTTAGCCAATTTTCTGTTGGTTGCTTAGAGCTATAATATGCACTGTTCATTTGTGTTATGTATCCATTTATAGTAATACAGTAAAACCTCTGTGATACGATCACGGCTCGTACGAAATTCGGGGTTATACGAATTTTTCTGTGGTCCCGGCCAAGGCCCATTGGCCTGCACTGTATTGGAGTACGGTTGTCGCGTACCGATTTGCACCCCGTCACGTTGATACGAACGTATGCTAGCGCACAGGTACGAACAGGCGCTGCCCGCGCTGTCGCTAAAGACGCGGCAGTCACGCGCGGGCGCGGACATGCGCGCTGCGCGACCATCATCGGTGCGTCGTTGCCTCCGAGATAGTGCGCGCGAATCTTGGAGGCCTTTATACGCCTTCGCGTTTATATTACAGATTACATTGATGTCGCGCCTTTTTTTAAAGACGATAGTCTTTCCTGGGGAGACGCGAGGATGGCGCCGTGCAGGTCGGACGCGCTCCGATCGGCTCCCGTGTTTTCTTATTTTCTTGGTGCTTTGTGAGACCGTGCTCAACCGAAACTGTGTAGCGTCGGACTTCTAAGACCATCGGGACTTAGTACACACAGGACTCGCACCAGTGAGTTTTCAAGTTTATAAGTGACTTTCGTGCCGACCACGCCGGGTGTGCAGCTAGACGCCGCCGTCTCCGCGGCGAACAGGCATCGCGTCTCTGAGAGAAAAGAACTTTTTCTCGCCACATTACGAGATGGAATGCGACGGAGCGGAGACCCCGGTGGACGCTGAGGAGATTGACAGGGATTCCGGGTGGATTACGGTGACTAGAAGACGATCGGAAGCGAAAAAAATCACAGCATATCCACGGAGTGAATGATGATGAGTGGGCGAAGCTGCGGAGGTTCATCGGTAAACCGTGAATCTTCCGTGAATTCTGCCCAGTACATCATCACCGACGTGAGATCGGGCGCGTTTATACTAAAGGTTTCATGAGTTATGACGATTTGCAGCTCACTTTAACTTTACATGTACGCTGTGAATTTTCATTGTTTAGAAAACCATTGCTTTAGAAAAATCTGGCGTCTTTCGTTAAGCAGCTGGCGTCTTTTCGTTTTGCTTTAGAAACATCTGGCGTTCTTTCGTTCTGCTTTTACAAAACATCTGGCGTCTTTCGTTGGTTTATTTCATCAATCAACGGCGTTTTGAACAAAATTTTTATTGTTTAATCACGCACAGGAGAAATCTCACCAGGCACCACCTTGGAGGTAAACAATGGCTGCTAATGGGAATGAGAGACAGAAGAAGTCGGCTTTTAGCTAACACTTACACTTCTACTTCTACTAACGTTTCCTACTGGAACATGCCAATGGCTGCTAATGGGGAATGAGAGACAGATGAATTCGGCTTTTAGTTAACGCGCACGCTGCGAATTTTTTATTGTTCAACAACGCACAGGAAAAATCTCCCACCGGCACCACCTTGGAGGTCAAAGCGTAAGACTTGTTACGGACTACGACTACTACTACTACCTACTACTACGACGACGACGACTACGAGGGACGAACGGGTGCCGCCTTAAGGAGCTTCGCCCCTAAAAAGCTGGCGGAGCTTTTGGCGCCAAAACGCCGGTGTCTCAGACCAACGCTGAAGAGCACACGCCCGGCCATCGCGGCTTCGGGAATGTCAAGAAAAATATTATAAGGGGCAGCAAGATGCCACCGCTGCCACGAGAAGAAACTAAGGTCGTTGTGAGGCCGAGAGGCGGTCTATGTATCAGCAAGGTTGGCCCGTCTGTCGTGGCAGAGGCCATATGGGGGGCGGCTGGGCTCGATCCGGACGGGAGAAATATGGACACGATGTGCCCTAATCCACTGCAAAATATCATGGTCGTCAGTACTCCGAGCACTGAGAATGTCAAGCGCTACGTTAACGTTGAAGTGGCCGGTCAGGACCACGAAGTCAGTGCATACGTGGCTGCTCCACATGCCACCTGCAAAGGAGTCATCCGCAGGATCCCGCTTAGCGACGGCCCAGAGGTCATCGACCGCAAGATTGTTAACGCAAAAAATCCGCTGGCCCTCGGAGCGAAGAGAATCAAAAGTACTGGCGTGATCATAGTGCTGTTCGACGGGTACAAGGTTCCCAATTATGTTTCCTACGGCGGTATCCTCCTCAAGTGCACATTATACAGGAAGCAAGTCGACGTCTGCTATGCCTGCGGCCGACTCGGACACCGCTCTGACGTGTGCCCGACGCCAGACGCTTCTGTCTGCAGGGCTTGCAGACAAGCTATCCAGCAAGAAGAGGATCACGTTTGTGAGCCGATATGTAGTTTGTGTGGCGGCAAACACCTCACTGCATCCAGGGAATGCAAACACCGATATCTGACACCATATGTCGTCAGGCGCAGGCGAGCCCTGAGCGCCCGCGCAACTCGGGAGAGCTCCCTATCCTTCGATATGGACGCCTTCCTCGAGCTCAACGACTGTGATCAACAGGACCAGCCCGGATCATCGGCACCTGGAGGCCGATCTAGATCGCGGAGGAGATCCAAAACCAGAGGCGGCAGTGCGAGCCGCTCTACCTCCAGGACGCGTCAAGGGTCCCGTTCGAGATCAGGGGCCCGCTCCATGTCCAAGAGACGGTCTGAATCCCAGGGCGGCACCGGACCACATTCCAGCTCCCGGGCCCGTTCTGAGTCTTCCAAGCCTGCCCAGGGAAGGACTGACGCAGCAGGACCAGGCACGGACCCGTCGCCCAAGGCCGACTACGGGTACACCCAGGGGCTCCAGCTGTCCCGACCAGTCCACGCCAACGAGCACCAGGGCAGGAGAAAGTCAAGCCTAACCTGGGCAGACAAGGAACTCCTACCGACAGAAGACGCCGGGATTACCACCTGGGCAGACAAAGTCAAGGGACAAACAAAGGTGGGAGAGAGCGGGGCAACCGCATTGACTCACGTTTCTGATGGAAGTGACGCCAAGCTAGATTGGTTAATTACAGCCTTTAAGAATTTGCAAGTGGAAGTCACATCGATTAAGAAAAAAAAAGATGACTGGTCTGAACAGATAGAGAAAAAGCAAAATAACGTCGAAGCACCGGTCGCGAAGCCGGTCAGTCAGGAAGACGCGTCGGGAGAGTTAGACAATTCCCCCCCGGCAAAAAAGAGGGCGACTAGTGACCTTAATCAAATGATGTTTGAGGCCATACAACAAATGCAGTTACAAATGCAACAAATGCAAGAGCAAATGCAACAGTTCCAGCAAGCTTTCCAAGAGCAAACGAAAAATAGTTTCAAGGTAGAAAAACTGTGGAAGTGGTGCAGTAACGCCGAGAAAAGATTTAAGAAAATAGAAGGAGCATAAGAGGAAGACAAAGACATTTTAATTTCGGACTCGGAAGAGTCGAGAACGGGGCACGAATCCTCGAGAGGAGCAGTGCTAAAGAGAACGCTAACCGGAGTCAGTAAGGCCAACCCGTTGGACAATCATGGCTAACACACAAAGGTTCGAAGTGTGGCAATGGAATTGTCGCAGCATCGATCCTCAATAAAAAGGATACGCTACAACAATTGTTAAGGACGATCGGGGACAAACCAAAAGTCATTATGCTGCAGGAAACCCTAACGAAGAAAATAAACTTTACCGGGTACAAAACGGTGGGTAAAATAGAAGACAATGGCGGCAGGGGAGTCGTAACCCTCGTAGACAAAAAGCTACCGTTCGTAGAACTCGATTTAAAATTGGGAACAAATAAGATTGAGTACGTTTTGACCGAGATCGTACTCAAGAGACAGAGTGGTAAGGCACATAGCATTTTCTGCCTTAACGTTTACAGCAGTCCAAAAAACAAAAAACAGAGCTTTAGAGCGATTTTCAATAAAACGCTAAAACTAGCGAGCACTTCCCCACTCGTCATCGGTGGGGACTTTAACGCGGCACACCACACGTGGGGATATACGTGGTATATGAAGAAGGGCGAAGACCTGTGGAACCTAGCGGTAGACTTGGGGTTATGCTGATTACAGATCCGGCATACCCCACGCGCTGCGGAACGTCCTCTTGCCGAGACACCACGCCCGATCTGACCTTCGTACACAATGCCACAGAGGCTACGTGGGAACACTCGAGCATGGACCTGGGTAGCGACCATTACATCGTACGGATAGGAATAGGTGCCCCGAGGGAGAAGACGAGAGTCTTCAAGTACACCGATTGGGACCTTTTCAGAAAGATCAGAGCGGAAAGGACGGATCACGACGAGATGGACGCGAGATCTTACAAGAGTTGGATTGACCAACTCGGACAAGATCTCAAGAAAGCCACGAAGGAGATCACAGCGAACGAGGAAATAGAAAGCATGGACAGTAAACTAGCACACATGATAGAAGCCAAGCAATCCATCCTCAAAAGATGGAAAACGCAGAGGCTTAACAGAAGGCTAAGAAAGAAGATAGCGGAACTAAACATACAAATCGAAGAACACTCTAAAGCACTAGCAAGACAGCAGTGGGACGAGGTATGTAACATTGCAGAAGGTAAGATCAAACGCGGAGGTAGCTGGAATCTGTTGAGGCATCTGTTAAAAGATGGCGATACCAAATCCGGCAAACGCACGATGATCAGTAAATTGGTACACCAAGAAAGCAAAGATAAACCGCAGGATGAAATCATGAAACGATTGGCAGAAAAGTATTTGCCACTGGCACAAGACGGTGAAAGAGATGACGAAATAGAATACAAGGGGGAACTGTGCGAGGAAATGGACAAAGAATTTACAAAGGGAGACGTGAGGTCGGCTTTACACGACCTCTACAGTAAGTCAGCAGCAGGGCCAGACGGCATAACAAATAAACTTCTCAAGAACTTGACGAGGAATCCCTTAATTTCCTGACAGATCATTTCAACGAACTGTGGAAGGAAGGGAAATACGCGGACGAGTGGAGGAAGGCCTCCACGGTTCTAATACCCAAACCGGGTAAACCGCTGGGGCTCGACAACCTCCGTCCCATCTCCCTTACCTCGTGTCTAGGCAAAACGATGGAACACATGATTCTCAACAGACTCACGAGGCACTTGGAACAAAGCGACAAGTTGCCTTACAATATGATAGGATTCCGTCCTGGGTTGTCAACCCAGGATGCCATGCTTTTAATCAAGCATCAGGTCCTGCAGGTCAGCCCAAAGCACACGAGAGTGATCTTGGGGCTGGACGTCGAGAAAGCCTTTGATAGGGTGGCGCACAAAGCTATACTCGAAGCCTTGTCAGATATGGGACTCGGAGAAAGGCTCTTTAATGTGGTCAAATCCTTCCTGGGAGACAGAAAAGCCAGCCTCAAGCTGGGAGAACTGAGGTCGAAAGACGAACACCAACCGGGGAACAGAGGCACTCCGCAAGGAGCAGTGCTGTCTCCAGTGCTTTTCAATCTGGCCATGACCAGAGTTGCTAAGGAACTAGAAAGGATTGAGGGGGTGGGTTTCGCGATATACGCGGACGACGTAACCATCTGGAGTGCTCAAGGGAGCATGGGAGAAATCGAGACGAAAATGCAGGAATGCGTTCGAGTGGTCGAGGACACCCTAAGCGGAATGGGCTTGAGGTGTTCGGCTGCGAAGTCGGAGTTACTAATCCTAAAGCGAGGTAGGGGTAGAAGACCCAAAGGGTACGACCCCGATAACGAACCCAAGATAACACTAACATGCCAAGACGGATCCGAAATAAGGCAAGTCGAGGAACTCAAAATACTGGGCTATTACATTGACGACAAGGGTTGTAACTCTACTACCATACGGAAAATCTCGGAGAAAACGGCACAGGTCGTGAGACTTTTAAAGCGAATTACCAACAGACACAGAGGCATAGGAGAGGACAGCGCGCTACGGCTGGTCCATGCCTTCGCCCTTTGCCACTTTAGATATGTGGGAGGTCTAGTAAACTGGACGGTCACGGACCGCAACAAGTTAAACGCTTTACTCAGAAAGCTAACGAAGTCCACCCTCGGGTTGCCCATTTGCACGCCGAACAAGAAACTAGCAGATCTAGGAGTCCATAACACCATGGAGGAGATTGCGGAGGCACAACAGGTAACGCAACTCGCTAGATTAAACAAGACGCGCGCGGGTAGGAAAATACTCGCTGCAATAGGACTAGACCCGAATAGAATGCGTGAGCCGGAGGAGGTCGAGGTGGAGCTTAATTGCGAGCAGAGAGATGCGATCAGAACCACCCCTCTCCCAAGGAACATGCATCCCGTACATAACGTAAACAGGAGAAAGGCGAGGGCGCAAGCCCTTCTTAAAGAAATTGAGAGCGTGGGTACACAGGCGGCGATTGTTGACGCGGCATGGGTCAGAGGTAGAAAAGCATACACGGCAGTAGTCGTAGACGTTAGAGGAGAGGTGCGGGACGCGATAACCGTACTCAGTAAGCAATCGTTTGTCGCAGAACAGGCCGCGATAGCCCTGGCGGTCAGGAGTAACAAATGGACCCACGTATACAGCGACTCAAAAACGGCGGTGAAAAGCTTTGAGAAAGGCCTAGTAGCCAAATGCGTAAGAAAGATCTTAGGAGAAGGAGAAATCCCAGAAACAGCCATCAGATGGTTTCCTGCGCATATGGGACAACTGGACGAAACCCGAGTGAACCTCAACGAGGTCGCCAACGATCGGGCACGAGGACTGACATGCCGTGCCGGTCAAACTCGAGGTGACGTCTATGACCATTCGGGGGACACAAAAGATTCACTGCTGTCGTACAACGAAATTACAAAGCACTACTACATGGAGCGTAGGCATTTTCCGTTGCCACACCTAAAATTAAATAGACCACAGGCGGTCAGTCTGCGGTTACTGCAGACGGGTACCTACCCGACACCGTACAACGTAAATAAAATTTATCCGGAGCTGGAATTAAGGACAGTGTGCGATGCATGTAATGGCGTCATGGCAATCAGACACGTGATGGCGGGATGCCCCGCCTCTCTCGTCGATCCCGACCGCGAATGGGAGAAGTGGATGCGGCTTATCAAGAGCGACGAACTTGACGATCAATTAAGGGCTGTCCAGAAGGCCCACGACGCCGCCACCCGTCTCGGACTAGTCGTGCCGACGTGGATGCGGCCCGCCGCCTCGGCCTAAAAAACCGAGCTTCAGGACTGTTTATAATAAAGTTATTCAATCAATCTTTCCTGGGGAACTTAAACGCAGAAATTTTAGTCTGTCTTTCTGTTTGTCGGCACGTCACTCGATTCAGCCACCCGGCAAAGGTTGAACCACTTGCTTACCGCCCACCCATCTTGAACTGGTGCGGCTGTTCCTACTTGTGAACGTTGTCGATCAAAAAGTAAATATTACGCATATTTGAGGCGCAACATCATTAGGTAAGTATTAGGTGGTGTGTTCCTTTAATAGAAAATACATAAGTACGCAATTTTAAAGACGCTAGTTTCTTAAGCTGCGCTGAAAATGCGACTGCGCTGAAACTTGTCTTCCTCCGTGCCCTCTGCACAAGCTCATGTTGTGTTTCGGTTTCGGTTCAGTATTGCATTGTACGAATGACAGGGGGCGCCGCTCTGGCATTCATTTTTTATCCAGGTGACGTGTATACTCTGTTCCAGAAGTTCCGTGCAGCACTGTGGAAGCTACAGGCCTTCTCAACCAATCAGGAGGGCGAGCACATCTAAGTGTGTCCTTCCGCGCCATGTCGTCTGCTAGCGGCGAGCGCTGCAGCGAAAGCGGCAAGAGCGTCTCGGGACACTGTTCAACTGCGCAGTGAGATGAGCTGTAATTAGGCACTTTTAACTGGGCATTTACGATCCGCTCCGGCCAGACCGGTGAATGCACATGAACGCGTAGAAGGATCTGTAGTGCGCGTGACTCAATTAACACACAAACACGTTGAAAGGACTGCAGTGCTCGTGCGCAGACGATCGTGCGACCGGCGGAACGTAGAACGCATCTTTCGCTCCGCTCGTGAAGCCAACTGACCGGAGCGTGAAGGTGCGTCCACTTGGTTTTGCCGTCATTTTGCAGCCAAGCTCACGACTAGCGCGTCTCGGCAAGACGCGCTAGTCGAAAACACGAAATACATGCAGCACCTTGTACTCTCTCGAGACGCTACATCTGGGAAGGGCTGAGCGTAAGCGACGCTCAGCTAAAAGAGCCTATTGTGAAAGCGGTTAAATATTCTCCTCGGCACCGTAAAAGCGCGCGTCTTCGAGATACTTGCACGATATCGCACAGGTGAACCAGGCGCCGCCATTTTGACTAAGGAGTGACCAAATCTGCCACCGCGGACTAATCACAACCCAAGACTGGGTCCTCCGCGGCGCTGTGGACGCTCGGGCTGTGCGGACTACTCATAAAAGTTTAGACAGTGTCGTACCATTCCTTCGTACTTTATAAGTAAAAACATAACGCATACGAGCCACAACAGTGTTATTTCTCTCGTCATTTGCATGTTATAACACGTACAAGCAAGAACTCTTTCTTCAGTATCATGGAGCCACAAAAATTGTTTTATACAGAAAATGCGACAAAATCGTCATACAAATCACAGCTACAACACGCAGAGAAGCCTTCAAGTAAAAATCCTCCGACGAGACCGCTTGCAAAAGTCATGAGGACAAACAACGGGCTACGTATATGGGGCACTACATCTCGCTTCGCAACAACCTGCGCTCGAGGGTCGTGTAGCCTTGGCTCTGCTGCACGGAACTTCTGGAACAGAGTATAAATAAGAGTTTGTGGAGAGTACTCGTTGAGTGCGGACGTTTCTTCTCCTTCAGCGCATCGCGCCAAACCGCGTGTTCGGGCTGTCCGGCGTCCCCGCCGGTCGCGTTGGTCACCGCCGGTTTTCTTTGCAAACTATCATGCTATACAGTACCGCGTGCGACCCAAACATTGCTGACATGTCGTGGAAGTACGAACACATGGCATGCCAGCAGTGATAATGCGGTAAAATTAAATCTGTTCAAACAAACCCCCACTGCATTATCATGCGAGGACGGAAATGGTTTGACAACAGCATCATGGGTGGCCGCGAATGAGACCAGGACTCATGTATACTCGGCGACAACTTTTCTTGGCACCACTGTGGAAGCTACAGAGCCAAAGTGCCTGCATGCGCGCGCGCCAGGAAATAGTACCTATATTTATTTTCTAATTCGAAAAGTTACCGAATCGAATAAATAAAGATTTCTTCAATATAAAAATAGAACGAGTATGGGAAGCCATTCGTGAAAAAATGTTACTGCAAACTTCAAGTTTGTTTCGGTCTTTATTTTTTGGACAGCACCACGTTTTCCTCACGCCTGCACCACATTTTCCTCACGCCTGCTCTCAGAGTCTCAGGAAACATGGCGTCCGCGATGCCGCCTGAACCGTTGGCCTGAACCGTGTGCGGCCGCATACTCGCCGTTTCGTTCTCCGAAGAAGCTGTACTCTAAATGTGACAGAAAGTGGCTACCAAACCAGACCACGCAAGTTATCTGCAATGTCATCGCTGGAGTAAGGCGCCGTCAGCGTGACTTGTCTGCAAATGCAGTGTGCCGGACTGTCGCCGAGCTCACCGGAGTGAGTGAGCGAACAGTTAAGCGTATCAAGGCTGATGCTCTGCGGGCCCCACTTGCCTCCCCGAAGCGCAAGAAATTCAATTTCTCGGGCCAAATTGAGAAGCGCATCACCGGCAAGACGCGGCTGCTGCGCTATTACACGTTTGCGTTGGCAGCATTGCGGCGCAAAGTGCACAGCTACTTTATGCGCAATGAAATACCTACGGCCGAGAAACTATACGCTCTGTGAAGGTGTGTGACCAGCGAAGCTTGATAAAATAATCTGCGTCAGTCTCTTTTTAATTAAGCGTGAGCTCTCTTTAAATCTAAACCCAATTCAGCGGCATCATGGTACTTGCATTCCGTATTTATTCGAATGCAATGCGAGCTTTTTCTCCAAATTTTTGCTACTAAAGTCGCCCCTCGCGTTACAATCGTGATCGCGTTACAATCGAGCAAACGCCTATTCAGGTTACGGTGTGCGCTTGGTGGCGTTCATCATATTCCCATGTGTCTTATTTTGTTGTCTTCGGGCTTCACCCGCAAAGACTGTTTGGAATGCTCCGCGCAGACCGCGATGCGATGCTCCAGAAGCGCCACGATTGTTTTAGATCTTTCTGTTAAGATTGCGCGCGGTACGCGAATAGTCAGAGATTACGTGGCCACCAGCGATGACACTGGAACATTCGATAGAACATGTATAAAAGCCGACACGCTTTACGACTTGTCAGAATTATTGACGGACGACGCTCTGACTGACTCGTTTCCCGCCCACAAGTTTGGCCAAATAAAGAGTTTAATCTTCGACACACCCACTGCTGCCTTCGTCAACGTAACAACCCTGTGACAATATACAGTACAGTAGGTAGATGCATCTACGTGTTCCGATTCTGCATGTAGACGTGGTGCCAAACGCTCTAGCAATGCGAGCAAGCGAAACCGAAACTGGAACTGAAATCGGCTGCAAGATGCCGAACTACTTGCGTAGTAACACAAATGTGCGGATGCCCCGCCTCCGTAGCCTTCGCTCCAATGCCAAGATAAGTTGTCGCCGAGTATAGTACGGCCGGCCAAAGACTATCGTCTTTCGACGACATTTGCAGCGAAGCACCCCAAGCAACCACGGATATCCGCTCAGTATCCATGCAAGAGCCCAACGTCCAGTGCCAGTGTGGGACATTCATTGGATGTACATTAGAGATACCATAGTGGATATCCATTTTTGGAGTTGTGACGTACAGACAAGTTATAATCGATTATGGATCTTCAAAGGATATTCATGTATGACTTTGTGAAGGAGTCCACAAATGAACGTGTATTCACTACATAAGCTGAAACAGCAGCTTTCTAACACGTGGCAATGAGCATCGTCACAGGTCATAAGCAGAAAATTATTTAGGAACCCCGATTATACGACATTGAAGGGTTCACGCAAAATCGTCGTATAATAAGGGCGTCGTATAATCGAAAAACTAAGAATATAGACAGTGGCAATCAGCCTTGGCCAGAAAAGGGGAACAGACCACCTGAATAAGCCCACGACGACCCTGTGCTTTTCCAAGGAAGGTAGATTAAATTATTTTTGAAAATGGCAGCGAACGGCAGCATTACTTAGTTGAAAGAGGTATGAGCGAATCGTAATCCTCAATTAAAAAAATTGAATCGAGTGCGCATCTTTCTCCCTATAAATCGAGTTCGAAAGTTGCCTGTGCGTGAAAACGAGACCGCGTTGGCAACAGCCTCCCGTCAGGGGATTCAGACACAGTGTCATCGCCATCATATAATGGCGACAGAGCACGGTTAGCACGGTAACGGTTTGCGTGAATCTCCGTGGCGTAGAATGCTTTCGTGCTGGACTGAGCTGTGTGCATCGTATTTGTGCCCCTGTGAAGTGCAACTAGTGATGTCTCGCTGTTACTATGAACGTTCACGTCAAGCGAAAGTTATTTTGCACGGTGAAAATAGCTGCGTCGCGTCCTTCTGCGTGCTCAAGACCTGTGACTGCGAGTGCCGCAAACAAGGGCAGACCAGCTGTACGTCGACCAGGAAAAGTTTCCACGGACCGAAAACGTGAAAATATATCTGGATCTCAATGACCGGTCAGCTGAAGCTACTCAGTGTGGAGAGAGCTTGTCTAGGTAACGACCCTGGATACGCACGCAACCGAGGCGTATCCAGAAGCTATCTTAAAAACCAGCAAAACTGGATTGCAGAAGCGCATGAACTGCCAGGAGAATAAATTTACTGTCTCACTCTCTACTTTTGTAATTGTCAACGTAGGGGAACGAGAGTTCTTATTGTGCACTCGCAAATACTTGGTCAGCGTTCAGATACGAGTAAAAAAGGTGATTTTCTTTCTCGGACGGAATCAGAAAGTCGTCGTAAGATGCGGGATTTTAATACGTTATATCTATGGGGATTTTGCCGGGACCAAACCGATTCGTCGTGAAATGCGGGTCGTCGCAAATCCGGGGGACGCATAATCGAGAATCCACTACTAGGTTTAGAACCCAGAAACATCATTGAGGTACCACGTACAATAAAATATTTTCATGTATACCCCTTACTAATCGAAATATAATATTGACTTGTTCGCTTGATTGTTCTATTATACTGTTACGTGAATGACGACTCGGTAGACTGTAGTCCGTAGACTATTTACACGATATATTTACAGTAGCGGTTGCAACGCTGACCGGTTCAGCTCAGAGCCCGAGCGGTGAGAGATCTTCCTTCTCTTCGTCCGGCGCACACGCGCATGGTTCGAGGGGCTGGCAATATGCATGTAGCAATATGACCTAATTGCCAGTAAACAGTTTAGTTGTGTAACTGCGCAAATGGCAGCCCAAATGACTGAAATAAGAACTAGTATATGCATCTTCTGCTGGCCTTCTACTTCATTTAAAAACCCTGCACAACATTACTGAAGACCTATGAAAATGTCACTGCCTTGCGTTTACGCGCAATGCCTGTGCATTGTTTTGTATTGTATTTGCATTGTTTGTTTTGTATTTTATTTATCTTTAAAATATATATATATAATTTACTTGCATCAATTGCATTCCTTGGTGAGTCGCTCTGGGCCCGCACCCGTAAGGTTGAAATCACGACAGGTTGAAACTGTGCAATTTAAAGCTAAGTTATGCATGCAATTTCATTTCTAGCATCTTCACTTGGTGTCGTATTGGTGTAAATTCAACTTTAACCCTCATATCAGAGGCAATATTACTTTAGGCAGCTGCATTTGTAGCAACATAACGCACCTAACTCGAGCAATTGTGCGTACCAGTCGTTATTCTGACGCAGACACTTGGGCTAGTTGGTGATAACTTGGGCATCTGAAGAAATGTAAAGGAGTGCTCGAGTATGGAACAGACACGTAGACGCCCTTCCTGTGTACGTGTCTCTTCCTTATTTGAGTGTTGTTGTTTCAATCTGTGAGCACTGTACATTCAGGCACAACATACGTATAAGGGCCACGACAGGATCCCGTTCTGGATATCCTGTGAATCTGCAAAAATGTTTTTTTCAACATCTGTCGGACCTCCGACTGAGCTCCAGCGGAGATTTACGGATCTCCACTGGATATCCATTACATCCGAAACGGATATATACTGGATTCCTGAGGGATATCTGTGGTTGCTTGGGACGCAGATACGCGGCCAATTTTTTTTTCTCGACGTGTTGACGCGTGCTCCTGTGCTCGAGGCAGCAGCGTCTTTGCACTGTGTTAACACGTACCTGACACGTCGATGCAAGCCATGTCCCCACAGTCAGACGTTCTATGAAACAAGACAAACTTGGGCTGCGGGTCAGTCATGAAGTCCCATGAAACGTGGACGAAGACCCCAAGAGTCGAAGCGGACGGTCTTGGCGAAGGAGCTTGGCCTCTATCTATCGTGTGCAAAGCGCTTCTTAAGTCACTTTCGCCGCAGTACTCTGGTATCATGCAGAAAAGCGTAGAAAGATTAGGAAGGGGCTACTAGCGGTCACAGGGCACAACACATCTGGTTCATTAATAACACACGCGCGCATGCACCGTATATTTACGAGTACGAGTGTGATCGTTGACGTCTAAAACTTTACTGGGAATTATTCATAGCTGTTCGTGACGTCGCTGCGACCCTGAGAAACACTAAATCAAAACGTATACTAACTTCTTTTGTTGCATACTAATTTTCCATGTTTTCTGGTGATACAAATTTCGAATGATACGAATATTTTTGGTAACCCCGCGAGATTCATATCACCGAGGTTTTACTGTATTTTTGCCATGTTATCTTTTATGCGTTCTGTTAGGAGGTGTTTGATTCCATTTCTCGTGATATATATTCTTATGTTATCACGTGTGTTTTTGTTTATGTCCTGCCTCTTGTACCTGTCCTGCCTGGACCAGTTCTTGGTCTGAATTTATTCAATAAATAAATAAATAAATAAATTTATCAGTCAGGTTACTGCACATAAACACATGATGACTGGGAGCTGGAATCGCCTCTCTAGAAAGCCAGAAAAAGGGAAGACTATCTGGCTCTTTAAATGACAGGGTTTTTTTTGAACGAGACAAGTGTGACGCGGAGAGATTAACGGGAAATCCGGTTTGCTACCCTGCACTGGGGAGGCAGGAAAGCACACAGGGGTGTCACAATCGTTCAACGAGAAACTTGGTTGCTTTCTGGCGTGAATCTTCCCGGCATTCCAAGATTGACTGCTGGTCGTCGAGGCGTGCAAACACTTCTGAGAGGGACTGCCTCTGAGAGCTGCACTGAGGGCACTGACATAAAATATGTTCAGTGGTTTCGTCATTGCCGCAGTGCTCACATGCAGCACTGTCTCTCATTCCGATGCGCCAAGCAAAGACGTTCGTAAAGGACACCCCAAGCCACATGCGGCACAGATGCGAACGAGATGAAAATTCAGAAGCTTCCGTAAAAAAAAAACATGATTCATCTTTCTGTCATAGGAATCGGTATAACACGATAGTAAAACGGGTCCCTACAGAAGTAGTGGAATGCGGTACATTGATATAAGAAAGCTTGCGCAATGTCTATTGGTGTTTGGCAGCTATAGCACCGTTTAAGGTGGATGCACCCACGTTGACTCGCGGTGGCACGTCTCCATCCCGACGGTGTAGTTAACGGTGAGAGCGGAGAAAGCGGTGTGACAGCCAGAAGAGCGTCGCTAATTGGACGCAGAACTTGGGCAAAAGTCGCCATCCCACGGCATGTTAAACAGTCAACAGAATACCACGGCCGGACGAGCGGGAAATGCAACGCGCGTCGTGTCTCCCCTCTAGCCCGGCCGCGATTTTGTAGCGTTGGCTACACTTGCCTAGCCGGAGCCGATTTCGCGTGGAGCGTCATGAGCCGTGCTGCGCATGCGCGAGGATCAGTGATGTCACACAGCTGAGTCACCGGAGCTGGCATCTCACGCGCTCACCGACACCGCCGCGCGCGCCTCGCCGCTGCTGGTCTGCGCGCTCGGGTGGAGTGGCGTCGTAGGCGCGGTAGAGAGGCTGCGCCGGCGCGCGCGCAGACTCCGCCACCGCCGCACGCGGCTCGCCGCTGCTGGTCTGCGCCGTATTCGAGAAGAGTGACGTCGTAGCCATACACACAGTGGCGCCGGCGCGCGTGCAGCTGTTCGCCTTCGCTGTGCAGTCGCCGTCTGACGCTGCGCTGGGGCCGCTTGATAGCGCCTCTGACTGGCGTTTGCAGGTGGGTAACGCCATGGAGAAGGAGAGCGCAAATGCTGCTCGACGGCGCAGAAGAGCCGAGAAGCTTATCTCATCGGATCCCGAAGTATTTGCCTGGCAATTAGCGGTTCAGCGTACGAAGAATGAACAGAAGAAGGCCAATAATCCCAGACAATCTGGAAAGCTAAGAATAATCAGCTGAACCTTTGCGAACGCTACGTATATCCTGGCATAGCCGAGCTAAGCCACGGCAATCTTTTCTCACGCGTATTTACAGCCAGGCGAGGCAGGCGCATCCGGTGCCTGCAAAGGCCGGTCGCGACAGTGTCACGAATTGGCCGAACAGAACAACCGTTTCTTTTAGATGCGAAGCAGCTTTTGCTCGGGGCTGTGTCCGTCCTTCCATTGGCGACCGTCCGCTCGGGAACCATGTGTGCTGGCACGCGCTAGCGCGTTCGGGCCTGTGTAAGGGGCTGGGTAAGACGCTGCTGTGGTCTCTCCCCCTTAGAACCATGTGTTCTGGCACACGCTTGCGCGTTCGGGCCTGTGTAAGGGGCTGGGTAAGACGCTGTAGCCTCTTCCCCTTACACCACGGGCGTAGCCAAGGGGGGGGGGGGGGTTCAACCCCCCCCCCGAAATTTTTCAGTTTTGCTTGCGTATATAGGCACGCACACATACAAACGCACGCACGAACATACATAAAGTATGGTTGAACCCCCCCGAAAAAAATTTCTGGCTACGCCCCTGCCTTACACTTTCTCAGCAATCACGTGATGGCGTCGGGGAACGAGATTCTGCAGACGCGCGATGAACCTGCGTGGCGTGCTCCAACAAGAGTTCGGGACGAGCAACAGCAACTACAGTGAATTCATGGTGTGCTCCACTTGCAAGGACGCGTTAACATCGGGCAAGGTGCCCGTGATGAACGGAACCATGCGCTGCTTCGCATCCCCGCATGGCTCCCTTTAGTGGGAGATGGTGTATTTTTTTTTTTATTTTTAAGCCGTTCTTAGTGTACAGAAAACCACGGCTTATTGTAATTAGCATGAAAGGTAACCCTCGGAATGAACATGTTAGTGAGCACACTTAATTTATTTTTTAATATTGACCAGTTTTCTTGTATTGTGCGAGTGTGAAGCACGGACTCGGAAATAAAGGCGGTCTTCAGGCATATTGTTGTCGCTGATGTGTACTTGAATGACAGCATGTCTGACTTTATGGTCGCTCATTTCTTCGCGAGCGTTGTTACGCATGGCAAAGTTTTGATAAGTAGTCAGCTCAGAGCTGACGGTTCATTATTGCACTTCGTAGATGTACTGATATTACCTTTTATTTTGGCGAGTATATGTGAACAGTCTTGTATGCAAGGCAATAAAGAAAGAAAAAAGACGGTGGCACAGTGGTTAGCCTGCCCGGCATCTTGTCGCGGACCGAGAGGTCGTGGGTTCGACTCCAGCTGACGGAACTTTTTTTTTTTCCTTGCCATATGTGATCATGTACATTTTTTCGACGTCATTTCTGTGATGGAAATACGTCACTGAACTCTCGGTGGAACCGGCATAAAACACTTTCGTGCTAAAAATGGGACATATTTCAAGGTCATTGTGGTACTATGCCACCTTCTGAGACTGCGATAAAACAATTTTTCTCGAGCTTACATAGACTTAGGTAAGATAGCAGCCACTTATCGTTGCAACGCTCATTGCGACAGCTGATGTGGGAGAAAAGTTTTTCTGCAGACGAAAAAGTGAGACGTATGTGTTCCGCACTAAGGGTTAACCGAAAGAATAAAAACCTACATGGTCCTGCATTCACCTAAAGCCATCTGGTGCGACTATTTTATTATCGTCCTCACCTGATGTCACGTGAGCAGCGGCACCGTTTGCCGATTCTGCGGCTGATGACTACGAATTACAGCTCAGCCCTTTGTAATGGGTGCTTTAAATTATCTCGCAATTCACATCATGTGACGCCTAGTGCGCTTCTGCTACGCGCATAAAAGGCACTCACAGACGCTTTTTCTCGACAGCGGTCAATTCCAAAAGCGCGTGGTTATTTTGTGAGCAGAATTTTTCCGTTTGAGAAGCCACTGAAAAAGAAGAGTTGAGCAACGCTGAGAAGCGCTCCTCGCAAACTGTTCATTGCACTCGGCTTTGACAGGGATCAGTGTTAACACTTTCAAATGCTGTTGAATATAAAAAGCTTTCCGAACGCGTCGTGTTCCTTCCTCGCGAGCCCTCGATCCTTTAGTGACAGGTGTGCCAATCTTTCTCGGCCAAACGAGCTCCAAATGGCTCCCACTCCCACTACGTGCGCACGTCCCTGCGTCGTGCCAGTGTTACCCCACCAGTCCAGCAAGCTCTCAAGAAGTATTCATCAATGAGGTCTACGCAAGTTCTGCACACACACCGTATTCTTTAGCTAAATTGCGACGTGCATGCAATCACTGCGGGCCGCGCAGACCACTTACTGTGTTCCGCATTCGATAAAGGGCGAATGGCGGCTTTGTAGTGCACAAATTATCGGGACACGCAGTTATTACTATTCGCGCAATATGCCTGATCAGAGTGGTTTACGGGGTCCGACAGTACCGACCGCCTCAGTACAAGCCTGAATAAGTGCAAACCCTGTGAAATATAGTTTGAATAACGTCCCGCTTAGCCCCACAGAGGAGGCCTCCCTCTCTTGCCATGAAGGACTTTTCATCCATCCATCTCCTCTTGTTCAACTCGTCGGCAGGTGCACGTCACTGCTCTTCCGGAGTAATTGTATTGTATAGTGAATAATCTCTTGTTCTAGTACACTAATGCTGCCTAGAGTGCCACATCGAGGCATACGCCAAGCTTTAAGGCCAAGCGTCTGATGATTTCGGCCCGACGAAGGCCCACTACTGTAGCCATTGAGGACAGTGCTTGTTTCGGCGTGCCCCCAAAGTGTGCGCACGGCTTTGAAGAAGCACACTGCTCATGACGAGGCCAACACGAAGCGCTCCGGCAGAGCGTCATCATATGTGAGAAAATGCAGGATTGACTTTTGAATTTTACTTCTTCGACGAAATATTCTCAAACTTGCTATGTTAAGACCGTGGGTCTTTTAAAACACAATGTAATATTTATTTACCAATAAAAAATTACGTAGGCCCCAAGAGACGCCTCCAACATCTATGACGTCACGGCCGTGTCGCCAGCTGTGTTTTCTTTATGTTCTCGCTTATCACGCGGCAAGAGTCACTAGTACGACAACAATCGTTTTTCTCCTCATTAAGTCACAACACAAGCAGTAAAGAAAATTAACAAAGCCAGTTCGAAATAAGGACAATCAGTTTTGCAGAAGATGGTTGTAGCACAACGCTACAAATATTTGTCTGCTTCCCTAAAAGGGCTCGTCGTCACAACGCAGTTCCTCAGGACCTGAATAAAGTTCTCTGTCCAGGGGCGTAGCCAAGGGCCCCCCCCCCTCCCCGCGCGAAATTTTTCAGTTTTGCTTGTGTGTATATATATATATATATATATATATATATATATATATATATATATATATATATATATATATATATATATATATATACACGCACACATACAAACGCACGCACGAACATACATGAAGTATGGTTGACCCTCCGAAAAAAATTTCTGGCTACGGCCCCTGTCTGTATACGGATTTCTGAGAGTAAAGCTGCTCCGGGCTCTCTCGCAAGAAATCGCTGCGGTGGCGGAATCCGTTCCATTGCCGACCCACAAGTTACCGGTGTACTTACTGGTCAGACTGCAAGTCTAGTGGCGGCGACCTGAAAATTTAGGTTATGTGGACTGAGCAAAAATGCGTCCTCGTGCGGCTTAGCGCCAGTTCACGCGCTATGTGGACAAGTGGCGTTGCCAGGAGATCTGGCGCCCCCCGAAAAACATTTCTGCCCCTGGTGTGGCGTAATTATAAGCCTTGTCGTGGGTCTCTCGGCGGGCTCCCCGGATGAGTACAATGTTCACACCCACCTTTAGAGTGCTGCCGTTGCCAGATACCGCAAACCTGGAGACAGTCGTCTCGTGGTCCATGCCTGTTTGTTTCGACGGGGCGCTGTAGCAGACGTAGACGCTCCTCTCATGGGCAAAATCTGGGTCCAGCACGAAGCTCAACAGTCCGCGCTCGTCCGCTGGCGCATTCGAGGTTGCCACCTGACTCGTTATGTTCAAGAAAACGTGCACGCTCTCTGGAGCCCCGAGTGGCACTTGCAAGATGACGCCCCTGTGCTCCCCGACAAGCACGAACCGGCCGGGCAGGGGGACAATGCCTATGGGATGTCTGAGACCCCGCAATATTCCCTCGACACTGTAGCATGCTTCTGAGCTGCGCACGTCGAGGAGTAGTGCCAGGGCGCACACGAATCGCACTACGTGCCTCATCTCGATCCTTTCGCGGTTGCAAGAAGCGGGCTTTTGCGGAGAGCTCTTCGTCTGCTCGCATTCCCCCGCGAACAACCAGCCAATCGCGGCGTCGGAAGGCGTAGCCAATCAAAGCCTCTCGTCGCCGTGACGCGTTTTAAAACGAGAAAAGGCGGCTGCGCTAGGCCGTGCGTTTGCCGAGCACGCCGAGGGCGCTTGCTTGTATTGTTTGCCGGCTTAGTCCGCTTGCTGATTATTGACCAGCACTTTGTTTGCGGCCATGAAACGAAAAGCTCCACCAGGTGAGTCTCGTCATCAAAGGCATCTCAGCAGCCGCCTCGGCCGGATGCGACGTTGTGTTTCGCGATTACTTGTTATGACCATTCCCGAAGTGACTAAGGATACACGCTTTGATGCGGTATCGTTGTCCTATGAATCCGCATGTAAACAAAACAAAAATTCCGAATGCTTGATGCAACGATAACAGTCAAACATGCACGATGATGGTTCCCTTTCATCTCCAGAATCCTCACACAGACCTCTGTCGGCGTGGGAGCGCCGGCGGGTGTACTCACAACAGCTGTAGGTATCAGCTACTTGCTTGCATAGTTTGTGTACTAGACTATGTTCTATTGACGTAACGTTGTCTTAACAGGCGAGAAAAAACTCTGCTTCGTACTCCGGAACTTTCCCGCGCAAACGGAACCCTTACACGGTAAGCCGGTTGGATCTACCTTCCGCCTCGTGATGTGTCGTCTTCAAATAATCCGATTCTACGATGGCGCTGCAGCACACAACCAGTCGCTACGCCGGGGCGCTCTTGTGGTGGTCTTCGTGAATTAGCGTAGGAGGAAATGAGTGTATGACAAACACGAATATGACGTGAATACATAACGTGGGATATGCCTGTCGCGTACGTCATAAAGTCATTCCCCTCAGTCCCGTGTGGCGCATACCACGGCCCGTTCCTTACATCAACCCTGGAACAGCTAGACGAGATATTGTAAATGTTAACGCGATAGCGTGAAAGAGTCCGTGTCACAGAAAATCCGGCGTTTTCGGCGAACCGGAAATCCCGCTGGACGCAAAGGCATTCTGCGTGGCAGTCAAGTATTCTACCACAGAGCCAAACTAGTGCTTGAAACTGCTTGAGAAAAAGGTCTTGTCATGGCGACATCGTTTATGCTTGCAGTATTAGCTGTACATTTTGTAACGAGGTAATTAACATTACATATGTTCTCCTATGGCTCAACAAGCTCAAGTTAAAAAGTGTTGCTCGACCCAGGAGAATACACCACTACTTATATTATGCACATCATCGCATCGTACAATGGGCTACCCTTTAGGCGCCAGTGTAGCAGACGTGCCTGGTAAGCCCTCGATGCACCCACAACTACTCAATTTACAAAAAGATGTCTATCCTCCTCAAAGCAAGAAAATTGCGGCACAACCAGCTACTCGCTTACTGCTTCACATGAAATCGATTCCTACAATGTCTGAGTATTCTTTCTCATAGATTGCTGAGTGCATTGTCGCATGACACAAACAGACTGCTTTAACTTACATAGAGAAGAAATGTCTAAGCAGTTATCACTTGTGTAATACCACACATGCTGGATTAACAGGTGGCACTGCTTACCTGAGCATGCACAGTTCAATTATGTGTCTACCTTCATTTCCACCGCTTGAGTTGATGGTCGGTCGGCGTTTGTGTTCTCATCTCCTGTGTTTGCATTGCACACAATTATTGCTATGGCTTTGTAGGTTAGGAACAGTGCTACGAGGGCCATGTTAGCAAGCTAGATGAGTGCACACATGTGATTATAAAATGGCCACAGCTGATTGCCCTCAAAATATGAGTACACTTGCTGACCTAGCAGGCTGAAACAATCTTCCTGCGCACCCTGAAGATAAAAGTGGCGAAGCCACTCTTGCAAAAATATTCCTGTATGCTATCATTAAAACATGGCTTGCTTGCTGTTTCCCATAATGAATGAAGTAGGGGTGTGCGAATATTCGACTTTCGAATAGCTAGTATTCAATGTTTTGAATAGTTTGACAGGATGAATATCTAACATGTGACAGAAAGGCCAGTGGTGCAACTTGGCTGCAGTGGGATGGCTAACACTAACGTCGTTACAGTAGGCCTTTCGCTAAAACTTTCACCGACATCCTGGTTCAAAAGCGACCGCATGTTTATTTTAAAGGAGACTACATCATTCCTGCACATAAAAGAAACACGACAAAACTGTCAAGCCCTTCACAACTTCGCTTCCCAAATGGAGGCACGGAATTCTTGCGTAGTTCGGTCACGTATGCCGCAAGCACCGTAAAGGCTCCTGACTTTGGCCCGTGAAACCCTCGGTGATTGGCTTCACATGTGAAAATTTGTTCACGCTGTGCAGTCGCCACTGCCGCACCGCACCACTCATACAGAAATTCTCACCACTCCCATCATTCCGCCGCGCAGTCAAAACGCTCCTGTGGACGGGCGGCCAAAGATTTCTGGGCCTGAAGCACTCACAACAATTTAGCACAGCATTACGATTGTCAAATGAGCCGTATTATGCGACCATCAGGAAAAAAAAAAAACATTACCCCCCCTCTGTTAGCCGTAAGGAGGTTAGGAGTGCCGCTGCTGACTGGAATAGTGTCTATTCTGTCAACATGCCAGCACGCTCATAAAAGCTGAAAAAAAAAAAAAAAAAAACTCTCGAACCAGTGTGGTAATAAAGCAGTCACCATTATCCTATTTACATGTTTCGTGAATAAGATAGTTCCAGGTCCTGCTACCGTTTTCAACTGCAGAAAACATCATGACGAGAGAGCCTGGAGCCAGGTCATGTGGAACAGCTTGTTTCTGCATGACAATTTGTAGTCTCTTGGTAGTAGCAGTCACTCACCGCGTTATGTGCTCAAGGACATGAGCAGATTTCATTTCTTTGTTCTTTCTTTTATTTTCAATAAAGTATTTTGTATTTGAGATTCTATTCAATCTTTTTTACCACTGTTCGGCATTATTCGATTCATATTCAATTTGAGATGAAATTTCATTATTCTCACAGTCCCAGAATTAAGCACTGCTGTGTACACGAGCAGTCATTTGTACAGTCGTCAGCACGCTTAATGTGAACGATCCACAGCCTGGCCTGGACCAGCTTGTACTCACGCTAGCGCCGCAAAGTGTGGGTCGGTATGTTTGCAGCAGCTGCCGATAGCTGGATTTGTCAATAGTCAGTGCACTGTCCCCTCCAATCAGAGACGAGCCGACCAAGTCAAATCGAGCTGCGCTCCAGCCGCCGCAAACATACCGATCAACACTTCGTGGCGCTGGCATGAATACAAGCCGGTCCAGGCCTGGCAGCAGAGTGTTCGTATTAAAGGAATACCGACATGACTTTAACATTTTTTCAGATTGTCGCTCTAAATAAAGACACTGGTGTTGAGAATCCTCAAAAGGAGTATTGTGGTGCCTGGGAATGCATCAGATGTATTTTTATTACCGCCACCTTAAAAAAACACTTCGTTTCGATATCGAGGAGGCGGCTTCTCAGTGACGTGCCATCACAGTGTGATGTCACATGGGGACAGCAACTCGCGACGTACTAGTGACAGATATGGCATCTGCCTGTGGTGTATGTAAACAATGAGTGATTTATCGTCCAGTCACCCCGACAGTGATTTCTGCAATTTAGGCTGCATGCAGCACACAGAGATTGTGAACTCAGTGGAACTGTGTTGACTTGTTGGGATAATGTCCATTGCAGTGGGGCTGGCTTGCTGATTCTCAGCGACAAACTTTAAAGTCAAAGTAAAATATTTTATGGGTTGTCTGACTCCGGTGCATGAAGAATGTTAACACTGCATACCAAGGAAACAAGAAATGTCCGTTTTGCAAGGTCTGAAAATCATGTCAGTATCCTTGACAGCTGTACTTGTACAGTAACCTGTTCCATAGGCGTGCGCACAGGGGGGGGCGGCCGCCCCCCCAATCACCTAAGAGGGGGGGGCGCAAAATCTGCCTCGTACATTGACCCTTCTAGTCACACAAGGGGGGGGGGGTCCACAAACTCTGCCACGTACATTGACTTAGTAGGGTGGGGGGGGCGCTGCGATGAACCTTTGCCCCCCCTGATGGGGAACCCTGCGCATGCCTATGACCTGTTCCCACTGTGTTGTAGAAAGCTGGCTATAGTCACATACAACTTTAGAAGTCTGAGGCATTTCCTCCTGAAAGACACAAGCCTGCATCAATGGGCGCGCACTCCAGACTGACGTCATGAGCCTTAGGAGAACATGCATGAGCGCGACTATTTAGTTAGTCGGTTGCCTGGACTCTCCGAAGTTGTGCCAGACTATAGCTTTATAAGCTTCAACAAGACCATTTTTTAATGTCAGTGTTGGTCTGACTGTTTACTCTAATATTGGCTTTTTTTTTTTCAGTTCGAACAAAAGCAAGCCTCAAAAATCTTGTCACCCTGTGTTAGAAAGAAAATCGCCTAAGGCAGCACATTCTCTCACTGCAAGAAATGGCAGTCAGCGCACCAGTGTGCTGACCTCGTCTGTAATGAAACCAAAGGTGAAAAACAAAGGCTTTCACTTTCTGTGTTTTCAGCTAATGGACTAAGCTGGCTTAAAATTTGTATCACGACTTGCTTAATTAAGCTCGGGCACTATGCATGTTTTACTCGATATTTATGCTGTGAAGAAGTAGTTCAGGACAGCACTTGGATCTCTACTCTTCATTGAGTGATTCAAGTAATAAAAAGTGATCTTCGCAGGAGCATCTAGTGAGCTGTGTGAAATGGTGCTGTTTCAGGTGAAGACGGTGCAAACAAAGCCAGCTTCTGCAGTGCACAAGACACCGCCTAAGAAAGTCAAGGTACTTGCTTCCAAGCCTACAGCAGTCACCAAAATGCTTGGCACAAAGTACGCTGCTGCCAAGTTGCAACCACCGAAAATGAAGCAGGCTATCGGGGTTTCCCAAGCACAACACAAAGTTGAACCGGTCAAAACTGCTCAAACAAAAGTTGCAAAAACATCCCAGGTAGTTGAAGGTCAAAAACTTTCCCGCCCACAAGTGAAGGTTTGCGGACAGTCTTTGAAAAGACCCTGTGTTAAAACACCTCCTGGACCGCCGGAAAGCAGGCTCAAAAAGAGAGCTGCCTGTGGTGAGATGGCCAAAGCTGAAGGCAGGAGTAGTTCAACGCCATGTTCACTGGTGGTCGAGAAGGTTGCTGCTGCAAGTGAACTAGCGGACAGTTCAAGCGGGAGCACGCCTTACCACACTGCCCACAGTATCTGCCTCTCCTCGGACGACAGTGTTTCTCCGATTGGCAAAAGAAAGTGCACACCGCTTCACTCGTCTTCACCGGTGAAGAGTCCCGACCGAACACCTACCACGGAGCTCAATGACACATTCACGCTGGAAAGCCCAAAGAAACGGAGCTGCAAGAAGCCACCTTCGTCCTGCCTTCGCAAAGGGACGAGCACATCTTGTGTCAAGAAGTCTGTGTCCTTCACGATGCCAGCACGACGGAGCGGCACACCAAAAAGGTTACCTAAAACTCCCAGACGCAGCCGCACATTGCAGTAGGTAGTCTTGTTTTTGATGCATGGCTTTGTGTGCATTCATTTCGAGGGCTCCTCAACCACACTTCATATAAAAAGACATTCTGCAAACATCACGGCCAAATTTTGTGGTCATGCACAGCACGTAAAGTTTACAAGCGTGGCACACAGTTTCCACTTTCTCAGGCATCCATACCGTCCTCGTGCTCTTTGGTGGGCTGGTCCAGGCTGGCAGATGGCTGCTAGGATTGCGGGCGACATCATAAAGTGAGAACGGTGTTTGAATCGTTTCTGGCCACCCTGTGGAGCTTCCATTGCACTCATTGGAACAAAGCAGGAGGTTGCAGTGCTAGTACGCGACAGGCTCGGAACATTTTCTTGTCAATCAATACTGAGGTCATTCGATGATCAAAATAGTTCAGGACGCCTTTAATTAAAACCATGCTGTCTTCAAGCATCACTCCTCATATACAAAGAGTCAATAAATAACTAGTTTATACATTGAAAAAGAAAAGGTGTCAGTTGTGCACAAAGCAGATTTAATGCAGCTTTACGAGTGAAGGCAACAAAGTGCTGCCGATCCGAAGCAAGCTTCGGCTTTTTTTTTTTCTTTTTTTCTGTGGTGCTTCAATGCGAAGAAATGCACCATCTGTGGTGCATTGCAAAAAATGCTTTCGTGTCGTCTTTAGATCAAGTCTTTCAACCATTCATTGCACCACCTGACTAAAGAACAAAACTGTTGCATTTTTCAGTCATCAAACGATGACTTGAAATTTGCAACTCCTGGTCACATCCCCCGTTTTATGGCCCAGTTCAGAGAGGGCAGACTAACAGTAGAGAGATTGGAACGCTTCAATAGTAACAGTGTTGCAGTCAGGCCGCAGGCCCGCTTCAATTGTTCGTAGGGTGTGGGGGCCGTATACTTGACGATTTTGTTGACCCATTACTGGCTTCGTCCAAAACCATTTTTTTTCTGCCCCCCTGCAGTGGGAGAGAGTGTGTCCATCCGTCAGAGCAGTTTGGGTGTGCGTAACTCGTTTGTTGAAGGGTTCAAAGACAGGAGGACTATCATTGGGAGCATCCCCCAATGCCAGGAAGTCCCAGCAAGGCTGGATGTTTCCAGCATACTTTTGTGTGCCATTGCAACTACCTCTGGTGTTTTGAAAGCCTTGCTATAGTAAAGCTTTAACACGGTTTTGAAAGTCCTTGAATACTTTTCTAGATGGTCTATACCTGACCAATACCGGTAGTTCCTTGCTACACAACAGAGAAGCCCCATTTGACTAAGTCCTCCATTCTTGAGCTTGGAGGAGAGTAAGTGACATGTAGATAAACACACTGCATTAAACGGCCCCTCACCAGGTTTGACCATTTTGAGCTAACGAGCGCAATGCATACACTGGGCAATCACGATGACATCTGCCAAAATTTGCAACGCTACGTGCCACGAAAATGGGTCAAATTTCAAGGTGAACGCTGCTTGCCCTTCCTCTCACGGGCGCGCGCCCAGAGAATGAGGGGATGACGTACATGAGAAAATGGCCCTACATAGATGGTAGTGCTGCGACGTCGCTCCTCTACGTAGACGACTGCTCTGACGTCGCCAACAGTAGCACGTGATGCTGCGATAATTATTTGACGCGACGTGTGTAGTTTGTGTAATTTGTTGCTTGAATAGATTAATAAAACTTGAGAGAAATAACGAGACACACAAAGGGATGTGTGCGTCTTTTTTTTTTTTTTTCATGAATTGCAGCGAGATGCGGGGCTAATGTGCCTCCGTTTCCCATGCGTTCGTGTCCCCGCGGTCAGTTAATCGAGCAGACGCTAGCCCTGGAAACGAAAGTAATGTTCTGGCGCGTTCGAGCACTCATTGTGCTCATTTTTCTACCGCGTCCAAGTAAACGTTAATGCGGCACTGGTTCATGATACCGCCACTCTCGTGCCCGTACAAATTTTGCAACTTTCATGCCCGTCCCGCAGAAACAGGCAGTACACCACAGAGAACGCCGACATGACGCCCACGGCCGCTACATCGCTACATTAAAAAAAGGTAGCTGCCGTGCAATGCCGCTCGCGTGCTCGGGCTGGCTCGGGCACGTCATGCGCACGTGAACGAAGGCTACACGGGTCGAGTGGCAAGGGTTTGAAACTCGCCTCCTCGCGTCATGGTTTCGTGCCGCTACAAATTATTGTTGGGTGATTCCACGAGAGATCGAACATGCCTGTCCGGTCGCATTTTTTGTTTTGCCTGGGTTTTTTATATGTTGTGCGGGCACATTCAAAGTACACGGAACTGAAAATTTTATTTCCAAGAAACGCTCCCAGCGCGTCAAAAAAATATTTGAAGGTGGCGGCGCGTGCCTCCTGTTTTTGCTCACTGCGATGTTTTCGGATTTCATGGCCGAATTTAGCGCGAACTATAAATGATGAGTCGAAAATTTCTTTTGCTGGTTTTAATACGCATTACTGTGAATTACATCCATGCTTTTTTTATGCCGTCCTCAAAAAGAAGAAAATGTGAAAAAATGGCAAACACGGCCGAAATCAAAAAAGGGTCCTAAGTTTGAGGCGCCTTGGCGCCTTTACTATTTCAAACAGAAACTTGAAAACAGTGTCAACTATAGAAAAGAGCCTTTGCAACATATATACGGAAGATCATTTTCCTACGGGCAGCGCAAAAAAAGAAAAAAATAGTTAAAGAAGCGAGTTTTTTCAAAAAAGTACATTTTCAAAAAATAAAATAAAAAAAACTCCGGTCTCAATTTTGACGGCAATTTTTTATCGAAGAGCGCTTATGTCAATGAACACATGGTTTTAATATCATATGTCCTCATTTGCTTTGTTTACGATATATAGCTGGCCAAAGTGACCCTTGCTGTGGGTACTCACTTCAGTGCGACTGATGGTTGTTAATAGCTCGCATTGTGCGTAAATCGCAGTTTTAATTATCCTGCTGCAGCAAAACCTTGCTCTGGTGGCTTTTCGTCAAGAAAAATGTGTTCTCAGATTTTATTTGTGTCTAGCGTGTGCAAAAGTGGGCTGCTGCCGCCCCGTAAATGGCTAACGTGTAAACAGTTTGCAGCCTATAACCTCGCTTACAATCATCAGAGGAAGGATGGGCGCGCCTGTTCAAGATATCAACCGCTTCTTCTTCCTGAAGGAATGCCTGGTCTACCTCATCGCGGTTAGATGTAGACAGGTTTTCCTTGAGGAGCGTAAAGCAATGCAAGCAGACCTCGCAGGTGTCGCGAAGATCCTCAGCCTATGACAGTAGCTTCTGGAGGTAGGCAACAACAAAAAAGAGCAAAGAAAAAAATTTGCGCAACGAAAACGTTTTCCTCAGCAATCTTCTTTTTGTGAACGCGTAAATAATCGGCACAGAACAATCGGACGTAGCCATGGGCCGCGCGCATCGCGTGTAGTGAACAGCTAGACCTAGAGCAAGTCGAAACGTTTATACTGAACGGCGCCGCACAAATTATCTCACATCTGCGCAGCTGTCATGAATGCCTTTCCAGAACTGCTTACGGTTTAACATTTTATGACTAAGGGTGTCTAAGCGCTTTGGGCTGTAATATTTAATTTGTAGGCCGCACTCATTGTCAAAACTAAGGGTAATGCCCGTCTGGCGCCACCAATGACCTCTGCTGTCCTCGACGTGGGAAAGCCCTTTAGTAAAGTGGCAACAAAACATCATAAATTGGGCAGCTTCGGCCACTCATGGCTTAATCATGCCGCACCGCACGTTTTCTGGCTGCTGAAACGCTGAGGTAAAGGTCGAGATGATACAGGAAGACGTTATCTGCGACACCGAAAACGTGATAGCGGGAAGTGAAATAAACGGCTCGGAAATCATTGAGCTAACTTTTTTACAAATGTTGTTTAGGCACAGTGTGCGTCGAATGGGGAAGATGGTTAGAGCGTACAATGCATGTAATGGAAGGGAAGCAAGCAGGCAGTGAGAAAACAACTGCATAACAGCGCGCCTGCCGATTGTGGCACTTAGTTACAGAATAAGTTGGCCTTCGCTGCATACAGATGATTTATTCTGTGTGCAAGGAGAGTTTTGACAAAGTGACCTAAACCATGTGTTCGTGGTGACTCGCGTGCTTCTTATTAGCGAATACAGGAGGGGTAAGTTGAGGTTGTAAGCTGCAAACTGCGTACGCGTTCGGCCTTTAGAGAGCGGCAGCAGCCCACCCCGACACACGCTAGACGCAATTAAAGTTTGAGAATGCATTTTTCTTGACGACAAGACACCAGAGCAAGGTTTTACTGCTGGAAAATAATTAAAACTAGATTTAAGTGTAATGCAAGCTGATGGCAACTATCAATCGCACTGAAGTGAGCACACACAGCAAGGGTAATTTTGGCCCGTTAAATCTCGTAAACAAAGAAAATGAGGACATACATATTAACACGGTGTTTTCACTGACATAAGCGCTCTTCGACAAAAAAATGTCAAAATTGAGGCCTGAGTTCTTTTATTTTTTTTAAAAAAACTCGCTTCTTTAACTATTTTCTTCTTATTTCGAGTTGCCTGTAGGAAAACGATCTTCGGCATAAATGTTGCAAAGGCTCCTTGAAATACTTGGAAAAAAGCATGGATGTAATTCACAGTAATGCGTATTAAAACCAACAAAAAAATTTTCGACACATCGTTTATAGTTCGCGTTAAATTCGGCCGTGAAATCCCAAAACATTGCAGTGAACAAAAACAGGAGGTCTGCGCCGCCACCTTCAAATACGTTTTTGGCACGCTGGGAGCATTTCTTGGAAATAAAATTTTCAGTTCCGTGCACTTTGAATGTGCCCACGTAACATATAAAAAACCCAGGCAAAACAAAAATATCGACCGGACGGGCATGTTCGATCTCTCGTGGAATCACCTTTTAGAGGGCGGCAGCAGCCCACTTTCGCACACGGTAGAACCAAATAAAATCTGAGAACACATTTTTCTTGACGAAAAACCACCAGAGCAAGGTTTTGCTGCAGCAGAATAATTAAAACTGCGATTTACGCACAATGCAAGCTATTAACAACCATCAGTCGCACTGAAGTGAGTACCCACAGCAAGGGTCACTTTGGCCAGGTATATATCGTAAACAAAGCAAATGAGGACATATGATATTAAAACCGTGTGTTCATTGACATAAGCGCTCTTCGATAAAAAATTGCCGTCAAAATTGAGACCGGAGTTTTTTTTATTTTATTTTTTGAAAATGTACTTTTTTGAAAAAACTCGCTTCTTTAACTACTTTTTTCTTTTTTTTGCGCTGCCCGTAGGAAAATGATCTTCCGTATATATGTTGCAAAGGCTCTTTTCTATAGTTGTCACTGTTTTCAAGTTTCTGTTTGAAATAGTAAAGGCGCCAAGGCGCCTCAAACTTAGGACCCTTTTTTGATTTCGGCCGTGTTTGCCATTTTTTCACATTTTCTTCTTTTTGAGGACGGCATAAAAAAAGCATGGATGTAATTCACAGTAATGCGTATTAAAACCAGCAAAAGAAATTTTCGACTCATCATTTATAGTTCGCGCTAAATTCGGCCATGAAATCCGAAAACATCGCAGTGAGCAAAAACAGGAGGCACGCGCCGCCACCTTCAAATATTTTTTTGACGCGCTGGGAGCGTTTCTTGGAAATAAAATTTTCAGTTCCATGTACTTTGAATGTGCCCGCACAACATATAAAAAACCCAGGCAAAACAAAAAATGCGACCGGACAGGCATGTTCGATCTCTCGTGGAATCACCCTGTTTCTCTCAGCTCGTAATGAACCGATGTGAAAAATTCTTGCGGCACAATGCTCTTCATTTGGCACACCACAACTTCCAGCGTCTAACTAAAATTTGCTATGTGGCCTGGTGAGGGGCCCTTTAAGGAAGGCTGCTCACTTGGCATTATTATTATTATGTGCTTTGCATACACAAATACTGGAGGACACAGAGGAAAGAGGGCTGATAACCTAGAAGGGCCTGCCTACTCTTTCGGGAGCAGAGTAAGAGGAAAAGAAGCTGGGAAAGTAAGTAAAAACACGAGAAGAGAAATGTCTATAAAGGGGTCATAAATGTAAGCAGAGCTCGATGGGCCTGGTCCTGCATAGGGAAGCGCACCCTCGGAAAGAGGTCATGCTCTTAAATCCAAGGAATGTTCAAACAGAATGAATGCTCAGAAAGTTAATCAAAAGTCCACCTTTCATGTGGATCCAAATCTTGCTATCTGTTGTGCATGGCCTGAGACAACCAGAAATGCTCCCAGTATGGGTTGTGCCAGAGAATAAAAGGCCTGATCATTTGCTTTCAGGGAATCGCTGAAGGAATGGCTGAAAACCCGAGGCTACAGCCTGTCAGCTCTGCGGCAGTCCCATGGACACACTGTGCAGCATGAGCAAAGGTTTACGCCAGGCAAAGCCGTTCGAAGAACAGCCCTGAGGTCAGCAGAAAACCAGGCATTGGGAACGTCTCCTGTCCTGCAGAAGCCTTCGAGGCACTCCTTGCAGCAAATGGTGAATGCTTTTGCTTGCGTGAAGGAGCATAACCTTACCTTGGGTCATAGAGTTTTCTAATAATTTGCTAGAGGGACATCTGGCGCTAGTGTCTATGGGAGCTGCAATGCATGGCGCTTCAGCCAGCATGGGAATGACGGGTAGTTCATGGATTTGTCTAAGCTTCGTTCTTTCGGCTCCATGTCGCCTGCAGCCGCTTTGTCACAAGACGAAGTTCAGCAAATGTTTAGCAGTTCCACTTCACCACCTTGACCTTTTCAGGCTCACCAATTCAAATCTGCTCATGAAGTTCACAATAGTCCATTCCTTTTATCAGAAACAAATGCCAAAGCACAACAATAAACAAAGCCGCAAGAACAAAGATTAGGCAAATCTGTGTACTATCTATCATTTCCGTGGTAGCTGAACGATCACAGTGCCCTCTAGTAAATATTGCAGGAAGCTCTATGCCTTGGGTGACAGTATCATAAGATATACATAGTGCAGCTTAGATGAAAAAACACAGTGTGCTAAGAGGTGGGACACTGGTTGCTCATCCGTGGCTACAGACAACTATCTGAAAGCCCAACGTGCTTTGAGTTTGCATGTTAAGAATGCAAACCTTGTGTGGCTTTGTTGCTTACATCATCTAAGCAGCAAGGGTTATTGGACAAGCAACATGTCCTGTGCATGATGCAATTTGAAGCTACACTTGGAATGTGTCCCTGAAGTGGATGGCAGGTTGCATTCCTTCGTATAATCTTCATTGAGGTCTCAGTTTTGTTGGCAATACTGCAGCGCTCACTCTCCGTGATCTCAATCTCGAAAGAAGCCATTGTGGGATGCCGTGAAGAATGGAATTAATTACTAGCAAAACTGATCGAAACTACTAACAAGCTCACTTACTCCAAGAGGAAGTTTCCTTTAGATGCGAAGCAGCTTAAGGGTACTGACAAAAATTTTGGCCTCCCGTTGTTTTGCTGCAATGTGTTGCTGGGGGCCTGTTAGTCACAACACGGCACATCATTTTGCTGCAGCACGCGACAGATAATTAATTACAGGCTCCTCATTACCCACCAGTGTCAGTTTCGGTTTCAAAAACGACAAGCCTCCGGGTGCAACTATCACCACCTAGCGGGTGCAGCGCTCAATCACGTCAGCACACAGAACTGTGACGCACTTCCGCACGGTTCGCGAGCAGCCGCCGAGAAGTAGGCTGCTGGAGCAAACACTGTAAAAAAAAAACATGGTGGCTATGACATCATCATAACTTGCTGCAGCATTGTCACGTGACGGAAGCAGTGGATCCCCAGGGTCCCCTTTGAGAGTGTCAGTAGAGCGAGGATGTCGATCGCTCACGCAAACTTCAAAATTCATTTAAAATACCTTGCAAGCTAGTATATTCACTGTTGATATTTTGCAGATGACATACGCATGTTCACGGGAATCGATCCTGCAGGCTATCTCGGCCGCGAAATTTTGTGTCAGTGCCCCTTTAAGGCGGGGGCTTTGACCATCTACCCCTCCCGCGGTGTCCACACCCCTACTGCGCATGCGCGTCCCCTCCCCCTCTCTCTCTCTCGTATGCTCCCCCCCTCGTGCGCCTCATAGGTGGATAGCAAAAGGACGTCTTCCAGTTCGATGCCTAGCTCTTCGCTGTTTCAAGGTGTGTGCCGTTCAGTGTAATCGGGGAGAAAACGCGTACTTTCTGCGACGCGGTTGTTACCAGTTAACTTGCCTCCTCCCCGATTACACTGAACCGCACACAACTTGAAGCAGCAACGAGCTGTGCCTTGACGGTTCCTAGAACCAGAAGTGCTGTAGCAGACGACGCGCCGTTTTGCTATCCACCTATTCTCTCCTGCGCAAAGCCGCGATGAGTGCCAGCGTCAACGCTGCCGCCAGTGTCAGCGTTAAGGCCGAAACATATACAGCATTTTTGCCGGCGTTTTCTGATGTTGCGTCCCTCGCCGCCATCGCATCAACACCGCCAGAGAGGGCAGCAAACCATATGAGGAGCGTGCCAACGTCCGCTCAGCGTCGCACAGTGTGACCAGAGGGAATGAACCTGACACCTCGTTAAGCAGTGTACAGTTTCCGTCAATGGACCAACAAGATATATTCCTGATTATAGCTTTTATCTGTCATTTGCAGTTTTGTGGTGCAAAAAACGAGTCACAAGTGCCACCGAAAGGCCGCCTTGTAGCGCCAGCTATTGGCATTAAGAGAACCACAATCTTGTAATATATGGCCTCTGAGCTTGAAGTTGTCGCACATCTTTGAGGACACGTATTCGGCCAATACACTCATTCCTACTAAGCCTACCGATGAACTTGAGTACGGCTCTCGGAGAGTTCAAAGATATCACGAGCGCTGTGCTGTTGAAGCTTCTAGGGAACATGCTAAGTCAAATACAAGCATCAGTTGACAACTTAAGGGCCACACAGGGCACGGCAACGACTTACTAGATCCGAGGCTGGCGGCAGCCATTTTGGCAGTAGCGACGACGCCGTTACGTAGCGGAATTCGCTGCCAGCCGCACGTTGATTGGTTCTGCATCCATCGAAACTGCTCCCAGCGCCAACGCTGACGCCGGTGGTGTCTGGACCGTCCTGAGGTGGACGTTTTGGCCATCGTCACCTATAGAGGATTTTCCGCAGCTGGTTTGTTTAATCAAAACTAGATGGCGCTACCGCACTGTTGCCAGATGATGTAGTACTAATGGCCGACAATAAGCAAGATTTGCAGGGATTGATAGCCATTTGTGGTAATGAGGGAGCTAGGTTAAATTTGAAGTTCAGTCAAGGCCTGAACACACGTACTCGTTGCAGCGTGTTAGTGCGAGAACGCGCTGCAACGCGTACGTGTGTTCAGGTCTCACGCTGCAACAAGTACGTGTGTTCAGGCCTTAAGGAAAAAGCAGGCAGTCATGATTTTTAATGATAACCAAGGCAGTGAGCATAGGATGCAGGAGGTCACTGCTGGAAATGGTGGATAAATACAAATATCTTGGCGTATGGATAAGCAACGGGGCTGAGTATCTAAGGGAGCACGAAAGATACGTGGCGACTAAAGGTAACAGAAATGCAGCCGTAATGAAAAATAGGGCACTTTAAATTTACAATAGGTACGATGTTGTGAAAGGGATCTGGAAAGGGGCCACGGTTGTCTGACGTTGGGCAATGCAGTTTTGTGTATGAGATCAGAGGTTCAAGCAAGATTAGAAGTTAAGCAACGTGGCATAGGTAGGCTGGCTTTGGGAGCACACGGGAATACACCAAATCAGGGGGTACAAGGTGACAGGGGATGGACATCATTTGAGGGCAGGGAGGCTAGCAGCAAGATAAAATTTGAGGAGCGATTGAGAGAAATGGGGGAGGAGTGTTGGGCTAGGAAAGTTTTCAGCTACTTGTACATGAGGAATGTCGATACAAAATGGAGGAAGCGGACCAGAAAATTGACAAGTAAATACTTAGAAAACAGCAGGAGTCCGAACCAAAGGGAACTATCGGTTAAGAAGAAGGTGAAAGAAACAGAGAGGGACATGTGGAAAATAGGGATGAGTACAAAATCAGCACTGGAGACCTACCGAACTTTCAAGCAGGAAATTGCCAAGGAAAAGATTTACGATAATTCTCGGGGTAGTTCTCTGCTGTTTGAGGCCAGGACAGGATATTGCGGACCAAGACGTACCGAGCCAAATACAAAGGAATAGGCACGTTATGTAGTGCGTGTGGAGAGGAGGAGGAAACGGTTGAACACTTGATACTGGTCTTGATAGTGGCGTAGTATGTACCAAACAAATGCAAATGTCTCAACGTTATCATCTTTCAGGTGATTACATGTAGAACTATGCTTTGCTGCGCAAGCATGTAACTTGCTTACACCCTGCTGCAACCAGCTCGTGTGGTATGGCCACGCATAGAGTTTCCTAAATTAACTAGAGGGGACTCTGGCGCTGCGATCATTCAGCCACCATGGGAATGATGGGTAGTACACGGATTTGCCTAGTCTTCGTGCTTGCGGGCTTCGAACGCACTTGTGGCTTTGTTTATTGTTGTGGTTTGGTTTTCTTTCGGATAAAAGAATGGATCGTTATGAACTTCGGGACCAGATTTGAATTGGTGAGCCTAAAAGGGTTGAAATGGTGAAGTGGAACTGCTGACTTTTGCTGAACTTCGCTTTGCAACAAAGCGGATGCAGGCGACGCGGGGCCATACGGACCCAAAAGAACAAAGTTTAGACAAATCCGTGTACTACCCATCATTCCCATGCTGGCTGAAGTGCCATGCATTGCAGCTCCCATAGACACTAGCGCCAGAGTTCCCTCTAGTGAGTATTGTAAGCAACTCTATGCGGCCACGGCCGCTTCGCTGGCCCATTGCGTTGGCTGGGGAAAGGCCAGTTACGATCACGTGATCAAATATGTCAGCGCCCGTGCGCTGCTGCGAAAATCGTCTATAGCGTCGACACCGAGGAACGAAATGCCTCCAGAAACGCTGAATATAGTTCGGCCTTTAGCGCCAGCACAAGCGTGCCACGGGAGGCATTCACACCTCCACTGCGCATGTGCGTCCCCTCTCTCTCCTCTCCTACGCTCCCCTCGGCCCCTCTCGCGCGTCTCATTCTCTCCTGTGCAACGCCGCAATGAGTGCCAGCGTCAACGCCGCCACCAGTGTCAGTGTTAGCGCCAGCACAAGCACGCCACGGGAGGCGTCCACACCCCCACTGCGCATGCGCGTCGCCTCTCTCTCCCCTCCTACGCTCCCCCCTTCTCGCGCGCCTCATTCTATCCTGCGCAACGCCGCGATGAGTGTCAGCGTTAGCACAAGCACGCCACGGGAGGCGTCCACACCCCCACTGTGCATGCGCATCCCGTCCCCCTCTCCTATGCTTCCCCGTCTCGCGCGCCTGTCAACCGCGTTCCCCGCTCGCCCTGTGAGAATTAACGGCCAGGCTAGAGGGAAGACACGATGCGCGTAGCATTTCTCTTCGTGTTCCAGGGCGCTTTGAATGGATGGATGCAGCTTACGGTGCAGGACTTCGCCCCAGCTTAAGAACCTGGCGAGCCAGCTCTTAAAAAAAAATTACACCATCTCCCACTCAAGCGAACCATCTCCCCGCTGCTTCGCATCCACAAATGGTTCCCTTTAGCTTAGCGGGAGATGGTGTAATTCTTTTTTTCTTGGCAAAGGCATCCTGCAAGTTTTAAGGAACCCGAATGTAATAAACCTTATTCATCATGTCACCAATTAAAATGTTTTTGTATTAATAATGTTAACCCTACACTCACCATTAATATTAATACAATTAATTGATGACATGAATAATGAGGTTTATTACATTCCTTAAAACTTGCAGGGGGAGAAAGTAAGTGAGCTTGTTAGTTTCGATCACAGAGGAAACCAAAGCGGTACACAAGCAAAACATTAACAAAGTAATTCATGCTTATGGAGGTTCAGAACAACACTTTCTACGAGAGGTTATTCTGAAATATATCTCTCGGGCAAGGCCAGTTATGCACCCGGTATATGCAGGAGTAGTCAGCAATGAGCTGGACAAGGAAATTAGCGAAGCAGAAGTACACATGCCTTGCACATGCTTAATACTAAATCAGCTCCTGGTCCAGATGGATTCACAAATAAGACACTAAGGAGCCTAGATGATGAGTCTATAATGAAATTGACAGAATATATTAATGAATGCTGGAAAGCCGGCCAAGTACCACAGCAATGGAAAACGGCGCACGTCATGTTAATACCTAAGCCAGGCAAACGCTTACAGCTGGAGAATTTGAGACCCATATCTCTCACATCTTGTGTCGGAAAGCTGATGGCGCATGCTGTTTTAGCTAGACTAACCAGCTATCTTGAGGACAGGGAGCTGTTTCCCTTCACGATGCTCGGTTTCAGAAATAATCTTTCCACGTAGGATGCGATGCTCCAGCTTAAGCACCAAGTCATAGACAACCCAGGCAGATTCACTAGAGCCATCCTCGGCCTCAACTTAAAGAAGGCTTTTGACAACGTAACTCATACAAAAATGCTCAGCAGCCTTGAAGAGCTAGGATTAGGAAGGAGAACATGCAATTATACATTCATGACTTCCTAACGGGTAGAAAGGCACAGATCGCCTTGGGAGATCTCATCTTGCAAGAGATTGAGATTGGTAGCGCAGGCACACCACAGGGGTCAGTGACATTGCCGATGCTGTTTAACCTGGTATTAATTGGATTACCAGCCAAACTACAAGAAATTGTCTTAAAGGACCCCTGACACCAAAATTGAAACCTCGAGATGTTTGCGTTGTTTGACTTTCCTGTATATGGGGGCACATCAGACCAATTATTAGTGACGAACGTTGCTTTTAAGATATCTTAATTTGGTTTTAAAGTAAGTGTGAGTGCTCATTTGAGTTGGCTGCACCTCGCGACATCCTGGTGTGACGTAGATAGAGGCCCCGCTCCACGAGTAAAGCAAGTATTGTGGACATCACAGAAGATTTGCGGGTCGCACGTGCGAGGCCTATTGTTCCGCACCCCTCTCGCTTTGTTGTCGGCCTGCTCTCGGGGTACTTTTCGGGTACTTTTCGTGAGGGGAGACGCACTTAACAGGTTTAACACATACCGAGGCACCCACATACTTTTGAAAACCGCGCTTTCAACGTCACCATAGCTTGAGTTAACGTGGTCTTTGATGCTCCCCCGCATGGGGCGCTAGTTTCTTGTGGTTTTTAGGTGGGCGTTTTGAAGTGACACTAAAATGGTCACAATTAACCGCGCTATGATTAGTTATACGATACGCTAGAGCATTTACGATTTAACTTAGGGATTACCAGACACAAAGCTACAAATTATAGTAAAAAAGTCATCAACAAAAATTTTGCTGTCAGGGGTCCTTTAACCACACTTTATATATGCCGATGATGGAAGGCAGTGGTGGGCAAATAGAACAGACACTCCAAAGTGCGATTGAAGCAGTTGAACAATATCTACAGGGAATTGGACTCGGTGGAAAAATCAGAATTATTATTATACAGGCCGACACGCAGGGGCCATAAACCAAACAGCTACAGAGGGAAAGACAATCTCGAAATGGACATACAATTGAAGATCAATAAAATCACACTGTTAATTGAAGCAAAAGGGAACACTGGAGAAACAGTTAGGAAGCTGGAAGGGACAGTGTCTAAAGTTATGAGGTTGATCAAAAAGATAGCCAACATGCACAGTGGGATGAAGCAAGGCAACATGATCAGACTGGTACAGGCGTTCGTTATGAGTAGGATAGTGTATGTAGCACCCTACCTTAGATGGTACGCTGCAGAAAAGATAAAATTAGACTGCCTAATTAGGAAAATTTATAAACAAGACGTAGGACTACCAATCAGCACTAGTACCGACAAGCTCTTAGAATTAGGCCTGCCCAATACACTGGACGAGTTCATAGAGGCTCAGCGAATAGCGCAGTACGAATGCCTTTCTAAGGACCAAGACAGGAAGGCACATACGAGGAAGATTGGGTACCATACTTGACACAGAGCCAAAGTGGACATCCCGAATGATGTCAAGGATACGATAACTGTTCCCCCCTTACCAAAGAACATGCACCCTGTATATCACAAAGAGAGAAGAGAAAGCAGAGCATTAGACATACAAAAGAAATTTGGAAATACAGTAGACTCCCGTTAAGACGAACTCGAAGGGACTGCGGTCATCTGTTCGTCTTATCAGGAGTTCAGCTTATCAGAAGTGCTTCCAAAAAGAGAAATGCAAACATGCCAAGTGCATCCAAATATGTTACTTGAGAACACTGAATTGTGTAGACTTACAATGGGGGCAAAAAGACAAGAAAAAGCATTTATTTGGCTCAGCTTGATAAAAACTATGCCTTCAAGTAGAGTATTTACACGAATCTTATGAGTACCTGATTTCGCAGGTTCAGAACTAAAAATTCTCATGAAGATATTGCTACCACATTTTAATGATAAAACTGCAGCACGCTCCTACAGTGACGATTAAAAAAAAATAGAAAGACAAGCACAATTTTTCTTCAAAGAATGCAAAATTTATTGTCCTGGCAGTTCCTTTTCTTCTGTGAGCCTGTTTTGCTGGCTCTAAAATCACTTCTGGATACGCCTCAGTCGCGTGCTGTTGCCTTGACAAAGTCTGAGTTTAAGAAAGCCTGCAAGGTTTTCTTCGTGGTCCGGATATTTTCCCGTTTTCGACCCATAGTAACTTTTCCTGATCGACATGCAGCTGAAGATATCCCATCGCACTACTCACGGTCACAAGCCTCGCATTCACGAAAAAGACACGACGCAGCTATGTATGTGCAGTGGGCAAAATAGCCTTCCTTTGTCGTGCACTTCCATAATCAAAATGGCTCATCACAATTTGCACTTCACTGGGAACGGATACAACACGCACAGGTCCTACGCGAACCAACGCGAACTGACTGACCACAAAACGTGCTCGGCCGCCAATGTGTGATGGCGATGACAATGCACCTGACCCCTCTGACGGGAGTGCTAGCACCGCAAACGTGGTTTCGGTTTCGTACTCTATTCTAATGCGCAGGCAATATTTGTTCTTGTTGTCGCTATTTTTTTTTTTCACCTAAATAAAGTTTTTTATTTATCCCCTGGCGTTTGGCCCCAAGCTCTTGTGTTCTGTTCTACTTTGTACTCCAGCTGGGAAACCGAAGAACGGGGAGGTAGGGGGGAGGAGATACAAAAGGATGCATGGCCTGGCGGTCCCAGTTGTAAATCTACCTATTCTTTTTGTTGCTTTCTTTGCTGATAAAGCCGGCACCTCCCCCACCCACAGACTGGGGGTGAGGGCGATGCTGGTTTTATCCGCTGACCTTTCTTTTTTGTTTGTTTCGCACCCTCCCCGTAGCAATTTGCTTTGCTTCTTTGCTCCAGGATGCGCTTTTTTGTTTCTTTTTTGCTTTTTCTCAATCACCTGCATGCCCCACCAAGACTGCAATGTTCGTTTTTGCAGAATAGCTAGCGTTGTCGGTCACCGCGAAAGTTCGTCTTAAGCGGATTTCTTTTGCATTGAGTCTATGGGAAACCAAACAAACGGTCCCTTGTTGTTCGGCATAAGCGAGAATTCGTCTTAACCGAGTTCGTCTTAACAGGAATTCACTGCAGTAAAGATGCAATCTTTGTAGGCGCGGCTAGACATAAGCACAGGCACAGCTTTACAGCCGTTGTAATTTATCACGAAAAGAAGTGCATAACATGCATTACGGCAAGCACAGCAAAAATCGAGACTGCAGAGGAGATAACTATTGCGCTGGCCATATCACAGACAGAAGCGGATGTAGTAGTCGGTGACTCTCAGGCAGCCATACGAAATTTCGCACATGGCCAAATCTCCCCCGGAGCACTACGAATCCAGATGACAGGCAACAAAAGGCAAGGAAGAAATGTTTACTCACCCGCTCACAGGAGAAAGCAATAATAATAACACTGTTCACGACGTGGCTCGAGGGTTTATGGACCGAGTCACGGCCGATAGTACATCCGGCACCTCAGTGTCTCCCAAGAATGAGGATGGAGAGGAGATTTAATGACATCACACTACACTACAAATTGCAAAGGTGTGTTTTTCCACCACCTCACCAAAAGTTAAGCAAAAAGCAGTCTTTCGACTGGCGGCGATTACAGACGAGAACCTATTTGAACCCGGTGATCTCACACTACATTTACCCAGACTTATGCAAGACAGATAAATGCAAGAACTGTGGTTCTAGAGCCGCTCTGGAGCACATACTATGGGAATGTCGAGGGATAACGAACAGTGCTGGGGACGCAGCCTCTAGCAATTGCCTCCGCGTGCGCTTGGAGACTGTGTTGCACAGCTCTGCCCATGACTATCAGCTTTGGGCTGTCCAGCGGGCCGAGGGAGCCGCCAGGACTCCAGAACTCCTGGCCATCACCTAGGCGAGACCTTTTACCCATCCCACAAACTCGGGGGACCTTTCATTAAAGTTATTTATATGTATGTAATAATGTTAAAGTAATTATCGGAGCAATACAAGACACTTTTTTGGGTTGCTGTTAGTCCGCCGCGGTGGTATAGAGGTTACGGTGCTCGGCTGCTGACCCGAAGGTCACGGGTTCGATCCTGGCTACGGCAGTCGCATTTCGATGGAGGCGAAATGGTAGAGGCCCATGTACTTAGATTTAGGTGTACGTTAAAGAACACCAGATGGTCGAAATTTCCATAGCCCCCCACTACGGCGTCTCTCATAATCATATCGTGGGTTTGGGACGTAAAACCCCACATATTATATTATATTATTATGGGTTGCTGTTAACAAATTAGTATGGCTTCGAGCTGCATAGAAAAGATGTGCTTTTTTCTTTTTTTTTTCTCTCCCTCTCTCTTTTTTTATCATCTTAGCACCGTGGTGGCTGGACACCCTGTGTAAAACAATTTTATGGCTTCTTACAATATGTTGCTGTATGGTGTTTAGAGGACTAGTGCCTGTAGTGATTTATTAAATTGTCTTGTGATGTGCATCTTTATTACAGTGAAAGGTGACTACAGTAGAACCTCGTTGATACGTTTCCGAAAAAAACGCGGAAAATAATCGTACGATCCGGGAAAACGTACGATCCGAATCCAGTAAAAATTGAGGCTGACAAGCCCATATTGAGGTGCAAGGGCAAAAAACATTTATTTCTCAAAAAACATGGAGGGATTTTCAAACTCCTGGCATCTTGCTGGCCGCCATAGGTGAGCCAGCTAGTTCCGGTCCTGACCGAAAATAACGTCGTGGTCACGTGTATTGAAATCCCGAGACAACCTGGATATTGCAAAATCGAATCCTGGGACAACCAGCGTAAACGTAAAGAAACGCTACCACCGTGTCAGCAGACGAAACTTTGCGCCGCGTGAGCGTCGGTTCTTTCTGCATTGCCGCTTGGAAATATAGGGAAGACCCGCTCAAGTTTGGCCGCCGACGCCAGCGCTTGCCATTCCCCTGCCGGAAAAAGCGTGCATTAGTAGAGTGTTACGACCCTTCCGCTCCCTTTGGCTCCCACGCATTTGCGAAGCGCACGCTGCACATGAAACGCCCCTCATTCCGCGATGTCATCCCGACAGAGGAACTATTGCTGCGTCGTCAACTGTCACAATGGCCATGCAAACACGAAGGAGTCGGCTCCACCGGTGACATTCTACGGATTCCCAAACAGATGGCATGAAAAAAGCAGACGACAGGCATGGATGCGAAGCTCACGCTTGAGTGGGCACGACCTTGACAACTACGAAAAAAAAAAATCATTAGCCGTTGTTGCACGTCCATTGTTTTTTTTTTTTTTTTTTGGCAGATACAGTGAACTAGTTGCTACTGAGTGTGCAGGTACAGCCCGTACAACACGGTGCACTTTCGATAGTGAGCAAGATAAAATTCCTTCTAGAAAGACAGGGCGTGCAAACACCGACACAAGAAAGAAGTCAGGACACCACAAACGCCGTTTGTGGTGTGCTGACTTTTTCTTGTGTCCGTGTTTACACGCCCTGTCTTTTTAGAATGTTTACTTACCAACTAGCTCAGCACTCTGTTATTATAAAATGCCTTGACAGCAATTGGCTCATCCCCCACAGATTGCACACAAAAAAAGTTTTTCTGAAAGCTGGGGGCTCGTCATTTCCTTATTAATAATGCTATGTCACGATAGTACGCACGCTGTTCGTGAACTCGGAGTACCGGCTATGAGAACGGCGATAATGCAAGGAAGGACACGCGAGATAGATGTCAATTTTTGCTGCGGAAAAGAAAGAAGCCCGAAATAGACCATTTATTTTTGGAGTGTTGCGTACCGCACGATAACTCGAATGGTTGCTAGTAAATTAAGGTATCCCAACTAATAGCAGTCACAGCGCCAGGGCCGCTTAACCTAAAGCACGAGAAGCGGCCTTACCCATGCATCGAGTGCGTAGAGAGCATAGAGAGTGCGTAGTACACACAGCAAACCAAATAAAACATAGAGAGTGTGTAGTACACACAGCAAACCAAATAAAACATAGAGACTGCGTAGTACACACAGCAAACCAAATAAAACATAGAGAGTGCGTAGTACACACAGCAAACCAAATAAAACATAGACAGTGCGTAGTACACACAGCAAACCAAATAAAACATAGAGAGTGCGTAGTACACACAGCAAACCAAATAAAACATCGACAGTGCGTAGTACACACAGCAAACCAAATAAAACATAGACAGTGCGTAGTACACACAGCAAACCAAATAAAACATAGAGAGTGCGTAGTACACACAGCAAACCAAATAAAACATAGAGAGTGCGTAGTACACACAGCAAACCAAATAAAACATAGAGAGTGCGTAGTACACACAGCAAACCAAATAAAAAATCGACAGTGCGTAGTACACACAGCAAACCAAATAAAACATAGACAGTGCGTAGTACACACAGCAAACCAAATAAAACATAGAGAGTGCGTAGTACACACAGCAAACCAAATAAAACATAGAGAGTGCGTAGTACACACAGCAAACCAAATAAAACATAGAGAGTGCGTAGTACACACAGCAAACCAAATAAAACAGGTATATAATTATGAACGTACAGAACATTGTGCTAACTTCACGTCGTAAACAGTGTCGTCCTTCACTTGCGAAATGCATTTAGCTCTGACGAGGACGGCGTCGTCTGCTATCACTTGCTCCGCATCTGCTACGTGGTTGAGCAGATGCTCACCTTTCACCAAAATGCTGCCACGCGGACAGAAGCGTGCACATCCTAACCGCGCGCGACGCGAAATTCTCAAAAACACATGTAGAACGCTTTCAGCGTGCGAGCAAAGCAACGCGTTTTCAAGGCAGCTTGAAGGGGACAGCGCAGGGGTCAACACTCGAGTAACCAGTTTTCTCCCCACATTGACTGACAGCGCCAGGCACCGCAGCACCTCCCACGGTGTGGGTCTCCCCTATGGGGCTAGGTTTGCCGAAGGGCAGAAGTGATATTCTCGAGCATACGCATTTGGGATACGATCACGTACATTCGCAAGATCAAGCGTGACTCACCCCGTCCGTGAAGAAAACTGCCGCCCCTCTAAAGGCTTAACAAGCTCAGCTCTTCGCAGCGCACGTAACAATCGCGGTACAACACGATATGCGAAATCTCGCGAAAATAAGCGTCCCCGAAAGGGGCAGCTGCTCTCGGGTATTGCATACTACGTCGCACACTTGTGCTGATCAGTTTGCGTTCTGTCTTAACTTGAGACATGCGCTGGTATGCGCATGTCTCAAGACATGTGCCGCCACTTGTAATCGCACCATCTTGCACGGTGGAACAGGCTTGAAAAGATGACGCCCGGCGTAATGGCAACTAGAGTCACTGGAAAATCAGAGTACCGCAAAGGTAGGCTGCACGCGGGCAACATTGGGTGGCGGCGGCCATGTCCCTTCCAGACCGTCCGGCGCGTTGCTAGCATGTGTTGAGAAGTGACCGATCTTTTAGCCTCAGTGCCGTGTTACGCTCGGCAGAACGGCATTATGCGTGTGTGTGTTTCTTCAAGAGGATATTAGAAGTGATTTCGAGTCATCGACAGGTATGGATCGACTGCGCGGTTAGCGGTGTAACTAATGAAACGTACGGCGAATGTTGCCATGTGCTCGCGAACTCTCTTCATGGCTTCATCGGTCTCGTTTCGTGTCACCCCCGGGCGTGCTCGCTAGGTCCGGATCTGTAAACGTAGTTGGATTAGCGCAGTGACATCGTGCGAGATGCCATTTACTTCGACATTTCGTGAATCGTGACTGTTTTCGCTAGCTTTGCAGTCGGTGTTCAGGTTCACTGCACTCGAGAACGTTATCGAACATCGAGAACATTCAGCATTGTGTCCTTCGACTGATCGCTGACGCATACCTTACTTGCGCACCGTGCTTGCTGTTCAACTGGTTGACATGCGTAATAGAAGTGGTGTGTGTACGGTAACTGGAAGTTGTGCGCGACGTCTTGATTCGGAACGCCAGCAGCCGAACGCACGGGCGAATCGGCGTGCGGTAGGTAAGGTGCATCTTATCTTACGATATGTAGAAAATAGGCCATCAAAAATTATTGACATCACTACTTAATCGTTTCATTTCCTACTTCTTGTCTCCTTAATATTCCCAACGTTGCAATGAATTTGCAAATATTTTGGTGTGTTCTGACAAACAGTTCTTTTTTTTTGGCGTTGCCAGCGCGTAAACAGCTGGGGTTCGATTTCTGCACTGCTGCACTTTTTTTTTTCATAATGAACTCTTATTAAAACTTCCTCAGCACGGTGCTTTATGTTCTTTTGATCAGAAACAGCACATCCCAGAATTTTTAAAGCGCATGCTACTGCAACACAGTATGTATATAGACCTAGGGCTCGCATAAAATCGACTCCCTCAATGCGTGGGATCTGCTTTTTTTTTTTCTTGCTGTGACCATTTCTCCCCAAATATACAGTATTTTAAGGGTATGCTCGGTGCAATGCAGCATTAGCAGCATTTATTTGCAAGAAATGTAAAAATACGCTTGATAACATTGCCTTATACCAAGTTTATCAACAGAGTTCCACGCTTCTGTTTTGTGCAGTGCCAAAGATCATGCCACAATTGCCTTCAAGGTATACCAGTAAACAGTTATTATTTTAATAAATCTTCGATTTCGCTCTCGTGCGTGACACGCTTATAACTCTGATAGCATGCGTAATCTGTTCAACAGATCGAGATATAAACAGCCGAGCAAATAGAAAGGTATGTAGTTTTCAATATCGCTGGCCATAGCAAACCGAAAAGGTGAAGTATCCTGTCGCATAAGATCTTTTCCAGCAAAGTTAGTTCACTGTAGGAAGAAGTGTTATTCGAGGGGGGCGAATTCGTTCAGGGCAACTATGCAGCCACGTAGAACGGCGCTCTTTGACATTAATTTTTCCCACACGGCAAACGAGATTCCCAGAGTAGCGGGCCCGTGCCCCCCCCCTCGAAAAAAAAATGTCTGCTTACGCCCCTGTCTGCATGACGCGTTTAAAAAAGCGACGAAGTACTTCTGGGGACCGTGGTACTGCTAAATGTCCGGCCACGCTGTGCATTGAACGCGCCTGCACCCAAAGCGCTTGGAAGGGATATGGCGGCGAGAGGTCACGTGATGCGAGTAAGCCAATCGCGTTGGCGGCGGCGCGCGGAAAACAGATGCGATACTCTGAAATTTTTCCAGTGACTCTAATGGCAACCGAAGGTGAAGCCCCCAAGCGCCCGCACTGCGATCTGTCGAGTCCTCACAAAGATGGCGGCGAGCGCACATCGTCTCGTTTTGGCGTCTGATAACCAGAAACCTCCCAGATATCTTCCAGAACAAATCTTTTCTGGCAGCTTCTGACGACCCGCTAGTAGGCACAATTGCCCAGCCAGAGAAATACGAACGTCAACTGGAATAGCGCCGTGCGGAGCAACCCAAAAACGAATGCGCTCCGGGAGAAAAGTGTGGAGGAAATTATCGGCCATATTGACTAGGCACAATGGCGGCGTTGCTATGGTTACGGGTTGCGGCGTGTTGTGCAGCGGTGGCGATGCGGCGGCGGCATGTGCGTTTCCGCGGCAAGCCGTTTGAAGATTTTGACAGCCAGCGTCGCCGCCTGCCTTCGGGTCGGTGTGTCGTTAACAGAGAGCGGCGATCGAGCAATTCGTACAAGACGCGGAGGGGACAATTGAGCGAAGCAGAGAAAGCGCAGAGGGGGGAAGGCACTGCGGAGAAGCTGCCGTTGCCACGCGGCGGCTGTCTGCCACTTCGCGCTTCACAAGTACACGAGAGGGCCCTTTTTTGCACACCTGAATGAGAGTTTCTGAGTACAAAACGTATCATACGACCACAGTTTTTCGCGGTGCTGAACATGGCTGCCGAATAATCGTATTTTCTGGGAACGTATTAACCAGAACGTATTACAAACAGCTGTATTGGGCTATTTTTAATTTTCGCAATTTCGAGCGTAGGAGCCGGGAAATCGTACTAAGCGGGAACGTATCAACGAGGTTCTACTGTATTTATAGAACTCTGGTGAACCGAATCATCCCCTATAGGGGTATTCAGACGGGGGAGGAACGCTCGGGGGATACGGGGGGATTGCGTATCACGTGACCGCAACGTCACGGATTAGCGAGTGGGCGTGACCCCCCGCGCCTCCTCGGAGGAGACGGGGACGTTTTCCCCGAATGGACAAACGATCCCCCTGCGGTGGGGGATGTGGCGGAATTTCGGGCTCTTGTTTGGCCACATTGTTGCACTTGCTCCTGCAGAGAGCGGCAGTGGGTGTCCAGTCTGCAGCTGGATGGTCGTCTGCAGCTCGTCAAACGGGTGGTGCAAGCCACCAGAGTAGTCTAGTAACACTGGTCTCCCCCTCCGTTTGCCTCGTCCGTGTGAGTGGGGGGCATTTGTGGAGACTTCTCCTCGCGAGTTGACGTCACTAGGCTCCGCCTTTACCCCCCGAGCATTTCTCCCCCGTCTGAATACCCTTTATACTGAGCGTTTTTTTAGCACGGCAATGTTTTAATGTCATTGTATAGAAAAATTTATGGCTACATTGAACAAGGCTAGCTAGACAGATGGAACAATGAGCGGTGCGATATGCCCCAGGGAGCTTGTCATGGAAGAGGGCTATCCTGCACGCACTTGGGAGAGTGACTGGGGCAATTGGGAGGGCTGAGCAGGCAGAAACTCCAGTGATCCCGTATCGCATGCTCCGCTGCCTTCGCTAACGAAGGAACGTGGCTGTTCTCCGTGTGGCTGGCGATAATCGAACGTGGAGAAAGAAATCCAGACATAGTCGCTGCGTCCCAAGAAGTACGCTGAGTATGATATCAAAAAACAACGGCAGCATTAGGGCGAAAGCAGACTAGAGGCTTCCGGCACCCAGTGAGCACGCACAGGAAATGTTGAGTCACTGTTTACATTGATACTGTATTTTCTCGCCTACAACCCGTATCACGAACTCCGAACCATTGAAAACTAAAAAAAAAAAAACAATATCTGCTTATTGTCATAAGTTGCCTTCCTTGCATTATCATCAACCAGTGCCGCAAAGCCAACTTGCACACCGAAATTCGCATAAAAAATACTGTAAATTGTTTAAAAATTTTGGATTGAATTATGCGATGTATTGAACTTGTTCCCATTTCTTGGCGAATTCAATTTATGTGGGTTCGAATGTACCAATAAGTATACAGTAGAACCCCACTGATACGTTTTTGAAGGGACCATAGGAAATAAACGTAAAAGACTGGAAACGTAAGAGCCGAAAAACAGGAAAAACGACAAAATATTTAGTGGTACAGAATTTTATTTCAATGCTTACGAGCAGCACGAAAATTGGCGCGCTCAGCCACGATCTAGTCGATGGATAGAAATGCGGAGCTGGGGACGGCCTCATCCACAGAAATGTGATCAACGTACGGTATGTGATTTTTTTAACACCAACAGCTGTAGGTATGAAAGAACTAAGCACACGCAATCACGACCAGCGCGGCGAGTCCGACCGCGAACCGCGCGCACGACCATGCGAGCTCCAACCAGCTCAAACTCCTCCCATCCTCCGACAAATAACGATGATGATGAGTCTACGCCAACGTGATGGCAGAAGTGAATGCCAATCTCGAAGGCCTTGCTTTTGCAAGCAATTACGTCATAGACACCATGTTTGTGCAATACAAATCTCAAGGGCTATGCTTTTGTCAATAGTAAATGCCAATCTCGAAGGCCTTGCTTTCGCGAGCAATTACGTCATAGACGCCATCTTTGCAGTGCGAATCTCAAAGGCCATGCTTTTGTTTGCATCAATAGAAAGATCCTGTTGCTTGCGCCTCTCATGCGGCTAATATTACGGTCAAACCAAGGCAAGCTGCGTGAGAATGCATCATGGCCGCTCTCTTCGGTAGTCACTCGGTCGGCTCCGAGCGCACTTCGCGACATATCATGCGGGAACGGTCCGACAGTTACGACGTAACAGCGGGGTTCCCAATACATTGTATCCTATGAGAGCTATGCCGGGACCGGCGGAAAACGACGTAACAGCCGGGAAAACGCAGCAGTGAGGAACGTAACAGCGGGGTTCTACTGTATAAAGATCCAGCCTTAAAGGGGCCTACTTGCCATTGTTGTTTAACAAGTGGATACAGTGCTAACACACAGGACTGCCTTTCTCTTTCAGAGTGAAAGTAACAAGGCATCAAAACACACCAGCATCGCTGATCTTCTGGCAGATCTTCGGCAGTGTTTGAACAAGGTGAAGCAACAATTCTGACTGCAGCCGTTACATTGCGTTAGGCCAGTAAACTTAGGTCGTCTAACTGTGAGTAGAGCAACCACTATCAACTTTGAAATGGGGGGCACAGAAACGAGGACAAAAGAAAGGTACGACACCCCACAGAGCGCCTTCTCACAACTAACTTTATTAGAAAGAACATTCACTATTTAAACCTTCACCAAGTATCACGTGCTCATGCATCATTGATAGCCGAAAAGAGACGAAAACATGTGCTCCTGTAAAGATTAGAAACGGTTACAAAAACGATGATCACATGTACACTTTTTTTTTTACTATGTGATGAACCGATTGAGGAAAAAAATTTCATCGTCATGCAGTGCTATTGAAGGCATGCTTACACATAGACTGCCTTTTTTGTTAATCTTTACAGGAGCACATGTTTCCGTCTTTCGGCTATCAGTGAGGTAAGAGCACGTGATACGTGGTGAAGGTTTAAATAGTGAATGTTCTTTCTAATAAAGTTGGTTGTGAGAAGGCATTCTGTGGTGTGTCGTACCTTTCTTTCGTCCTTGTTTTTGCGCCGCCCGTTTCAAAGATGCATAACCAATTCCAACTTGCCCAGACAGCAATTCTTCTGAACCACTATCAATTCAACATATGTGACAGCGCGCCAAACTGGAAAGGACAAAGACAGAGTGTACAGGGGTGAGACAGCTGCGTATATTGCGCATTTGTGATACAATTCTGTTTTCCTGCGCCAAGCTGCTCCAAAAGCATGAAAATCGCAAAAATTGTGCCGAACTGCTCCAAAATAGCCTCGAAAGCCAGAATTTGGATGCCCACGTCAGCTTCGTTGGGAAAAAAGGCTGAGTTGACAACGTGATTTTCCAAGTTGCGCCTATAGCAGCGCCTGGGATACGAAGAAAACGAGACGTTCGCAGAACACGTAGACGCTCCCAACCGTGCTTCTATGTACACGTGAGCAGCCGGTTTTTGCTCTGCGGGGCGACACCTTGAGGCAGTTTCGGGCTCTGACGTGGTGTGTCGGGAGCATGTGCGACCTAGTAGTCAGAGCCCGAAACTGCCTCTAGGTGTTGCCCCGCAAAGCAAAAACCGGCCGCTCTACACAGACGTAGCCGCTGCTGTACCTTTCTAATGAGGGCATAGGTCGGCAAACTCACTCATGAGTCGACTCACTCAGACTCATATCGAGACGTGAGTCTGAGTCTGAGTGAGTCCGGGTGAGTGAAGCTGTTGTGAGTCTGAGTCCAAGTGAGTTCGGTTGGGAAAAATTTTGGTGAGCCTGAGCCTGGGTGAGTCCGGTTGAGGAAAATTTTGGTGAGTCTGTGTCCGAGTGAGCCATAAGGGCAAAATATCTTGCATGAGTGAGCCTGAGTGAGCTCCACATTTTTTGCCGACTTAGGGTCCTATCTACTCTACTTCAGCATTACTATCAGCCTTATGTCGGCTCATGTTTATACTCACGTGTAGTCCCACATACTTCAACGCGCTACCATTCATATGTCAGCTCAATAATTATTGATCAGAGGCGTGAGTTGAGGAGGGAGAGGGGGAGGAAGTGACTTGACCTCCCCCCGCAAGCTTTTTCACGGGAAGTTACTGATACAAATATCTCGTGTGAGTCATCTCTTTCAATAAAAATGTCCTTACTGAACTGCAAACTCAGATAACTCGTATTTGAAGGTACGGGATCAAAAGACGCTAAGTAGCGCACCGATTATGCGAGATATTAGCGTTAAAGGGCATTGACATTATGGTAGAAAAAGGCTAATTATAGGCGAACGGACTCATGAGTCGACTCACTCAGACTCACTCAGACTCAGATCGAGCCGTGAGTCTGAGTCTGAGTGAGTTCGAGTGAATTATGTTTTGGTGAGTCCGAGTGAGTCCGGTTGAGAAAAATTATAGTGAGTCTGAGTCCGAGTGAGTCCGGATGAGGAAAAGTTTGGTCAATCTGAGTCCGAGTGAGCCCTAAGGGTAAGATATGTTTCGTGAGTGAGTCTGAGTGAGCACCACATTATTTGCCGACCTATGAATGAGGGCTCCCATGATGCCGCCATAACTTCCTCTGGGTTGTCCTAAATATGCGGGTTGCCCCAAAAATGTTCTGCCATGCCCCGAGCGAGCTGCTGCTTCTCGCTAGGCTGTGTCTTCTAGCGCTATCAACTGATATGCGTAGTGGGAATGGCTGTAAGGTTCTTCGTTGTGCGTAGCATGTTCCTCCGGTCGCAATGGTTTTCGCGTCGACGCTGCTGCATGTGGTCACATACGCGCGCGTTTGCTGCGGGAGTGTTTGTACAGTTACGACACATACCGTGTGCGGGAGAGGCATCACCCTTGTTGCATCAACGCGGCGACAACTAGCTTCCTGCATGTGGCGCATCTCCGCGATGCTGTGGTGGTTTTTCATGCCGAAGCCGGCAGTCGACTGATGCGAAGCGCCTTTGTGTCGTTCCCCAATAAAACCATGCAGTACGCTTACAACGGCACTATGCTCGCAGTACCGTACGCGATAGTCAGTGCGAGATAGCTTTATGAGATAGTCAATGCGGCGAGGTATCTTGGCAGCCGTGCCGCGCTCTCGCAGGCGGTCCCGCACGAGGGGGCAGCGAACGGCGGTAGCGCGCCTTTGTTCTCGCCTGTTCAAAGCGTCCAGTGGGTTTGACGCTATGCCAACCATGCGGCCGAGCTGAACACGTTTATTGTGATGTCCTCCTTACAAACACTTACCTACAGGAAGCTCTGCGGAAGCTTGAAAAGCTAAATAAGTAGATCTACAATCAGTTTCACCGCAAGTGAAGCAATGAACGCGATAGCATCAAATTGTAATATTATACGAAGTAAGGCTGGCAGCTAACTAACACTTATGGATCCGACCTCACGTAACTACAAAACGCTGGTGTAAGAAAATATGGCTGCTCATAGGAGAGAAGCGTTGAGATCACAGCACTTAGAAGGGTATACGAGAAGGGATGCCAGCCGAGATAGCGCGCGCGCCAGCGATCCGATCCCGCCCTTAAAGGGACCGACAACTGCCCAGAACGTGAAATGAGATGACTCCACTGATGGAAAGATTGTCCGTCGCATTGACTCAAACCAACCCTGTTTTTTTCGTGCGAGATAGATTTATATTCTTATTTCTTATTAGAAGTCGCGAAAAGTGACCCGTGGCGCCTCGGCGGCAATAGCATGAATGGTTCGATGAACCCGGCCACGCGACCGTTGATTGCTGTTCGCGGTCAACAATATTTTTGTTAGTATTGAAATATTGTTCGTTTCCTTATGTTAAAAGGTATTACACCATAAAAATATACATATAGGCCTGCGTTAGTAGTATGCCTTAAAGTGGCGCTGCCTTCACATGACGTAATGATCCCATGCTCGTCAGTGCGTCTTGAGCAACTTTTCAGCGTGCTCATGCAACCGTGCACGCAGTTTCCAGGTCGCTAAGATTTTGGAGCGACATAGTTTTGCTACCTACACTTCGTCTCAGAAATGACGCGTGCTGCTACTCAGCGTGGCCGCGCATATGCGTATAGTGACGTTTTCGATGACTTGGCTTGGCCCGTGCATCGAGAGAGTAACGATGCCGGGACAAGCCACCCATGTACAGGCGCAGGCGACCGTGGACGCATGCGCACACAACGCGGTACAAATACAGGGAAGGTGTATAATGCCACGTCATCTCATTGTAACAGCTTGTTATTTTCAAAAATACTTGAAAAGCTATAAATAAAGGTGGTTAAGCATAGTTACAGGAACTCCTGCGAAAGCATAACAAGAGCTTTCACAAATCGCGAGAAGGGCTGGTGGCATTGCTATGAATTCTCAGCGTTGCTGGAGGAAAGGTGCGTCCATGTTTAGAGCCTTTCAGATCGAAAAATACTGCTTGTAAAATAAGTACGTGCTTTTGGGATTAACTACTGCAGCTACAAACACTGCGAAGGGCGAGCTTTCTGTCGCGCCGTAAAAAAATGAGTCGAGAAAAGGCAGTTGTCGGTCCCTTTAAAGTCAAAAGTGTACAGTTGCTGCTCGAGCGACCCCCCCCCCTTCCTCGCGTTCCTTCGTGCTCCTTCAAAACTGGCGGCGCGTTTCCTCTGTGCATGAGTAGCAACCAACGGCAGTCCTGGCATGCGGTGTTATGTTATTGCATGCGCCCTCCGTGCAACAGGGATCGGTCGGCTCTCTTCATCTCTGCCTCAGCCGTGTTCGTCCCCTTCGCTCGCGCTCTTTTACCCAGGGTAAAACATATGGTGCGCGGGGGACGTTATCGATTTGGACTTTATACAGAACATGACTGCAATGCCGACGGCAGAGACCTGTTCAGAATGTCCATATAATTGCTATTGCAATAAAAGCCAAAGCAGTGATCTTAAAAAGGCCTACTGCTATGTAACTGTAATTCTTGTGCAATCACATTCTTTTTGTTGTTGCTTTCTTTTTTTCAAATTTTTATCAAGTGAACCTAGTTTGCAAAACTTTTTTTTTTTTCAATTCATGCGTTTCTTACTCGGGCTAGATATGTCACGTAGTATTTAAAGAGGTAGTATAATTCACACCTGGCGATACTTTCTCCAAAGGCTGCTTCAGTGTTACGTCTGTCCTAGGCCAACTTAAATATGTACTTGTCCCCCCCCCCAAGTTGCTACAACTATGTTTTTCAAGCTCCTCAGATGACATAAAAAATTCCGCTAACTGCTCCAAATCAGGGTCCTTCTGCTCCAAAACTGAAATTTTGCTGCTCAAAAAACTGCTCCCTAATCAATTTCAGCCGTCTCACCCCTGAGTGTAAAAAACGCTCTTTACACTCTGTCTTCGTCATTTCCAGTTTTGCAGGCAGCCTGTTACATATGTCGCAATGAACCAACTAGTCCAGCAAGCAACCATTCTTCACTATCAATGGGACCATTGGCTCGAAATAACCGTCTATTGAGTCATTCTGAATAAAGGGGGCTGGACGGGAGTGCAGTAAATGATGGTCACATATGTAAGTACAGTCATCCATTCTGAGGGTGGACACCACTCGATGTGGCCATGCTGTGTAAATGCTTCCTCCAAGCACGCAGCCAACAACATTGGAGATATTGTATCTGCTTGTCCGACTCCTTTTTCATCCCAGTTTTATCGCTTTTTTTTTTTTCAGAAGTATGATACCTGTGGAGCCTATGTAGATGTCGGCTTAGGTATTGTTGTCCTTGTTGACTTAGCGCTTTTAAGACTGCAGATATCTCTACTGAGTCGAATGCCTTTTCATAGTCTATGAAGGCAAAATGAAGGGGTTTGTTGCATTCAGCAGCTTTCTCCATTACAGTAAAAGCTCGTTAATTCGGATTTCTAGGGACCGGAAAAAATGTCCGAATTAACCGAATGTCTGAATTATCGAATGGTCGAAATAAACACAATAAATGCAAGAGTTTTTTCAACATACCTTTACTTTACAAAGTAATCGCGGATGCGTGTCTGTTTTCGAGCAGAAATTCGCGCGGACACAATTTTTCTGAGCCCTTTAAGGTGCTCAGCAGCTCGCATGCTGTCTGCAGTGCCAAAAAATTCTTCAAGGACGACGCGGGCCTCCGCGACTTCCTTCACAGTGCGAGGGGGCCCGTGTGGCTGCTCCTCTTCAGGCTCTTCGTTCTCGGATTCGTTGCCATGCATCACTTCCTTGACGATTTGCTCATCAGTCAGACAGCCGGCAGTGGCAACGCCATCATCAATGCCGATATAATCCTCTAGTGTCACTGCATCAGGCATAACACTTCCGAAATCCTGCCCAACGTCGGCACCGTAGTCCGGCGACACTTCGGCATCGCTGGAGTCGGGTACAACAAAGCCACTGTGCCTGAAACAGTTGGCAATGGCGTGCGCAGGCGTGTTCTGCCACACATACGCAAGAATGCTAACTGCGCTCAGGAGACTCACGTCGTATTGTTCGCCGACGTCATGGCACAGGAGCAACTTCTTGTCGGCAGAGCCTATTTTTCAGGGCACGCAAAATTTCTACTTTGGTGGTGAAGTCCTTCGCCTCGTACTTAGGCCGCTTCGCCGGCGTTGCCATCGGCGGAGAGTGCGTTCACCAGGGTTACCAGATGGTGCGAGCCTCAAACCGCCAAATTGGACTCCGAGGTAGCCCAAACATAGCCCAATGCGAAAATTTGAAGTAGCCCAAAAATAGCCAAAATCAGCAAATGTATGCATGAATCCGTTGTATTGCATATTTTTTTTTATTCAATCCATAATGATTGAGCGATGGCTGCAGAATCTAGAAAAAAGCTTATTGCCACATTCCGGGTTGTCGCAAATTGTTGGGGTACTTGAAGAACGTCATTCCACTCTTGTCATAACACGCGAAATGTCAGACGGGCACCCTCCGATTGAATAAAAACTGTAAATGCACGCGTATTCAACAAAGCATTTCATAAGAAACACGGGTGCGCATTCTACTTAGAGGCACTTCCGCTGCTATCTTGGATTTTGGTCTGGGACTGAGCAAGAGGGCCCCCTCCACATATTTTATTATTTTTCACTGTGTGGTGGGGGGAAGGGGGGGGGGCTGCTTGCTCGGCATTTTACGGTAGTAGGAGCCAAGAAAGTCTAGAGAAAACGTGAGCCCTCAACACGGTTTCAAACTGACGACACGTGAAACCCTTTGTTGGGCTACGTCTCCAGGTGCAGGGATTCAGGGGCGTAACCAGAAAATTTTTTCGGGGAGGGGGGGGGGGGGGTTCAACCATACATTATGTATGTTCGTGCGTGTGTTTGTATGTGTGCATGTATATATATGCAAGGAAAATTGAAAAATTTCGGGGGGGGGGGGGTTTCACCCCCCCCCCCCCCCTGGCTACGCCCTTGCAGGGATTGTTCAACACACTGGAATGTTTTGATGGCATTAGCGGCATGCGCATGTAAGCCTTGGCGTTCTTTGTATAGAGCTTATTAACAGAGAGAACGATCACCACCTTTCTTGGCTTCTGCAGTGGAGTACAAAAGCTGACGTCGCGCCTCGGTACTGCATTTCTGGGGGGTCATGCATGTTAACAACAGCCCAAAGGGCCTTATGGCGGCGGCCAGGGGGCCTTCGATGTCAAGGTGCATTAGAGTTACTAGAGAGTTTTAGTGCTGGGGACCCCCAGACGCTCGCATACGCACGCTCCTGATTTCCTTTGTATTCTGCTGGGGGGTCTCCAGCAGCTGGAGGTACAAATGACCGCAAGAGCGTGTGTGCGTAAGCCATTTGGGGTCCCCGATACTAAAATTATCTACATTTTGTAGCTTTTTGGAATTCTTGCCTAGTCGATAGCAATGTAGCCCAAAAATAGCCACATAGCCAAAGAGAAAAATTCGACGCCAACTCGAACAAAAAGTAGCCCAATTTGGCTATTAATAGCCCAATCTGGTAACCCTGGCGTTCACACGAAAAGTCAGCACAAAAGCACCAGCAACAATCAAGCTAAAGGAGCCGTACTGAATCGTTCCTCGATAAAACGACGTTCAATGATGCAGCACACGAACGGGAACAAAGCACACGCGAAGAAAAGGCGTTCAACCAGTCTGGCAGTCTGAAGTCAAGCCAAGTCGACAATTGATGTCCATGACGATGCTGCGTTTGAGCTTCACTTCTGTTCCGAATTGTTCTTTTTTCGTTTTCGAGCCTCGCCAGCGGCCCGAAAGTCGCCGAATTATCCGATTTGCGGTCAAATCTGTCCGAAATAACGAGCGCCCAGTCTCATAGAGTGATGCGTATATTTACAGGGACCAGATGACGTGTCCGAATTAACCGATTTTCCGAATTAACGAGAGTCGAATTAACGAGCTTTTACTGTACCTGATTTACCACATGGATGTGATCCCTCGTAGAGTAGCCCTTCCTGAACTTGGCTTGTTCTTTAAGTTAGTTGAAGTCAAGTGTTTCTCTTATCCTGTTAGAAATTAACTTTGTAAATATTTTGTATATAATCACCAAAAGTAATCTGACTGGCTTATAGTTCTTAAAGGGACACTAAAGAGAAACAATGAATCGGTTTAGATTGATAAATTGTGCTCCGAGAACTCTAATGTCGTTAATTTCGCCATCATAGGTCTATTAAGGCGGCGGTCTCACTCCGGCGGCACGAACACGTCGTTTTTGTCACTTTTCCAGCCGACGCGGCGGCTGTTCTCCGTGCTTTATATAGTTGACTTGTATATCATTGAAAAGCCTGATCTTTGTACTTTTCAAATATATTTATTAAAAACAAGTCAACCATTAGTATTTGGGGATGGATAACCAAGAATAAGCGCAATTTACACGGTTTTGGCTGACTGTGCCTCAGCAGTGACCATTTTTTGAAAAATCTCCTACAGTTACAGCACTGTTCTTTGCGCAGCACTTTCAAGACATATTTACCTATTTCCTCAACGTAGCAAATTGATGCTGGACTTCTACTTTTTTGTTGCTTCGCTTTTGAAAACAGCCAAATTTAGTAACTTTCGCAGCAAATTGTCCAGTAACTATTCGCTATAGAAAGTTCATTTTCAGGGCGTATGTAGAAGACAAGGTTTTCCGCCTGAATGCTCAATTTCATCGATGTGCACGTGTTATTTTTTAAATTATATTCATCTAAATTGGGCGATATTCTCAATATAGGGACCTACCGTGGCCCATTTTCGTGGAAAGCTACTGAAGTTCCATGGCCGAATTTGCACGTAGAGAAACTAGAGTCCCCGATCTATTTCCTGGACCTAGCGTTTTTCAATAAAGCAAGCAGAAATGCGATACGAAGCTTGTAAACTGTCTTAATTTTTCATGCTGAAAACGTCAACAAAAGTGGAGTAATCTTCAAACTGCGCTGAAATCTCCGCATGCATAGCTTAAAATATAATAGTTACGGTCTCCTTATATAATTATACACACTAATCACACACAAATACTGCAGGAACACTGAGAAATCTGCATTATTCCTATCACTACAACGAAAATCTTCCTCTAGCGCCACCTAGACGGACAACACGAAAGCGCTGCATTGGAAAGCTCCCCGTCTCCCCGACTGTGGCGTTCGAAAACATTTTACTTCAGGGGAGAATGTCAACTTCAAACCATGCCCCAGCATCTGCAACTCTTCTCTTTTGTCTGCCTTTCTGACGGCTGCGCGGGAGAGCGTGAAAGCAAGTGTGAAGCATGGGCGTCAGCAGAATTTTGCCTTGGGGGGTGCAAACCCGTCTTGCATCGCGGCTGGGGGAGGGGGGGGGGGAGAGAGAGAGAGCTGGCATAGCTTGGGTGGGGGCAAGTGCCGGTGTGGCTGGAGGGGGGCAAATGCCGATTTTGCACAGAGAGTATGGGATGAGCGTCGTCAAGTGAAAAAAAAAGCCGTACTCTCGGAACGTCCCCCTCGTGTGCGTGCGTATGTCTGTGGCCCCACTCGGGCGACCACTAAAACCGAGGGGTGTGCAACGACAGACAAAAGAAAGCAGAAAAACGGGCAGTGCGCGTGTGCGATGCGAGGGAACTGAGTAGATCTGCGTGGGCGAAGTATGTTTTGAATAGCACCTCAGCTTTCCTTTTCTTTCCTTTTTTTTTTACAAAAAATGTCGTTTTCCAGAGGTGTGGTTTGCTGGGCTTGTTCATATGAATCCACAGCAATGAACATCATAACTACGAGATAAGGCACACATATATAGGAATGACACGACAACTGTTTTGTACTTGCTGCGTGTTCCTTTCTGCCACTGCTAACAAACTAAACACCGCACAGTTAAACTAACTAAATTAACAATTAAACACAATTAAGATGTATACCTCCGCTTCTACAAAATGTAGGCCACTCGAATTTCTTTGGTACCGGCTTCCTTTCCTTTATGCGTCGCAGCATTTACCCCGGGCAAAAGTGCGTGAGCGCGAAAGTAACCCATCCCGTTCAACTGCGCTTGCTGTGCTCTGTACTTGCTAGATTAGGCTACAAGCGGAAACTTGGCAGGATACGCTCGCTCTGATTCGCCGTGTATCATATACTTTGGCAAGTTATGCATCGGACTGTTTCGCTTCAGGACGTGGGTTCGATTTCCGCCTACGACAGGCGCATTTCCATGGCAACGAAATCCAGGAACACCCGCGTATATATTTCCGTGCACTCTAAGTGTTCAGGAGTGCCCCATAGCGGCGTTCCTCATAATTACATAAGGCTAGCTCCAAGGGGACGCGGGCGTTTGCGAACTCTTCACTCTGAGTCGGAACACCGTGCAACAAGGCGCTCGCGTGGTTACCCTGCCTCCGCCCCCGCTTCTATCACGCGCACCTTTAGACAGCCTGCGGTTACAGCCTAGGAACTGCGAGCTCACTTTACGTATTTCTCTGATTCATTGCTCTTGCTTTGAATGATTGTACTTTGGGGTGTGGAACGCGGTTTCTGTCAGCCCAGTATCGCAAACTTCACACCTAAATTTGTATACCTGTTTGCTCGAATCACAAATAAAGTTTATATAAAAAATTGGCCGCGTATCTGCGTGCTTCGCTGCAAATGTCGTGTAAAGACGATAGAAGAGGCGCTGCGTGAGATATGAACGCCATTTGGCAATACGTCGGGAAACGTGAATGCTGTGTTGCGGGCTGGTAGTCCCGGCGCAGCAGCAGGCAAGACCGGCGGGGACGCCAGCCAGCCCGAACACGCGGTTTGGCGCGAAGCGCCGAAGCAGAAGAAACGTCCGCACTCAACGAGTACTCTCCCCACACTCTTTTATATTCACGTCGCCTGGGTAAAGCAGGAATGCCAGAGCGGAACTGAGCTCGCTCGCTGGATTTCAAGCAAGACGGACGTGCCTGCCGCGATGTCCTGGATTACTCCTCGTACCTCTCGCTGACCGGCGCCCCGTGACGGACTCCTCGCCCGCTATGCCGTGCGCCGCTCATCGACGGGGCCGATGTTGTGCACCGTGCCTCTAGCTGTGTTTCGCGCACCCGTCCCTGCACTCCCGTGACCGTTTCCCTATCTTTCCTGTCCTCTTTTCTCTTCATTGGATGGATGTGCTCCTATCACTTTTCTCTCTATTTTCCCACTATTCTTTTATTCCCTCCTTACCCCCACCCCTACAAGGCACTACGCCGTGTCGCCTATAGGCAGACAGAAATTAGGTGCCTTTTTCCTTTCCTTAATAACCACAGAAGAAGAAGAAGAACTGAAACCGAAACACAACAATGAGCTCGCGCAGAGGGCACGGAGGAAGCCAAGTTTCGGCGCAGTCGCATTTTCAGCGCAGCTTAAGAAACTAGGGTCTCTAGAATTACGTATCTATGTATTTTCTATTAAAGGAACACACCACCTAATACTTACCTAGTGATGTTGCGCCTCAGATATGCGTAATGTTTGCTTTTTGATCAACCATGCAGACAAGTACGAACCTAGTGAGCCGTTCACGATGGCTGGCCCTTGTGCAAGGGGTTCAACTTTGGCCGAGTGGCTGAATCGAGGGACGTGCCGACAAACAGAAAGACAGACAGACAGAAAGACAGACCAAAATTTCTGCGTTGAAGTTCCCCAAGAAAGACTATCGTCTTTAAAAGCCTTAGTGGTAAGCTTCGGCCGTATTTGCGGTCACCCTGTGGCATGTGCGGGCACATATTCATTGGGATTTTCCGAATGGTCTACTCTACATCTCTTCTGGCACTTGGATTTGTATGTTTCGGCCCTAAATAGTAGGCCTCCTAAGTTTTTTTATTTCTTCAGTAAACCTCCTCAGGCAAGGTTTTACAAACGGCAGGTAGCATACATGCGTGATACGCTTGGGGTCCCGGTTCGTTCGCTGCTGTATATCCTTGTGCGCAGACCATATCGGTGACTACGCAGCAATTCTTGCTGTAGCGGGAATTTGCGTCCAATGCTGATGTGGTGAGCTGGAAACCCGAAGTATGACATCGTTCCACGCAACACAGCTTTGCCGTCGGAAGACAGTGGCATCCGATTGATAGCCTCCGGCCGGGAATCTTAGGCGCGTGCCTGTAGGCTTGTGTTGCTGCACTGGCGGCTGAAATCAACAGCTATTCCTCGATATCTGCGCAGTGCATGCTGTTGTGCTCGTGACACGCGATCGAACACCTCCTCTCTGTTTTCTTTGCTCAGCTCGTGCTTTATCTGCCGCCGCTTTCGCCTGAAGGAGAAACGTTAGGAGCTAACAACTCAACGTCTTTGGAAAGTCTGCCGTGCTGAGCACTTGCGATGTCTGAGGATAGCGGGTCGTAAACTCGTAGCGTGAGTCGTAAGGCTGACGAGCCAACGTAGCCGAACTGGGACTTGCGCCTAGTAGCCAGACAAGAAGAGAAGCGTTTTTGAAAACGATAAGTTTATAAAAAGTATAGTTGGTATCGTTGTGCATAAAACACGTTTACATGAAAGCGACAGATGCACATCGCGTTCATGTTAACAATGGCAATTCGCTAGGAAGGCGCCAGACAGGGATGGTTTTGCGAGTCCCGGTCGAATCACAGGCCGTAAATCACGAGGAGAGTAACGGTGGCCTCCCGTCGTGCGAACTCCGGGCGTGCCTCTTTCGCTATAAGGTATTCATATTAGCGCAAAGCAAAAAACAAACACTCGAGAAGGAATTGGGAGGGAGCAGACAGGTCAGGCGCTGAAACCTTTCTGCTTCCTCCCACTTCTCTCTGTAGTCTTTGTTTCTTTGTTCGCGCTAATATGTATCTCTTTGTATAGTGGTTCATGAAGGAGAAAAAGGTGGTAATTTTTGTCTCCCGTGCTTCAGACACGGCTAAGCGCATGTATCCCTCTGACATCAATGAACTCGGCCAGCAACAAGTCTTACTCGCTCGCTATAACCCGACACCACATGGCCGCTGCGGCGAAGAGAAGACGAGGGGTTCTGTAAACGGCGTCGCATCGCCTTTCCGAAACGCACTTGCAAAGCCGATGCGCTACTGTCGCATTCATGTAAACGGGATTATAACCGGCCAGCTGGGGCGACTCCATTCATTCAACAAGACGCCGACACGCCGTCTCCAAAAAATGGTCTCCACGTTGTCTGAGTGTGGCCCAGTTCATCTTCCCACGGTAGGGAAGTGTGCCTGCGTTGACAGTTTGCCGTAAACCGGCACGGCACGCACCTCGTTCACACGAATGCGACAACTGGCGCATCGCATCCATGTAAACGGGTGTAAGCGCTGGGAAGGCGCATTGCACAAATGCGCCAGGCAGGTGTGGATTTCGAGGGGTAAGTCGACTCATGGACCACCTTACACAATTGAAGGGGAACGCCGGCCCCTCCTCGAGTCGGCTTCGAGTGCACCTCTTCGATACTACACGACGGCTGCGGGGGCAGAAAGCGAGGACTTCTCGGGAGGGTTCATGCACTCCATGTAAACGGCGGCGCATTGCTCTAGGAAAGGTGATGTGCTACCGCTGCATTCTGTCGCATTCGTGTAAACGCAGCTGGAACGCGGCACTGTTTCCCACGGTAATGCAGTCTAATTGAGTTAGTGGGGGAGACAAGGGTTTCCCAAAAGTCTGTAGGCTAACCAATCCTTCCCTGGGAAGAAGGGGTGCACTATGCACGAGGCAACACCACCAAGACTGGTGTAGTCTAGACCCCACGAGTACAGGAGATGGGGCATAACATCCACTGTGCTAGCCTGAAGCTGAGAGGCAGCATGGGGGGGGGGGGATTGAGCGAGGATGAGAGCAGGTAATAAAATGTGTGCTGCAGCACGAAAGCCGACAGTCTGTGCTTAGTAACGGGAGATGCTAGAGAACGGAACGCATTTCATTCGCATCCTCTGGTGTCCACTGCTCGCGTAGAGTGCTTCTTTTGAGCTTCTCGAGTGTGCGCTGTGCACTCTTAGAAAAAAAGTTAGTAAATGGTTAGTAAATGCTTGCATTTACTAGTTTCGAGCGTATTTTACTACCATCGCGAAATCTGTTTACTAGCCAGCAGTTAGTAAAGGTCGTAAAGTGCTGCCTTCACTAACCAGAAAGTTTACTTGGTGTTTTTAACTGAGTAACTACTAGCCACCCACATTGCCAGATCTTTCGTAGATGCGCAGTGTACTTTGCCGTAATCGTGATGGTCTTTAGCAAAATTTAAACAATTTTTGTTTTATTGATTACCTTGGAATTAAAGTTTCATGCTACATGATGGCACGCATATAAGCAAATATAAGGGCACACGACAATGTGTAGAAAACATCAATTATTCTTCTAAATTCTATGATTGCCAACCATTACACGGTGTGCTATCCCAAAATAGGAGCATATAGTCTTCAAGCCGCTGCTAGAGTAGATATCAGCTACGTAAAAGTCTTGCTATTCTGTGTGTGCACTTGCGTGTGTTTTCTCATTCGTGATCAATTCATGCCTCTATGTATGTTGCTTTGTGTACCTACCACGGTAATTACACGAAGTAATTAGCGGCCATTCGTTAATGTACGAGGACAATGCCACTTCGTTTTTTAGTCCTTTAGGTACTTTTGTAATGGAATCATCTTTATATGGCAATGCACACGCACATATAAACAAAATAGGCGTAAGCCTCTAATTGAGTTGTTAGCGCGGTTACTAACAACTTAGTAATGGACTAGCCATTCGAGCTAGTACTATTCACTCACTAACTAGGTAGGAAGTTCCACTAGCCTGCATTTTACTACCTTCACTTACTAGAGGCTAGTGTATTTTGTGACAAGTAAACGGTTAGCATTTAGTCAGTGAATATGCCGACCTTTTTTTTCTAAGAGTTGTCGCAATCGGCGAGCCACCCTTTGCCTCGGGCGCCGGGACGGAATAAAGGCACCCGCCTCACTTTGCGGCGATAAGGAAGACGCCGGCTGTTTCTCATGCACCAGGAGGTGCATGGTTGCAATTGCTCGAAACAACACCATTGTCGCTGGTGCCGAAGCGGTAATGCGACACATGGCGCCTTTGTGCCCCAGGAAAGGCCGTGACGCCGAGTTCCCGCCGAAGACGGACCTCGGACGACCGCTCTGTGCGTCTCCGGCTGTTAGGCTGTCTACGCTTCGATCAGCGCCAGCTTGCTGTCAATTACTGACAATTTGGGTGAAACGACCACTCATCATGTTATTGTAACGAACTTTATTGAAAATCAAAATCCTATTGAAATAGCGTACGCGAATAGAGAAGTCGTTCCCCCGACAAGAGAATAACGCACCAGGACCATTCATGCCACGCATATATGTCGCGCAAGACGTAATTGCTTCAGCTCTGTCATAGAAATGGTTTGGCGGTTCGTCTGATGCTTTGCACACGGTAACATGATAAATAAATGCTGCATCAACCAAAAGATGAATTGATACTACTCTGCTGAAGTTTCAATTCAAATGAAATAAATGACGGTACGTATAGCAGGGAAAACTGTGCTGCTTAGGCAGTTGGCACGGGTTTGACACCGTGGGTCAGAGCGGCAGCGTTGTAGCACGCAATTGCCAAACTACCCGTCTTTCGAACATTCGGAAGCTTAGGTTACTCGGAAGCTTATGTTACACGGTGAAGGAAGAACACAGCTAGTCAAATAGAATTTGTCTTCTCCTACAGACGAACGAGAAGTTGTGTCGGGTATAATGAGGGGAGGAGGGGGGTGGAGGTGTTACACACAACCACTGGGCGCGTTTCTTCCATGGGGGAAGGAAGGAGTACATACGAGTTTGCTTACACCCCGTGTTGCAGGTCAGGGTAAAACTGAGCCGTGTTCCCAACAAGGGCCGCAGAAATAGCGTCACGACCCTCTACAGGGTATCACAAACGGCAGGGTTTTGACAACGGGACAGAGTTGAATGCTATCCTGGAGGCAGTCTCGTCTTTATTCTTTCTTTTTCTTCCTGTCAGACCACCATGTCTCACATACTTTTGGCGCAGAAAGATTGCTGTCAATTATACTGCGCATATTATATATATATATATATATGTAACACACGCAGAAACGACGCAGGGTTTCTAGGTTCGGTAAAAAATTCTCAGAAAAGTCAGACACGCGTGCGAAGCAATTTTATTTACGTTCCGCTCGGGGTCCGAGCTTTATCTGATGAAGCTTAGACCTCCAGTGAAACGTAAATAAAATTGCTTCGCACGCGCGTTTTTTTTTTTTCACTTTTCTATATATATGTGTATGTGTGTACGCGAACAGAACTTCCCTGAGCATTTGCAAATAATTCATAAACTGTGAATAGAAGCCCTCATGTCACCACAATTATTTGGAGAATAATTACTGCATAATTATAGCGTTCTCTCTACAAAATATTGCTGTCAATTCTTCTCGAGAGAAATAAAATCTTTAGTACATAGATCGATTGTGTCAGCGTGTGTAACGGCATATAGAGTGGTAGACGTAAGTGGCTGTTTACTTGAGGAAGTACATAGAAATGGAACAAAGAAAAAGGAGAGTTTATTATGATGACCGCTGTCTAGCTCAAGCAGATGACTGAGTAGTGACAATCAGTAAATGAGGTAGGAGTAAACGACAGCGACAGAGGGGATTATTTACATAAGTACACTGTACACGGAAGGATGTGATGTCTCATGGTTCGCTTGTGATGTGACCTCCGCGATAGAGTTTGTCACCCAAACCCGCATTTCGGCACTGTATGTCACGGAGAGCAGCTGGCCAGGCAGCCTACGTGAGCGGTTTGCAGTGCAATTGTTCCTCCCGTGAAAAGAACCGCACCGCTGGGGACAGGGACAAGTGAGCGAGGGTCATCACAGAAGGGGAGATAGAAAGAGGCGTCATTGAAGGGGAGAAAAAAAAAAAAGCAGCCCTTGCGGCAGCGGCGCGTAAATAGTTGTACTACCAGGAGAAAGAGGCACCTCTTTTCTAGACAGTGGCATGGGAGTACGAACGCTCCCTGGGCTGTGCTTTTTTTTTTGGTGGGGGGGGGGGGGGGGCGGGCGGGAGGGAAGTGGGGGCGTCAAGCACATTTGAAACTTTTCAAAAGAGCAGCGGCGCCCCTGAAAAGAATGGATTAGTTGGAGCAGGGACAGGCTCTTCGCTGTCGCGACGGCGGAGCGCGCATTTTCCTCTCTTTTTTTCCAAACGTGACTTGGTGGCGTCTTCTGGCGGCTCAGAATTAAACTACACTGCAGTGGTACCCCCACCTTAATAGAGGAGAAAATCAAGTTCGAAGTTTCATTTTTAACTTTCACGCCGAAATCTCCGCGCGTGACGTCATGGATTTCAAAGTGTATTTATCGCATTTTGGTGCCATTGGCTCAACAAAATTACCCCAAACTTGGTATGTTAAGTCTATGGCCCCCTCAGAGGACAATGTACTTCATTTCTACCGATTACGAACTACGTAGTCCCTAGTAGGCGGCGTCAAAAGATGCGACGTCAGGCGAATGGCGCGGAAACTTCAAGGTGGTGTTGCCACCTACATTTTGTTCTTGCGCGTTTTCTCACTTATTAAGCGTCTTCTCACAGTGAGCGTGGTGTTTTTGGTATCATGAAAGAGTACTTTACTAATATGAGAAAAATTGTTTTGCTCTTTAGTGTCCCCTTTCTAGTGTATTAGTGTAATGCCGGCATTTTTCCAGTTCACCGGAGCCGTTTTGAGGCACTGAGTGTGAAATGTACCTGGTTTCTTCCAAATAATATTGCGCATTACCTCGCGAGTAGTTACGTATGGAGCCTGCTCGTCGCTACTTCTGCAAGAGGGCGGATGATTTATTTATATAGTTGAGCGTAGAACTTCTTCTGTCACCATAGCCATGTCATTGAAGTTGATGATATTTCCATGCTTGTCCTTTAGAGCGTGCATTTTATTCGTTCCTTCCTTGTCTGATTGCTGCTGAAAGAATAATAGAAAGGTTAGTGCGGCAGCTGATGGGGTCATAACAAACTGAGCTTTCAAAACTGGACGATGGAATACCTTATGAAAAAAACAGCTCCACTACTGTGAAACCTGGGGAAGTGCATAGCACCCAGCGATTCCCGTTGTGGTTGTTATTGTTTTGTTGCTATTGCAATGTGGGTATTATGGTATCGTGGTGTTTTAATGTCATGCGCTGTGACGATGAGATGCTGTTATACTGTGGTTGTGTTGTTGTTGCGCACGGGAGAGGTTGTTTGGTTCTGGCGCCATTGATGTTGTGTGGCAGCTGCCTTCTCATGCACCGCAACTGGATTAGTGTGGCGCTTGCTTTACTTTGAGTTCAGGATTGGCTTGACTGCACTGATGAGCCGCAACGGTCTGAACTTTAACAATGCCGGGGTTCTCTCGCTGGGCCTTCGCTTTGGAGAGGCACTGGCTGTAGTTGCTTGGCTTATCGCACTTGTCGAGTGGCGGCTGCTCTTTGAGCCTGCACCTCGGGCCGTCCACACTGTCTTTCCAGGTGCGGTTGCCACATGGCGCACGTTGATTGGGCGCCAGTGGGAGGATCAATCATGCGCTTGACAAGGCACCCTCTCTTACGCGGCACGGGTTTCAGCCACATGTTTCCAAAGCATTTTTAGCAATTTGCAGTTAATTATTGCAATTATTTGTGGGTTATTTCCGTTAATTATGCTCTGATCTTGTTTCTTTTTATAACACGGTTTTGAGCATTGCTAGCCTTGTTTTAGGCCTGTATATTGATGCATATTGATGTTTTGGACGCGCTAGTGTTTTATACATTGTTAGTTTCATGGCTTAAGGAATGCGACTGAAGTTGCATCAGAGGTACCCTAGCATATGGTTAATGACGTAGTTAATTTGATATTTCCAGGTCAAGTCAGACGTTATATGAATCCCCAAGTGTTTGTAGGAAGCAACAGAATCTAGGCAAGTGTTATTTAAAAGGTAAAGTTAGCAGGAGGTGATGTACGTGAAACGCATGAAATTTTACATTTGTTAGTGTTCAGGTCTGGGCTAAATTCTGCACCAGCTAGCAATATTATTAACGTCCATCAGTTTGCAAAGAACTAGCGTCAAGGTTACTTGACTCTAGTTCTTGATTGTGCAACCCCTCTTTTCTGCAGCCAAATCCGCCAGAGGATGTAGAGACATTGCTCAACCAGCTTGAAGAGCATGTGCCCAGTGTGATGGATTACCCAGCCTACTGGATTTGCCGTTGTGTTTGCTACGAGAAAGCTGGGGACTCGGCCGAAGCTATAAAATCACTCTCCCTGGGACTGGACTTTGTTGCTACTGTAAGTTGTGCCATGCTCTTCTTTTATAGCGAAAGCTGTTATCAGATCACAACGGCAGTGGGGTAGTTGTCCACCACCAGTGTCCGTAACCACTATCGTGCAAAATAAGAAAAAATATCCAGGATGGAACGGGTTTCGAACCTGGGCCCTCTGCGCGGCAGCCCAGTATTCTACCACAGAGCCATGCCAGTGCTTGAAACTCCTTTGCAAAAAGAACCTTTACTGGCTTCATGTCGGGAAGGAACCACATTAGCATTAGCATTTCTAATATAGCGTGGTGGAAGAGTAAAATAACAACCAGGCGTCACACACAATAACAACCAAGCGTCACAGGTGTTGCACAATGCGAATTGCGCAACAGGTGGGTTGTTGAATGCTTCCAACCCATTACAAAGGGCTCTGCCATAATTCTTCGTCATCAGGCACAGCATCATCAAAGTGCACATAATGCCTTACAGGTGTTTATCGGGTAGCACGGTTCTCAGCAGAATGGCAAAAAATGGCATAGTGGCTGCTTTCCTACTTCACAGAAATTATGATGATGTATAGCGTAGTGGGTACCTCGCAAGTTACCGTAAAAACCGGAATATAGGTCGAATTTTTTTCAAAAAAACGCGATGAAAAGTCGACCCTTGTCTTATACACCGGTCATTGGCAGAAAAAAATGTGGAAGTCTCGCAACAATGGGTAGCTGAAGTCAGAAGCCTCCATTGCCATCGTGAGCATCAGCAGCGGCGGGCTGGTGGCACCGTTGGGCAACACCATTTTGCTTTTTCTTCTGTCAAGTGTGGCTGCTTCGGTTATCCGCTGTTCTTATTATTCTGTTTCCTTCAGAAATGAGTGGTAGCCGACGGCAGTTTACGATAGGCTTTAAGAAAAAAGTTATTGAGTATGCCGAAGCGCACGGCAACCTGGCGGCTCAACGGGAATTCCGTGCATCAGAGAAAAGCGTCCGATACTGGAGGAGCCAAAAGCACCTCATCACATCCTGCAGCACTGCAGTGCACCCCAAACTGGAAACGTTACTCGCCGAGTTCGTCCGGAAGCTGCATGCAAGGTCGCTACCCGTGACAGCGGAGTGCATCCGCGTGAAAGCTCTCGAGATACCGCGCGACTCTGGGTTCACGAAGGCGCAATTCAAGGGCTCGCCATCGTGCGTGCGCCGATTTATGAAGCGGAAGGGCTTTGCGCTGCGGCGGCGTACTTCCGTATGCCAAAAACTGCCCGAAGATTTCGATCACAAGCTGGTCGAGTATCAGCGCTTCGTCATACAGCTTCGTCGACAGCGTTGCTACATGATGGGACACATGGGCAACGCTGACGAAACTCCGATCTGGTTTGATATGCCCTCGAACACGACTGTGACCGCTAAAGGATCAAAGCAAGTGAAGCTCTTGACAACGGGCAACGAGCATTCGCGATTTACGCTGATGCTCACGTGCACAGCCAATGGAAAGAAGCTGGTCCCTTATATCATTTTCAAGAGAAAAGGGCTACCGAAAGAAGACTTTCCTCGGGATGTAATCGTGAGAGCGAATGAAAAAGGGTTCATGAATGAGTCCCTCATGCTCGAATGGATCCGGCTCGTGTGGAATCGGCGACCCTGTGCGCTTTTTCAGCGACCGAGCATGTTGGTCCTCGACTCATTTCAAGGCCACCTCACGGCCGATGTAAAGGGAGCCCTGTCTGATGGCAAGACGGATCTTGTCGTGATCCCTGGGAGACTAACATCAATCCTCCAGCCACTGGACCTAGTGCTCAACAAACCCTTTAAAGATCGCGTGCGCGAGCTTTACAATGAGTGGATGCTGGGCGACAATCCCAAGACCCCCGCTGGCCGCCTACGACGTCCACCTCTCGCAGCCGTTTGTGGCTGGGTGTCGTCAGCATGGAAATCTCTCCCGGAAGAGATGGTGCGCAAGTCTTTTCGCAAATGCTGCATCAGCAACGCATTGGATGGAACGGAGGACGATGCACTCTGGGACGTTACTAGTGACAAGCAGGCGTCGTCCTGTTCGGATGTGTCTGAGTGACAGCACTTTGTGGCCTTCTGGCGTTTAACTACATAAATAAAAAGAAATGTCACCGCAGTGCAGCTGGTTGTGCCGCGTATTTATCAAGGTAAGGGTGCGCCGCGATACTTTGCGATTTTTAAAAATTTCTTTTTTGGAGATTTTGGGGGGTCGACCTATATTCCGGTTTTTACGGTAGTTGCCAAGGAAACCCATAAGGTCCCCATGATCTATTTCCTCAGGGTCTCACTAACTTTCTTTCTCTCTCTCACGTTAACATATATTATATAGCATCGCAGGAGAGTGAAATAACGACTGGGCGTCACACAATCGGAATTACGTAGCTAGTGGGTCGACCTTCCAACTCATTACAACGGGTCCAGCTATAATTCATCTTCATCAGCCACCGCATCAACAAAGTGTACATAATGCCTTACAGATGTGTAGCGAGTACCTAGCTTCTCGGCAGAATGACGAATAATGGTGTAGTGGGTGCTTCCCAACTTCACAAAAATTATGATTTATGGCGTAGTGGGTACCTTGCAAGTGTACTTGTAGTAGTAGCCTCAAGAGATTTTACAATGGGCTCTAAAAATGCCGCTCTTCCAGCTTTTGCTGTGACTGTGCTGCGTTTTCCGCGCATGCCTGGCATTTTTAAGCACTCACGTTGCCAAACTTGCAAGTGACAGATAAACCATAGAGAGTTCGTATCAGAAGCAATAGTTGTGAGAATTGAAAGGACGGTTGTTTCTGCAAGATGAAAAAGACTACTCTATTCAAGTGCATTATTTTGCCAGGGTAGATACGCTGGCTAAAGCGATGAATTGAGCAGTTCCGTTACAGTGGAGGAATCTAGTGCTAAATGCTGAAAGGCCTAACAAAGGGTCTCCTGTGCACCATATCACAGATGGCACAAGAGATTACAATGTGACTGTGCAAGTGTCTCATAGTCTGCCGCGGTGGATCAGTGGTTACGGTGCTCAGCTGCTGACCCGAAAGTCGCGGGTGCGATCCTGGCCGCGGCTCTCGCATTTTGGTGGAGGCAAAATGGTTGAGGCCCTTGCACTGCGCGATGTCAGCGCACGTTAAAGAACATCGGAAATTTTCGGAGCCCTCCAGTACAGTGTGCCTCATAATTGCATCGTGGTTATTAAGTGTCACATAGGCTCATTAAATAATGTGTAGTTTCTTTTCTAAATCTATTGAAAATTAATATTTCTTTGGCACCTTATTAACAGTTGCAACTAGAATTTTCGTTTTCCCTAGTATGGGTTTCAGAGACTTGTGTACAAAAATAGTAAATGTAAATGTGATTAGACACAGGACTGTTTTGAGTGTGAAATTCATTGCAGCAAACGAAAATGGTGGACATGATTTGCCTTCAGCTAATCATACCTGCAAGATAACAACCATAGAGCAAGGCTCTCTTTTCAGGTAATATAGTTGGCGACAACTTACCTTGACAGTGGAGCGAAGGCTACGCAGGTGGGACTTGCGCACACTCGTGTTGCTCCGCAAGTAGTACGGCAGGCTTGCGTCTGATTTTGGTTTTGCTCGCTCGCATTGTTAACGCGTTTAGAAAGTTATACACACTAATAATGTGAATGGGAGAAACGTTTTGATTGTTCGGTCTACATTTTAGTGACACATTACGAGTATATTTTTCTTGGAGAACTAAACGGCGCGTTTGCGGCCACACACTGACCCACTACATCATGGACGCCATGTTTACTTTGGAAAAGGGGTGTGCTGTCTCAGAAATGGAAAGAAAAGGAAGGCATTCTTGCAAGGTGAACAACAACTGCATTGTACCTACGACTTCCTGCAACTGTCTCATAATAAATAAAGCAGCATGTATTTTAGCAAGGCAAATGAGAGAATTATCAGTAAACTTAAGTACTATTTTTGTGGCACGGTAGCCTCCACAGTGCTGTCAAGAAAAGTTGTCGCTGAGTGCAGTATAGTTCCTGACAGTAGTGGTTCCCCATACTCGAATATGGTGGTTTAATTTAGAGTGGACAAGTGCATAATAGATTTGCCATCTTAGTCACACAAGTACCAGGTCAGCTAGGTTACAGAGACAAGCAACACTTTTACTCTTTTTTTTTTTTTTATTGCGATGAAAGATTGCCCTTAGGCATCATTCTTTACGTGTATTATATATGTGCTGCAAGTCCTGTTGTGTATGAATTGAAACAGTGTCTTGTGGAATCTGTCATTATGTATGCAGCGACCACAGCTGGTCACGACACTGTAGCGAAGGCCAGCTTGCGGTTGAAGATGGGAGCGTTCCGATTGTAACCCTTGACATGTCCATATGAGGTGGTACTCATCTGACTCCATCACTGGGCATGGGCATGTACAGTAGAAGATCATTAATTCAGATTTGGCAGCGATGGCGTAGTGGTAGAGCATCAGCCTCGCATGCAAGAGGTCCGTGGTTCGAATCCCGGTGCCGGACAATTCCCAACCGGATTTTTTTAAAAATCCGCGTGATGATGGAATTGTGTAAAAAGGCCTGGGGTGCAGCCTCACTGGCGACCACAGCCAGCAATGCACTCCCTCACCAGAGCAGGATTGGCCACCCTGGTGTAGTACTTGGCCACTACCTCCCACATGAATACACCAATTAACCCTCGGCCCTCAGTCCCCAGCGGCTGCGAAGCAACTGACCAAGGTGGCGGTCAGACCTGCAAAGCAGCAGAGGGTGCTAAGAATCTCTGGGTCCGGACAGGCCGCCATTGGAATCTGAACTTGGCTACGTATAACGTTAAAGCTTTATCTAGTGAGGCGAGTCTAGCTGTACTATTCGAGGAATTAGAGGGTGTTAAATGGGATGTAATAGCGCTCAGTGAGGTTAGGAGGCCACAGGAGGCTTATACAGTGCTGAAGAACGGACACGTCCTATGCTATCGTGGCTTAGCTGACAGAAGAGAACTGGGGGTGGGGTTCCTTATTCATAAAAATATAGGTGGCAATTTAGAGGAATACTATAGCATTAATGAGAGGGTGATATGTACCGTAATTAGGTTTAATAAGCGATACAAGATGAAGGTGGTACAGGCCTACGCGCCTACATCCAGCCATGATGATCAACAGGTTGAACGCTTCTACGAAGACGTAGAATCAGCAATAAGTTAGGTAAAGACACAGTATACTGTACTGATGGGCGACTTTAATGCAAAGGTAGGCAAGAAGCAGGTTGAAGATGATGCAGTTGGGGAATATGGCATCAGCCCTAGAAACACCAGAGGGGAGTTACTAGTAGAGTTCGCAGAACGAAATAATTTACGGATCTTGAATACGTTCTGCAGAAAACGGGCTGCTCGTAAGTGGACGTGGAGGAGTCCTAATGGCGAAACTATAAATGAAATAGACTTCATAATGTGTGGCCACCCGGGCATTGTACAGGATGTGGAAGTAGTTAACAAGATCCGATGCAGTGACCATAGAATGGTAAGATCTAGAATTCGACTAGACTTGAAGAAGGAACGGCAGAAACTGATATGCAAGAAGCCGATTAATGAACTAGCTCTGAGAGGGAAAGTACAGGAATTCAGAGTTTCACTTCAGAATAGGTACGCGGCTTTAACCGAGGAAACCGACCTTAGCGTTGACGCAGTGAATGATAATCTGACTAGCATCATTAAGGAGTGTGCAGTGGAAGTCGGGGGTACAGTCGTTAGACAGGACACTGGTAAGCTATCCCAAGAGACAAAAAACCTCATTAAGAAACATCAAACCATGAAAGCCTCAAATGCAACAGACAAAATAGAGCTGGCGGAGCTTTCGAAGTTAATCAATAGGCGTAGAGTAGCCGACATAAGAAAGTATAATATAGAGAGAATTGAGCATGCTCTAAAGAACGGAAGAAGCCTCAAAGCTATGAAGACAAAACTGTGCATAGGCAAAAATAAGATGTATGCATTAAGGGACAAGTATGGCAAGGTCACAACCAATATGGATAGAATAGTTGAGGTAGCGGAAGAGTTCTACAGAGATCTGTACAGCAGCCGAGACAGTCAGGATGATAACGTAAGAAGCAGTAATAGCCCAGAGGAATCTGACATCCCACCAGTATTGACAGGAGAAGTAAAGAAAGCCCTAAAGGGAATGCAAAGAGGCAAAGCTGCTGGTGAGGATCAGGTATCATCAGACCTGTTGAAAGACGGTGCAGAGATTATGTTAGAGAAACTGGCCACCCTGTATACGAAGTGTCTCTCGACGGGGAGGATACCAGAATCTTGGAAGAATGCCAACATCATCTTGATCCATAAGAAAGTGGACGTCAAGGACCTGAAAAATTACAGGCCCATCAGCTTACTGTCCGTTGTCTACAAGCTATTCACAAAAGTAATTGCTAACAGAATTAATACGACATTAGAGTTTAATCAACCAAGGGACCAGGCAGGATTTCGTACAGGCTTCTCAACAATAGACCATATTCATACTATCAATCAGGTGATAGAGAAATGCGCGGAATACAACCAACCCCTATATTTGATTCGGTGGAGACATCAGCAGTCATGCAAGCACTGCGAAATCAGGGCATCGACGAAGCCTATATAAACATAATGGAAGAAATCTACAGCGCATCCACAGCCACTACAGTCCTCCATAAAGAAAGCGACAGAATCCCAATAAAGAAGGGCGTATGACAGGGAGACACGATCTCTCCAATGCTACTCACCGCGTGTTTACAGGAGGTTTCCAGGGCCCTAGATTGGGAAGAATTAGGGATAAGAGTTAATGGAGAGTATCTCAGTAACCTGCGATTTGCTGACGACATTGCATTGATGAGTAACGCGGGAGACGAATTACAGCTCATGATTACTGAACTGGATACGGAAAGTAGAAGAGTAGGTCTGAAAATTAATATGCATAAAACTAAAGTAATGTGGAACAATCTTGGCAGAGAACAGCGCTTTGCGATAGATGGCGAGACACTGGAAGTTGTAAAGGAGTACGTCTACTTAGGACAGGTAGTAACTGCGGAGCCGAACCATGAGAGTGAAATAACTAGAAGAATAAGGATGGGATGGGGCTCATTCGGCAAGCATTATGAAATCATGAATGGTAGTCTACCACTATCCCTCAAGAGGAAGGTATATAACAGCTGCATCTTACCGGTACTTACCTACGGAGCAGAAATCTGGAGACTTACAAAGAGGGTTCAACTTAACTTGAGGATGACGCAGCGAGCGATGGAAAGAAAAATGATAGGTGTAACCTTAAGAGACAGGAAGAGAGCAGAGTGGGTCAGGGAACAAACGGGGGTTAAGGATATCATAGTTGAAATCAAGAAGAAGAAATGGATATCGGCCGGGCACGTAGCACGTCGGCAGGATAACCGGTGGTCATTAAGGGTAACTGACTGGATTCCAAGAGATGGCAAACGCGTGAGGGGGAGACAGAAAATTAGGTGGGTAGATGAGATTAAGAAGTTTGCAGGTATAACGTGGCAGCAGAAAGCACAGGACCGGGTTGATTGGCGGAACATGGGAGAGGCCTTTGCCCTGCAGTGGGCGTAGACAGGCTGATGATGATGATGATGACACACAGATTTTGCATGCTGCCGCGGAACCAGTTTTCCACAGATATGCGTTTCCTCATTGGCCTTACCAAAATCTCCATTATTGAATGCCCACCATTTTCTCTATACTCTGGAAACTCATCGCTCTTATTGAGGAACTGCCGGTAATACGTAGAAAAGTGAGTTTTTAACCGAGCCCTTATGCTTATCGTGCACGCGGACAGGGCTGGGCAAAGATCCTTTGAAATTGTATTGCGATACGATACAAGATACTCGGGCAAGAAGTATTTGAGATACAGATACAAGATACTACCGCAATAATTGTATTCGATACGATACTTGCCAATTGTATCTTAAGATACTTTGATACATTCGCAAATTAGTTATTATATATCCATATTATGTAGCAGCAAACGCCAATGCACAAAAATGTCTGCTTGAAATCTATTAGCTGTGACCAATTTTGTTTCATTTGAATGAAATGTCTGTTAGTATCTTAAATGTTTTGGCTTTCTTGCTCAAAGTACATTAGTCCTATTCCGAAACAACTTACCGGGGTTTGTTTAAGCTGCTTAACAGGACATCTCTTTATACACTCCGCTGACAGTGGTTCTTGCTTGTCTTTTTGTAATTGATGGGAATTGCTGCTCAGCTTGCCAACCAGCTAGCGGGTGCCATCTAACCACAAGAACTCGAATAAGAAGCCTTCGCACGATGGTGCAAATACCGGCGTGGAGTTTTACCTTGTCCATAAACCACCACTACACGATACCTGATCACCGCACTGGTGTATAGCAGCAACAAAGCTGGAAGCGACATTTTTTTTACGAATAGTGTATACGTAAGGGACATAAAACTGCAATGGCTGTTCATATTCTGTGTATCTGCTGGTGTGAAGTGTTCGTTATCGATATGCTCACTAACAAGTAATCTTTGAACAATTTTTCTTAAACGAAAGAACATCTGCAACCCTGAAACATCGGGGGGGGCTAGCCCCCCTCCCCCCCAAAAAAATAAATAAAATACCAAAAATAAATAATAAAAATAGGTGTTTTCTCAAAAAGTTCCAAGGTTTTCAGCAAGTATAAATGTGTAAACAGTAGTAGAAATAACGCAGACATTTAAAAGCAACAACAAAGCAGAGAGCTTGTTTTGGCAGCACGTTACAAAAGACGTATTGCAGCGACCACACATCAAAACAATAAAAAGACTTAGGTAATGTATGAAATGCAAAAGAAGGACAGCTAAGAAAGCATTTTTGTTAGCAAGAAAATTATGATTTAAAAAGCTCTTTGAATATATAGACAGCAGAAAAAAAAGAAACGCTACACCGAGATATCTTTTGTTAGGTAAAGGCTTGTTCTATTAGATCGAGTATCGGTACCGGTGAAGCTATAGTTCTTCGAAGCTTATGCATATCAGTCGATGTCATCGCATGTAAGGCAAACTTACATCCACGAGGTCCTTCAAATCACTGGTGAGTGAAAGCCATGAGACGCAGGCAGCTTCGTTCTTGCATGCTTCAGATTTCGTAACGAAGCACCATGCAAGAGAATCTTCAATAATGACATGAAAGTGCCAAAAGAATTTGCGTAATAGACACTGCACTCATTTGGAGTATGCGACACAGGACCATGGCTAAGAGCAAGTGTCATGGAACTGACACAACTAAAAAGACAAAAGAATAATTGAGAAAACAAAATCTACGTGAGCTAGGCGTAGACTTTCGCGTGCTTGTTTGTGTCGAGACAGCGCGAGCACTGCCACGTGACCTTGCTCCACAGATAGGGATGCGCTGACCTCATCGCCTGCCCTCACTATAGAGGACTCTGTCAGTAAGTTAAAATTATGTCACTGCCCTTAGTTTTATTCAGGTGGCTTAGTGGCGCCAGTAATAATAATATCTATGGTTTAACATCCCAAAACCATGATATGATTATGAGAGATGCCGTAGTGGAGGGCTGTGGAAATTTCGACCACCTGGGGTTCTTTAACGTGCACCTTAAGTACACGGGCCTCAAACATTTTCGCCTCCATCGAAAATGCAGCCACCGCAGCCGAGCTTCGATTCCGCGACCTTCGGGTCAGCAGTCGAGCGCCATAACCACTAGACCACCATGGCGGGGCCGCCAGTACTAGCTTGAGAAGCGGACTTCAGCCAGCAATAATTGTTTCGCACGGTGGTGTTGCAATAGCAGTATCTTGAATCTTCAGATACAGGATACATTATTGAATGTATCGGAAATGTAGATAGAGATACTCGTTTTGCGAGGCGTATCGCGATACAGATACAAGATTCCCGAAGAGTATCCAAGATAGTACCTAAGATACATGTATCTTCGATACTGCCCAGCACTGCACGCGGACCATGTGGCTGTAGCGTTTTAGACACCGCGCGCTGTAAACGGGTTCTTCACGCATAATAATTTCTGGCGTTTTACGTGTCAAAACCACGAGGCATATTCCCGCAAATTAAGATTCACACATACAATAGTTAGATATTTCGCAAAATGAAGTGTTCTATGTCAATATCGTTGCATGAATGCACATCGGGCATGAAGGGCACGCTGCCGCTCGCGTGCATCATAGCGCTCTTCGCGCACCTCCATTGTGAAACAAGTCACTCTCAGCTAGCAAAACTCACACAGTGTTTCCCACCTGTGCACATCTTACAAGTCATGCTTGCAAGTGTGCCGAGTGTGGCCTCCCTATGTCCGCTAATCACACAATTCTGCGCAATGATGAATCTGGAGCGCCACTAGCGCGTGAGTTTCTTCATCTTCACAGACTACAGAAGTGTGGATGCGGCTTGCGGTGGCTTCGTCGATGCAAATTTGTTTCTCGAAATAATAAACTGTGTAAATTAGTGGGAAATAATCGGTACATGGTCGAGTCAGTTGGAGAACTCCTGCCAGCGGCAAATCCAAGTTGTGATAAAGGTCGGGGAAGAAGGGGGGTCTCTCCTCTCGGAAACTAGGACGGAATTACGTTTTGACCCCGGTCACTCGTAGAAACCGTATATGCTATGCTTGACTTGTCACTAATGCTTCACAACATCGCACATCTTGTGTGTTGCGGTGAAGCCTTTGTATGACATTATTGCGTGTAAACAGCCTAATTAATGGCTGCTCTCTGGCTGTTGGTCTTGTCTTCTTGTTTACGTTAGAGCTGCATTAATGTGCACTAAATAGTTGCAGACTTACTGCTATAATACTCCAAGTGACCCCAAAGTCCATTCTTTTTCAGCTCCAAAGCTGCTCCTAAACACAGTTACTTCTGCTACAAATCTGCTCCAAATAAGCTTTTTTCCTGCTCCAAAAATTGCTCCAAATGAGAAACTAGCTGGACGACCACTGATCGTGCTTGGCGCCTCCAAGGATCATCTGAATTAACCGGGTTGCAGCCAGATATGACAGAATTAACGAGTTTGACGCCATTAAACAACACATATGCTTGCTGGGACCAGAAAACATGTCCGAATATCCGATTTTCCAAATTAATGGGGGTCGAATTAACGAGCTTTTACTGCAGCACCCAATTCCCAGTTCCACATTGACATGACAACTGTTGTAAAAGCACGTTCACACCGAACGTGGAGCACGCAAGCGGGCAAGCAGATTTTCAAAGCGGAGAAGCAGCGAGGCCGCGCGGCTCTTCAGACCAACCACGTTGCCTTCTGCCCGCTCCGCCGCAGGAGCGGAGCAATCCACCAATCCACGGCGGACGTGTCGCCGTCTTGCGGCACTACACAATACTGCGCGGCGCTTCTCGGGCCCTGATTAGCTGCAGCCAAAGCGGCCAACTTTTCTGCGCAGAGAAAATCGGTCTGGGAGCGATCCGGGCAAGTGGCAGCGAGTTTTCCGCTTTTGCGGATAATCCGCGTCCGCTTTCCGCCTCTCCGCGTGCCGGATCCGCGCTCAGTGTGAACGTGCCTTAAGGATCCTGAAGCCTCCTAATATTTCAAATGACAAAAACGCAAGAATGACATGTCTGCACGTGTCATGAGACTGAGCTATTGCACTACTGTGTAACTTGGTGCACTGTAGCGCACAGCATCGGCATGTTGTGGCAGCGGTGGCTATGCAGTACCAGATGTGCTCGATTGCACGAATGTCTGACCGTGCTATGCAAGTACTTTCAAGTTTCATTCCCTTGTCCTGGTCCTGCAGCCGGATGTTGCAACTGCAGATTGCACCGCACTTGCATGCTCCCACAAGGACTGGGTGCCAGCAAGTTGCCCATGGCACTTGGTATGCCACTAAGAGTCCTTCAAAACTGTTGTGAGCTACAAGTGAGGTACTTTTACCTCCAGAAGTTGGGACTGAAGATAACACAATCTGCAGTCACTAAAAAACAAACTACTATGAACGACTTCTCTCAAGCCAACCTGAGCAATTTCTCGTAGATGTGTTCAAACACACACTGATGCTATTGAATTATGAAGTGGTCTATAGTCAGGCTCCTCAGCATTTTTAGAATTTTGGTTACAAGAGACATGTTGCCCGGTGTCACGAATTTCGGGTGGCCCGGTGCGGTAGACTCAGCAAGACTCGGGGTATAGCACTGCAAACTTTTATGAAACAAACAAAAAAAAAGGAAAACTTGGCACTCTAAAATATACAAATGTACAAAATACAGTCGCTACGAACTTCAGCCTCTCAACTCGGTACATAACTAAATCGTCCTACCCCTAGCCTGCTCCAGTCTTATAACAACTAACACGTCGGACCGGCCTTACTTGTCATTTCTGATGACTTGGTGCAAAGCCAAAGTCCCGTCTGGTGTCTACGTCGTCCGGTCATTTAACTTGACATGGTCCACGCCGTAGCACAATGCGCCAACCGTCGCTGCCTGTTCACAAGCAGGCACTCCGCTCTCCTGACGGCTAGGCTCGCTAGGCCTAACGTCGTTGTCGGCTCCTTCGCCAAGCATGGCGTTCCACCGCTGACGTGGCCCTTCGTTGATTGCCTTCGGTGGCTTGCTTCGGAAGAGGTCTTGCGCCGGGAACGTCCGTACTTGCGGGGCGCGGCCACTGCATCGCCGAGGTGCCTTGCTCGAACGTCGTCGATCTCGCCGGCCTCACCTCGGGATGCCCGTGTCACCGTCCGCAGACCCGAACGCCCGTCGCTGCCGTCGCCAGTGCGTCTGCTGGCGATGCGACCTTCCTCTGCCGAGCCCACGAAGACAATGCCAGCTCATTGCTCTTCGTCCTCCTCCATGGCTCGGTTCGCGTGCCTCGAGCTCTGTGGAATGTTCCAAGCACCTGCTCGTGCCGCTTCGAATGTCTTGAGGACTTCGTCGTCATCTTTTTGCCTCCGAGGGGCTCTTACTCATGACACCCGGACACCTTGAGTGTCTCTTGTAAGGTTTTACTATCAGCTTTATTTTGATAATTATCTTGCATCAGTTGCTGCTTCTTTGCCAACTATGGCATGACAAAAGTTTGGCAGTAGGAACTGTGCATGCACGACAGGCAAGGTGAGTACCCTCTTGAACCAGAAGAAAGTGGCATACAAGAAACTGCAAGGACACTGTCCCGAATATGTCGCAAGTAACGATGTTGCAGCTATGGTGTTGCAATGCAGTGTCTGTTCCATGCAACTTTTTCGGCATTAGCATCCGAGAGGTGGTACAAAAACCAACTGTAGTTATAGCTGAAACTCAGCATGCACTGACGAGATCGGGTATTTTGTAGACTTGGCTGTTTGTTGTGCTGTGGGACAATACACACATGGTAGTCAAAGCTACTGCAGCTAGTGCGCTCCCACCAGCAAACTGCAGAGGCCTTGGTTACGTGTATGCCCATTAGCAGTTCTGACCACAAGCTCTGGACCAAGCGCTTGCTTGTGGTTGCAAGTATGAATGGTGATCAAAAGTGCCACTGTGGCTGCTATTGTGTGTTTCATACTTAAGGTTTGTCCCTTGTCCTTCATGATGCGATTTGTAAAAATAAACTGCTTTTGATTTTATCAGTAGCATGCAAGTTGCTCTTGTGTAGTCAAATACAGAGGATAAAAAACAAAAGAGAAACATGTTTTGGGGGAAAGGCGAGTAGTGTACAAAAGGATTGAAGATTGGTTGTGTATTGGGCATACTATGCCATGGTCCCTCACTAGTCAAACTGGCTGAGGATCCAGATGTGTGCTTTACTACAGTATTTAATGTTGTTAAAAATGAAATGATTGCCATTATGTGCATAGAAGTTTGATTTGAATGTTCTTTAGCTATACTTATGGTGTTGCAATACCTCTGTTCGCTGGTGACCATATAAAACACGCAGGCAAACAAGGCAATGTGCAAGTTATTCCAGTAAACTGTAGAATCGATTACAAGATTAATGTGCATAAACACACTTAATAACATAAATTAAGGAGCTGTGTATGGCAGTTGCATTCCAGAATTCTTGAGGCCCACATACTACATGATGTCCGCGCACATTAAAAAACCCCAGGTGGTCAGCATTCAGCGAAGCCCTCCCCTATGGCGCTTTCATAGTCAGAGTCGCTTTGGGACGTTAAAGGGATACTGAATAAAATTTTCGCCGCCGAGATAAATGGCCCAATTGAAAGATTGGGTGCTGAAATTTGTTGAAACAACCTTCATTTCAGCCAGAGACTAGCAGAAAATAATGAATTTCATGCATTTTTCGCAAATAGACGCCGCGAACTAGAGAGGAAGTGACGCGAAACTCAGTGGATACTGACTCGCCACCGTGCTCGCTGCAGAATCGCTTACCAATCGACATCGCAAGCCGCCACCCGCTGTCGCACGTCTCTCTCAAAACATGTTTTCGCGGTCGGGAAGGTGTTCTCCGTGCGTGTGCTGAACCAGGAGCCAGGGGCGTAGCCAGAAATTTTTTTCCGGGGGGGGTTCAACCATACTTTATGTATGTTCGTGCGTGCGTTTGTATGTGCGCATGTATATATACGCAAGCAAAACTGAAAAATTTCGGGGGGGGGGGGGGGTCCCCCAACCCCCCCTGGCTACGCCCCTGCCAGCAGCCAACGACGCCGTTGCCGCGCTATCGGCCGTATATTTGTTTTCGCAAGCGGAGCTTGCGTCCGCGTCTACGAATTTGCCGTTTGTGTTGTGTGCTGCTAAGTAATGTGAATGGTGAAGCACCTGACACAACGCACAATGCCTCAACGCTGTTCTGCGTTAGTGTGTGCGAGAAGTAGCGTCGGGAGCGACAAGCCCTGTCATACCTTTCAGACAGAGCCGAAGCTTCGAAGGATATGGATTCGCCCTGCGCGCCCATCGCAGCCAACATGGGTGCCTTCAAAGCGCGACTTTTTGTGCTCCGAACACTTCGAGGATAGTGACTGTATAAATTGCTGGTCCCGGCTGCCGACCCACGTTGGGCTATGGCGGCTCATCTGGCTCGTCGTCCTCGCTGTCGCTTGACAAAGCAGAAGGGTCACATACATATGGTTGTATTTGGCGCATCCGTTTCGGAGGCCTGTCGAACTCGGGGTCGCAATCACCGCTCGCGGAACTACTGTCACTCACACCTTGCATCTTTGCGCACTCGCGACACGCTCGGTAGTTGTAGTGGATTTTGAGGAAGAAGCGTTATTTTGTCTCCCATGTGGGGAAAGGACAAGGCTAGCGCCACACCAGCCTCCCCGAGCCACCCTCGGTCCGTGAGAGGTGGAGAAAGGGAAGTGGCAGGGCAGGAGAGAGCGTGCCGGTTGCCCCCTCTTGCTGGAGCATTGACGTCACGGCCGTCGACAAGCGCACTGGCGTGCAGCCGCCGCGCTCTCACAATCCACTAAAGATACGGCCAACTGCTCGAAATTACGTGAAATAAATGCTGTTTATAGGAACAGTCGTGTCGTCCGAGTCGAATGTAAGTGCTTTCGTAGGTTTTTAGCTAAAACCTAACTGAAATTAAGGGAGCATATTCGGCCAAGCGGGCGACTGCCACATGGGAGGCTGCGACTCAATGAGGCCGTTTCTTACAGTGGAAGCCCAGGGGACATTACTTGTAGTGCACACAAAAGGAATTTCCGCTTTTGATTGCGTCTATATTCCAATTCGTTCTTGGCTGATCACTGTGTTGTTCATACCAACAGGGACGCAGTGAATTGACTGACGCCTTGGACAGCCTAATGAAGAAGTCGCCTGGAGCAACTCGCAGCTCGCCCGCAAGAAAGCACGAACACAAGCAGAACAGGAAGCCGAATCTCGAGCATGTGTCAACAGAAAACGTGTTTGCATCAACAATTATTGACTACAAGGTGTACGAGAAACCTGGCCTCAATCAGTAAGTAGCCAGTTCTTGTGCCGTAGTTGTGCTCACCGGACCCTTTGCAGGATCCACGGCAGACAGCGTACGAGTGTTGCAGTGATGACTCCCGTGAGAAGGTCGTCTCGACATTCCAAGCGCCGTTCCAGTCTCGTATCACCACCGCGCACCCTACTGTACAAACCAAACTCTGCACTTGGAGATGTGTAAGAAATAAAATGTTTATTTCCTCTCTTGAGGTGGCGAAGAAGGCGTGTCGTGCATTTTCTCCCACACGTGTACGCCGAACAGGGCAAGGGCGACAACGGCAAACAGTGCCACGGCCACACCCGCGTCTCCTTTCCCTCGCCTGATCTGCATCTCCTCCTCTCGCAACACGTCCTCGTACTTCTGCTTGCGCCACTGGTACGACTTCACGGCATCCCCGTAGTGCTGCCGGTAGAATTCGTCGAAGTTGTATATCTGCGAGCGGCCGCCCATTGGCGCGCGCCTCGTCGGCTTCCTCGCGTGAAGGCCCTGCAGCGGGGAAGAGGAGCCTCCCATAATCTTATCGTCGTAGTGCGCCCGCAGGGATTCGTTAGAGAGCGTGTCGTACGCAGTGGTGATCTCCTGGAAGCGCTCGCCACTACTGCCCTTGTTTTTGTCGGGGTGGTACCTCATCGAGAGCCTGTAATAGGCCGCCTTGATTTCGTTCGGCTTTGCGCTCGGACTAACCTCCAGCACGTCGTAATATGTCCTCTTTGCACTTGAAGAAGCGTAGCGCCTGCAGAGCACGGACGTTGCTGCCCGCATTCGGCCCTGCGCTAATTAAACTTCTAGAACACTAGCAGAGACTGTAGCGCTAATGTACGCAGGTCGAAAGCGTCCATTGATAAAGGCTATGACATGGCTACTGGCTGTATGGGGCCGTTTGAAGCTGTTTCATCTTGACCGGGTCGAAATAAGAAAACCATAGAGTAACGACTAGAGGAACAGCTGGGCCGGTAAAGCGATAACCACTAAAGCGCTGATATGCTGATATCTTGGCATAGAGTTGATATACTGACTCTAAAAAAATAGGCAGCGTTTGTGTAATGATGGTGATAGTACTTGCAGCGCTATTAGCGCTATCACGCTTCTCAGGGCGCTCTCGGCGCGCGACCGAGAGTTTGACAATATCCGTCAGTCATCCGCTGCGACGTTTGTAGCAGAAGTAGCAGAAGCATGGCAGAAGCTCTGTGCGAGCGCCGTCCGTGTTCTGCAATGTTCTGCAGTACGCTGCTTCACAACCTCAAGGACGCACGCTATGCACGAAGCATGCCGAAGAAATGGTACGCGAAGGCTTTAGCCATGCCATCGTTGCATCTTTCTGTCATAGAAGCCGACGACGACGGTAGCAGGGGTAGCAGCAGCAGCAGCTCCGACGACATCCGTAGCGTTTGCGAAGACAAGTTTGATGAACTGTTCGGCCACCCGAAAAGGATATCTATAAAGTCATTATGTTGGAAGCGCAGTCCCGACATTACCGAGAAGGAGGTAAGTAATGAAATGAAATAAATACCACGAAATGTAATGTTTTTTTTTTTTTTTTTTGCACTTTAGTTCCGCAGGAATTACCGCATAGAGTTTCCTACAATACTTACTAGAGGGAACTCTGGCGCTAGTGTCTATGGGAGCTGCAACGCATGACGCTTCAGCCAGCATGGGAATGATGGGTAGTACACAAATTTGTCTAAACTTCGTACTTTCGGCTCCGTTTGGCTCCGCGTCGGCTGCATCCGCTTTGTCGAAAAACAAAGTTCAGCAAAAGTCAGCAGTTTCACTTCGCCACTTTAACTTCTTTAGGCTCAGCAATTCAAATCTGGTCACGAAGTTCACAACGGTCTATTCTTTTATCCGAAACGAACGCCAAAACACAGCAATAAACAAAGCCACAAGTACGTTTGAAGCCGCAAGCACGAAGACTAGGCAAATTTGTGTACTACCCATCATTATAGTGCCTAGAATATACTTACTAGTGTGCCGACCGCCGAGGGTTTCCAATGGGAGACGCTGGCACCGACGGTGATGCCTTCCACTGGACGCCACCAGACGGCGACACTCTTAGGGACCATGCTAACGGGTCGCCCTTTTCGGAGGTGGGTCTCCCTTTCCGGAGGTGCATTGAGGTACGGGGGCGGAGTCACTTTTCTTTTTGTTGTTGTTCGTTTCCTGACGTCACTTCCGTTTTTTTCTTTTTTTGCGTGGAGCGGCTGTATGTGTTCTGAAGTCATCTTTTTTTTTTTTTTTTGCGCGGGTAGGAGGGACAGCACTGCAGAGCATGGACCCGACTAACCCGACAGCGCCGACAGGCTGACACGATGTTCTCTGCTGGCACGGGCACATTTGATCGCTGCATCAAGGTCGGCTGCATGGTTTAATCGCGATTTGGCTAACCTCAGAGCCAAACTCGATCCGTGTCGGCCCTGATTGCGATCAAGTGTCCGTACGACACCAGTATATGACACGGTGTGAAAGCAAGCTTGACGGCTCGCAGAAGTTCGAGCCATCGTGGTGACCGCTGTTATGACGGTGGATACGCAGGTCGTTGAAGGCGCACGTAATATTTCCAAGGTTATTGTCGTGATCGACTTGAACATAAGCCTCCTGTGTTCCCGAAGAATCTGACCTGGAAACTGGACTCGCTTGAGCGCTGGCCAGACGTCAGCTGAGTTCAATACCGAACTGTCACCGCATCCTGGATACGTTGGCTGTCGATCGCGATGAAAAGTGTCCGTGCGACACCGGTATTATGGCACGGTGTGAAAGCAAGCTCGACGGCACGCAGAAGTTCGAGCCATCGTGTGTCGGCTGTTTGACGGTGGCAGTGATACCTTTCTCTATGGTGATACAATGATACACGGTTTGTTGCTTTTGTTCCTGCAACATTGCTCGATTTATTATTCGTGCGCCTGCGACGCGCGAGTAAAGATTGGATACGACATACGGCCAGCCCACGGGCCACCAAGTAGCTGTTTGGTACTGGAACGACGGCCAACGTAATAATCCAGGATGCGGTCGACATTGGACGCGTCCTCATTAAAGTATTAACATATTTAGCGCGCATTAACTAATGCTCCACTCACCCAGCCAACTCGTTCAGCCGTTTTAATTCCAGAGTTCGTTACTGAACTCAGCCGACGTCTGGCCAGCGCTCAAGCGAGTCCAGTTTCCAGGTCAGATTCTTCGGGAACACAGGAGGCTTACGTTCAAGTCGATCACGACAATAACCTTGGAAATATTACGTGCGCCTTCAACGACCTGCGTATCCACCGTCATAACAGCGGTCACCACGATGGCTCGAACTTCTGCGAGCCGTCAAGCTTGCTTTCATATACCGGTGTCGTACGAACACTTTTGATCGCGATCAGGGCCGACACGGATCGAGTTTGGCTCTGAGGTTAGCCAAATCGCGATTAAAGGTCTCTGCACAGCGTTGTTCCTACCCGCGCAAAAAGAAAAAAAGACTTTTGAAAACATGCAGCCGCTCCTGGCCGCTCTACGCGAAAAAGAAAAAAAAAGAAACGGAAGTGACGTCAGGAAACGAACAACAACAAAAAGAAAAGTGACTCCGCCCCCGTACCTCAGTGCACCTCCGAAAAGGGAGACCCTCAGGCCGCCGTTTATTTCTGCGTGGTGTGGTGGGTGTTGGCAGAGACGGCACTACTGGTGTTGGTTTTGAGCGTGAACTGTGTGCGCGAGAACCGCCTCTGGCCGTGGTGTAACCGTGGGGACGTGGTCGCGTTGTGTAGAGTGTCGTAGAAAGTGATTCGTGTGCAAGTCGTTGCCGCTTTTGTTTCTGCGATGTCCCCGTGTTCAGTGGACCGCCGCCAAATCTATAAGCAACGATAACGAGCGTGAGATAAAGGCCATGTGTATGCGATTTGTGAATGTCTGTAATAGTAGTGGTTCTTGATGGAAAGGAAGAACGGAGTGTCTAGCGCGTTACGTCTAGACGTAACTATAGGAGCCGTTGCAGTTACGTCTGGACGTAAGAATAACAAATCTTAAAGTTACGTCCAGCGTGAGATCAGACGCACCGAACCGATCGGCTCTAGTGGCGCAGCGGGCTAGTACGTGTCGTGCTCGGATCTGCGAGGACGTTGGTTCGAACCTCGCTGTTGTCCTTCTCTCTCTTTTTTTATTAAGTGCTCCACGGGCGCCGTAATATTTTTTGTTTAAGGAAATCGCCTTGGTGGCAGCGGTGGACGCCCCAGCCCACGTCGCGCTCCGTCTCTTGCTGTAGTGACACCAGCCACTCGAGCAAAATAGTGGAGCGACGACGGCGCACCGCGAAGCGACAGCGTCCCAGTGACATGAGCCAACCACTGAGACTGGCAAGATAATTATTAAACTTAAGTGCGCATTGCGAATCACACGGTGGACGTAACTTTAGCAGCTGATTATGGCTCCCTGCGTCGTCTGCTAGCCACACCGTGTTCGCTAGTGTGCGAACGTCCTGCGCGCGTCCTCAGAGGGCAGCCTATTCCGTTGTGTTAGCACAGCATCAAATGCTTGTACGTATGTCTGCACGATATAAACAAGCATTTCAATTTCCAAGGCTTGTATGCAGACTAATAAGTGAGCAAGACACGCAAATTGGGCGAGTTGGTGAGGTTCCATGGTAAAAATATAAAGCAGCGCTTTTTTAAACACAAGACGAAGGAATGGAGGGACACATACGTCTCTTCTTTCCTTCGTCTTGTGTTTAAAAAAGCGCTGTTTTATATTTTTAATAAGTGAGTGCATGCACGTGTCGGTATGGAGGTGTGAATGCAGAATTTTTGAGACACAATTATTATATTATTTTATTTATTTAATACCCATAGCGCCCATACAGGCATTACGTACAGTGGGGGGGGGGGGGGGGTACAGAAGAAGAACAAGCATGAAAGTTGCAGGTGCAAATGAAAATGTAGATTATTCTACGCCGACACAAACGTACACAGCTGCGTCGAACACAGCTACATCAAAAATGTCGTATACATTCGGAAAACAATCTAAAATAAACAGAAAGCACAGTGATAATAGTTAATGGCAATGCGAACAGTAATTACAACAAAGCGCGGCAGTGGTAAATATATAGTACAGCACAAGATGCAAAGGAAGCACTAAAAGAAAACAACACAGTTTACAAATGGGATACAGTATAGATCATGGTGATTACCAGGCGTACGCATGATTTCTTTTAAGGCTCAGTGGTCAAAAGATTCAATCATTTTTGTTGCAGAAAAGAATGCGTCATTAGACGAAATTCCTACGATTGGGGAAGGAAGTCGATTCCACTGACTGATAGTTCTGGGAAAAAAAGAGTTGCTGAAGGACGATGTATTGCATTTATATTCTCTTATCTTAATTGTGTTCGTGATCTTTGCGTGCTGATGTGTAGTGAGGCCGGTTAATGTATACGTATACGTCACGGGGAATTCGGGTATGAAAATGATATATGCTGTGTAATAGCTTCAGTCGAAATGACGCTCTTCGCATGCTGCAGAGACTTCCATTTTAATATCGCCTTAGATTCCGTTGAACTAAACTGTCTGTCATACATGGGTATATTAAGCACATATCTTGCCGCCATGGACTGAACTTTTTCTAATCTTTCTTTGTTTGATGCTGTTGAAGGGTCCCACACGCAGCACGCGTATTCGAGCACTGATCTTACGTATGTTTTATATAATAACTACCGGGTTTGCTGTGGAAATGCACGTGTATTTCGTCGCAAAAATCCCAAACTCCGACAAGCTTTACCTACGGTATAATCCACATGCCGACTCCATGATAAAGAGGGGCAAAAGTAAACGCCTAGGTATTTGTATTCGCACACCATTTTTACCGGTGAGCAGTTTATTGTGTATTCGAATTAACCTGGACTTTTTTTTTTTCTGGTGAACCTCATGCACACCGTTTTCTTAAGCTTCAGTTTCATTTCCCATCGCTCACACCATGCGTGTATCGCACATAAGTCGTTTTGGATCACAGATCAGTCAGTTTCAGAGGTAATTTTGCGGTATAATATGCAGTCATCTGCGAATAGCCTAATATGATATTGTACGTTTTCGTTAATCTCATTGATATAAAGTAAGAAAAGAAGGGGTCCCAGTACTGATCCCTGAGGCACCCCTGACGTAACATCAGTTATTGCAGACTGTTCACCGTTTACAACTGCGCATTGTCGCCTCTCACGTAAATATTCAGCAACCCATGCAATAACTTGGGGATTAATGTCAAAGCTGGACAGTTTTTGCAGTAATAAGTAGTGCGAAACGGTGTCGAACGCCTTCTGAAAGTCGAGGAAAATACAATCAACCGAAGAGTTATCGTCCAGTGCTGCTGCTAAAACATGTGTGAACTCTACCAGTTGTGTGACGCACGATAGTTCATGTCTAAATCCGTGCTGGTTTGAGTTCAATAAAGAATTACTATCTATATGCTTAACAATGGCGGTATATAAAACGTGTTCAAGAATTTTGCAGCACACAGAAGTGAGTGAAATGGGGCGGTAGTTATTGATAACGTTGCGCGGGCCAGATTGAGCAACCGATGCCATTTTCCAGTCAGTCGGGAGAGAACTGTGTTTTAAGGACTTTTCGTAAATGACTGTTCGCAATCTCGTGAAGTGTTGGCGATTTAGAAATCCTTGTGATACCAAGCATGAACTATAGTCTGCAAAGGCCGGTTAGCAGTAAAAAAGACCTCAAGTCACGCACTTCTAGAGAGGTACACGGAATCATGCAAACAGAAAAGCAGAGTGCACAGAGTTCCACTTCGACTATAATTACACAGAAATACAGGTGTTTTTTTTTTTTTTTTGTAGCCGCTACAGCAAGAAGTATATTGGTTCAGTCGCACAACACCATTTATATTGTAGTATGGGCAGAACACAACCTAAGCACGTACAAATAAAGCAAGAAAAAAAAAAAACATCGAGCACAGTGGAAAACACGACTGTCGCCGAAGGCCAGTACCCCATTGATTGGCGGATTGCACTTCTCACACACGTAATAGGAACGTTAGGACGGCTTCGTGCATTGATGTGACAATGGAGGGCGTATATACCACCATTGGGCTGTAGTCAACGCGCTTTCTTGGATATGTGCAACACTTAATTGGATATGTGCCGCCGACCGCCCATCCATACTACACTGCTAACGCCGCGACGGTGAGCCCAATCTCGCAACAATGTGTTGCGAGTAGGCCAAGTAGGCTGCACCAACATAACAGGACGGAAGGAGGCTTTCTAAAGACGACATTTATGTGTACACACGCGGGGCAGCTGTACCGATTGTTATTGTATGGACGTAACCCTAGTGGACGTGTGATACATCAACACGGGCACGCAAACCGTACTTACATCAAGTTCGATGGAGACCTGCAGTTATTTCACTTTTATTTCACTAACCGTGATTGCCCCAAACTGAGGTTGACCGCCTCAACGAAGCTAAGGAAAAGGCAGCACCCGAGACGATGGCTGAAGGCAGCGTGGCTCCGGCGGAGGCCGAAATTAACGTCTTCCTAAAGTGCGTCAGCTGGTCTGTCTCGACAACAGAGCTGCTGATACGCGAAACAGTCCGGCAAAACAAACCACGCACGTCTCAATACATAAGTGATGCTGGTAAATCGGTGATACGACAGTGATACTGAATGTATGGCCGCTTAATTCAGCGAGCGGCCGTGCTGAACGTTACAGTTACAGTGGATAGGTGTAAACGTCTAACCTTTCACACCGACCGCAAGGTGACCACCCCTAACTTACGTCAAATATTCTCAGGGACAGTAGATTAAAAACAGCAAGGAGTTGTTTTAGTCTGCGCATAGGACGCGTAACCACGGAGGCAGAATTGCACCGTGGACCCCGTGGACAGTTACGTCTGGGCGTAACGATAGCGACGGCTACATTTACGTCTGGACGTAACCCTAGACGCACCGTTAAATAAAAGTGATGGTTCAAGTACACTTCGCCCAGATGACTTTCCAACTGTAAGCGATCGATCCACGCAAAGCACGCACTTACCACACATACATGTCCGCCACAGTACAAGCTGTGCGTCAGACAGACATTCACAAATCACGTAACTCATGGCCTTTATCTCATACTCGTACAGCTCGTTATCATATCTGATAGATTTGGCAATGGTCCACTGAACAGGGGGACATCGCAGGAACGAAAGCGGCAACGACTTGCTACGACTTCTACAACATACACAACGCGATCACGTCCCTACGGTCAGAGGTGGTTCTCGTTAATGCGCACAGTTCACGCTCAATATCAACACCAGTACAGTAGTGCGTAGTGCCGTGCCTCCCCTGCCAGCACCCACCACGCAAGCCACACAAACGGGCCACGCAGAGCACGCACTTACCACACATACACGTACGCCACAGTACAAGCTGTGCGTCAGACAGACACATTTCACAAATCACGTAACACATGGCCTTTATCTCATGCTCGAACCAGGGGCGTAGCCACGTTAGGGCACACCGGGCCCGTGCCCCCCCCGAAATTTTTTTTTGCAATAGCATACAGAGCAGAAAATGACACTCGACCACATCTGCCTGCTCTTCCCCACTACAGATCAAGAAGGTGCCCCCACCGAAAAAAATTTCTGCCTACGCCCCTGGCTCGAACAGCTCGTTATCATTGCTTATAGATTTAGCAGTGGTCCACTGAACCGGAGGACATCGCAACAAAAGCGGCAACGATTTGCTACGACTTCTACAACACACACAGTTCTCGTTAATGCACACAGTTCACGCTCAATATCAACATCAGTACAGTAGTGTGCCTCCTCTGCCAACACTCACCACGCAAGCGGCAAGCCACACAAACGGGCCTGAACGCTACTCTGCCGCCACCTACTTATACACTTCAAGCCAAGTCAAGCCGGTTTTAAGCGGCTATATGGGTGAACCGAACGCTTTGCCCACCTAACGTCTCCTTCCACCCGGTGGAAGGAGACACTGCCGTTAATTTTAGGAAACTCTATGAATTACCGACTGCCACGGGAGACCTGCTTTTACGTCTCGAATTACGTACTTCCGCTTTCGGTTTCTGCTCCAGGCTGTACGTTCGGCTCGGACAAGCTTTCTCCGTTTCCGATCTCGAGTGTCGTCGTAGAGTCAGACGTGGCCGTGGCGGCGCTGGCGGCGCCCAGTCGAATTACGGTAGTCGAATGTACTAAATGTCATATACTAAAAATGTTTAAATGTTACGCCGTAGCCGCCAACGTTGGTAGCCGCTACTACACTACCGCTAGATACAGTCTGCTGCTACAGTCCATAAAGAAACTCTCCAAAGGACACGGTGGTCAAAGGTACAGTTTCCGAATAATTACACTTGTGGCGCAATGGAACGCGTCTGACATCTGCGGTAATCGGCACAAAGTCGGTCCCATGGCTGCCACGAGCTTCGATCGCAGTGTGATGAGCGAGTGTTTCCGCCTGGCTGAAGAAGCACTGTCGTCGGGTGAAGTCCCTGTCGGCTGTGTTATGGTCTACGACGGCGAAGCCATCATTGCCCGTGACAGGAACCGCGTGAACGAGTCGAGAAACGCGTGTCGGCACGCCGAGATGGGCTGCATCGAGCAAGTGCTGGCCTGGTGCGCCGATCGTCGGCTGCACTGGAAACACGTGTTCCCTGCCACCTGTGTGTACGTCACGGTAGAGCCGTGCATCATGTGCGCTTCGGCCCTGAGCGTACTGGGTGTCTCGGGGATCGTGTTTGGCTGCGCCAACGAACGCTTCGGCGGAATGGGATCTGTCCTGAACTGCATCGACGGCACCACCACTCGTGTCGTGTCCGGTGTGTGGGCCGAGCGAGCTGTCGACTTGCTGAAAACTTTCTATGCAGGCGAAAACCCGAACGCTCCAAAAGTGCATGGAAAGAGTGTCTGACCTTTTTGATGGAGATCCGTTTGAAGGAAGCTCGAGATTTGTGCACTCACATGGTTCCCGTCGCCTGCGCGTTAAGAAGGCAGGTCTGTACCTGCCTGCCGGTCAAGTTGACATAGTCATTGACGCAAACACCCTTTTGTGAAAATGCCAATCAAACGCTCTTTAATGTGTGGGGGTGCTATATCACCCATGTAGGGGCGACTGCCGTAGCTTGGGCGCGGCCGCTGTGTTTGGAACGCACGTGCTTGGCGTAAGCGGAGACGTTCGTCCAAGGTCGGGGATGCGCTGGCTGTAACCAGAGTTTAGCGCGGTGGCGCCGGCATCGCCGCCGCGGAGAAACGGCATGTGGGTCTGGTGGGTCTTTTTTTGGGTGTGGCTGCGCGCGCGGATGGACGTCTCCTCGCGGTGGGTCCGGGGGACGGTACCGCGGCTCGCTTCCCTCGGGCCCTCGTGGTGAGTCGTGCATCTGCGGCGCCGCATTTGTACTGCATTATGTCGTCTTATGTTATGGTGTATTGTATGTCTTTTATTGTGCCTAAGTTTAGCATGTTACGTGTTACAAATTCGGCCCGCGAGCTCGCCATATATCCGTTTTTGTTGCCCGACCGCGTGAACTGTCTCCGTGTGTTCCGAGGGCGGGGGCGAGTTTTATCGCTCAGACCCCACAAATGTAAATTCATTTTTCTATTCATCAGCTGCATCAATGAACAAGGGCGTCCGCAGAATTTTTTTCCAGGGGGGGTGCCTCCATGGGGGGGGGGGGGGGGGGGGAGGAGTTCGCTACCGTGACTTGACCGGCAATGTCAGTCAATAATATGTAATAGCAAAGTTGGCTGGCGATCCTGAAGGCCGTTTCACACCGATATGCGGACCTTTTGTGTGCTAACGAACGTGTACAGCTTATTGCTACTGCATAGAAAGATATTATCCGAAATTCCAGGGGGGGGGGCAGCCGCCCCCCCTTGCACCCCCCTCCGGACGCCCATGTCAATGAACCAGTGCTGGTCCAACTGTGCCAATTTGCTATAATCCCATATCCCTGCACCTTGTTGCGCACATTCGAGTACAGCTTACTTTCTGTGGCAATGAAGGGAAAGCTACGGGGGCGGAGCGTCTGCACATGTACTGCTACGCGAAGTAGTCCGGTTTGGCGCGCGTCTCGTAACGCCGTGGAAAGTGATGGCTAGCGTTGCATTTCGACGCAAACGCTGCGTAGCGTCTAAGGTACGGGTAAAAGGCGCGACTTATCACCTTGTCGGTCGTCGCTCCATCCGGCGTGCCCCGCCGTCGCGTCTCCCGTATCATTCAATAGATGGCGCTGTCCCATAGAGATGCATGCAAACTGCAGTTGGGTGACGATATACTAGATGGCGCTGTCCTATAGAGATAAAAAAAATTTAAAAAAAGATAGAGAAGATCAGAAAAGGAAGAATAATCAAAGCGGCGTATCGCTTTTGTTTACTGCTGGGCGAAACCACTGAACATTTCACGATGTAACCATGATTGCTTCAGGAGCTTCGCCCAAGCTCTTCATCATTCACCCGTGGATATGCTGTAATTTTTTTCAAGCACGCAAAAGCGCAAAGTGACACGGTGTAAAGTAAAAGAAATACAAATATCTCGGTTGTGTGCGCTGCGTTCCGTCTCAAAAAAGCTACATGTAGAAAATGAAGGAGCGACGCAATTGTGGGACTACACTCATTAGCGGTAGGATACGTGCATTGTGGCTCTGTAGCTTTCCCTTCATTGCCGCAGAAAGTTGTCCCCGAGTATAGTCCACCTGTTTACACGGCATCGAACCGTTTATGGCCCAAAATATTCTTGGTTGCAACAAACACCACTAGATCTTTTCCATAATGCCGTCGACCCTCCACTCGCTCTATTCCAGTGATGCGTGTTTTGTCATTATATTCAGCCCAACCAACGTCTGCGCCGCCGCGTGTGTCTCCGTTGTTGAAAGTCAGAGTTTCATCAGAGAACTTTAGAGAACGGAAACTGTACCTTTGGCTGTAGTACGGAAATAAGGGTAGCGGCGGCCACGGCCACCTTGGATCGGGCCCCGATCCAGGTGGCCGTGCGGCAGCATACTGAACTGCAATAAAGCGAGGCGAGATGGCGCTGCAAGTACTATCGTCAGTAGTACGACCGTGAAGTACGACCGTGCGACCGTGCGACCGTCAGTAGTACGACCGTGAAGTACGACCGTGAATTTACATTTTTTGGTATAATAACATAGATTTAATCAATGTAGATAAGGCATTAGGACAACATGAAACAAGGAAGTTTTTTTTCTTCTTTCTTTTTTTTTCGCCTTCGAGCCTGGTGGCAGACATGTCACCGCCCCGTTTTAAAGGGGACGCTCATAGCATCCATCCATCCATCCATCATTAGACAAACGCATTTTTCCGGCTGGTTCGCCGCGCCCTGGTCGCACTACTGCACTTTTTGCTCCCTGTGGTATTTTGTTCTTTGTCGTTGCGAAATCGCAGTGCTTATTCCGTGGACCAGACCACAGGGTAAACTGCAGCTTTGTTCTGTGGACCAGAGCACAAAATAAAGTTTTATTTTATGGACCACACCCCACAGCAAATAGATGTGCTATGGACCGTGCGCACCAGACTTGGCTGTAGCCCAAACAGCCCACATCTCTTGACGACGGTTTTCTGTCACAAATTGCGGGGGTTTATTCTGTGGTCTGGTCCACGAATAGGCACTTCTCCCTCCTCCCTTGGCGGCAGCTTCTCTCGCGAATAGCAATATTTTCTCTTTGTTTTGTGGATCGATAATGAAGATTCCAATGTTTTGACATACGCGAGCGTCGATATCAGCCGCAGATAAAGTTGTTATTGTGAACGGAAGGAGCAAAACGAAGGCGTATAATGATAACAAATGACAGCGGTTCTAAAATTTCGTGGACCTAATCTGACGCGTGCGGAACACTGAAGTCACTTTCACCACAGTACGCTTGTGTCATGTGAAAAAGCGCACTAACATTTGCAGGGGACACTCGAATTTTGAGCAATCCTTCCAAATGGGCGCGGCCATAAATCACCCGAAAAAGAACGCTAACGCCACCGTGAAAAGAAAACAATAATAACAAATGACAGTGTGTATAACATTTTCTGGCCTTGATCCATCGAGTACGCAACGCTTAAGCCACTTTCGCCGCAGTACACCTGTGTCAAGCAAAAAAAAAAAAAAATGCGCTATAAGATTGGAGAGAACCTACTATAGGCCTAGTGCGCTGCAGCTTTGAACCGAACAGGCAGCGCCACCTGACGCCCGCGGCTGAAAAGTTAGGATTGTCGTTTGTTGCTCCCGGGCGCGCAGTCACAGTAGAAACGCAGGGCTCCTCGCCGAAAGGACGTAAAAACGTCGCAGTAGTCCGGTACTTTTTCGTACTTCTGCGTGCATGGCTGGCACAAGAGCTGTAGGAACACCGTTCGGAAGCAACTAGCTTTTAAATTCTGCGGGTTACCTCAGAAGTCGGACGAAAATGAAAGACAACCCTACCGCAGCTGTGCGGGGCTGCGTAAGCAACGCCTCGAATTCCGTACATAAGTGTCCCCATTTTCGTGCGTTTTTTTTTCGCCTTTTATTATTTATTTTAAATGTATACACAAGCTTACAAGGTCACAAAGAAATAGGTAGATAGCAGGCTGACAACGGCCACCTAGAGGGTCAATGGGCCTGTCTGCGTCTCCTGCTCTCACGCGTGATTTCTTGCCAGCCAGAGCGGCGAGCAGGGGTAGCCGGTGCGGAATCAGACACAAATTTGCCGCGTCCTCTTCGCTGAGAACGAAAACAGTTCGGTATGGCTCAGCAGACGTAGAGCACTGAAAAATCAAAAGCTCACCTCCACTCGTTCGGCGTAGTCCTCGGTTTTCGATTGCACTCTGCATTTCCCAATAATGTCGGAAGATTCCATCGCGCACATCAATACTTCTTTCAGACCACACACTGACCACTCGCGTGCAACTTCGTACCAAGCGACCAAGAACTCCTTTTGAAACACACGTTATTACAATTTCAATCCTACGGAAACCGCAGAACAACAGACGATCGTCGCGTCTTGTCCTCACGTTCACGCGCGGGCTGGCGGCCGTGGCTGGCGATGCGCTTTCCTAGCAGACGACAACCAGACGAACTGATGGGCGCTCGCTTGCAGTCTCACTGTGAAGTGTGTGCGCTCGCTCGCTTGTGTGTGTGCGTGCGTTGTGAGCGTGTTTGTGTGTGTGTGTGTGTGTGTGTGTGTGTGTGTGTGTGTGTGTGTGTGTGTGTGTGTGTGTGTGTGTGTGTGTGTGTGTGTGTGTGTGTGTGTGTGTGTGTGTGTGTGTGTGTGTGTGTGTGTGTGTGTGTGTGTGTGTGTGTGTGTGTGTGTGGGGGGGGGGGGGGGGGGGGGGGGGGGGCGTGGGGAGGTCTACTGTTCCCAAGAGACGGAAAAGAACTTGTTTCCGGCGCAAACAGCTGTCTTTTGTCGGCTTTTTCTTTTTTTTTTTGTTGGTAGGGCTCGCAGTTCGGTTTTCAGCGAAAAGAATGACTGAGAGGGGCCTGTCTTCATCGAATGGCTTGAGGCGAATAGGGGACGAAGTTTTTTTGAATGCTTACGTTAACAAGAGTCGCTGCATGCTGGTTTTTCGGCAGCTTTAAACGGCTGTAGTTTGAGAGGTTTTTCAGACAGGAAGAAAAACATAAATAAAGATAAGTTAGCACAGCGTATTTACACACGCAGACAGAAAAAAAAAAAGAACTACGGCGGCCGTTCTTGGAGAACAGCAGCCGCCGCAACCGCAGCCGCCGCCTTGAAACATGCAGTCGGGCCCGTAGGCGACAATCCTAACAGTGCGCCGCTAGCCCGATAGAGGGCGAGAGCAGTAGCGCCACCATACCAGCTCACGAGGCCTATACTCGCCGACAACTTTTCTTGGCACTGAAGGGAAAGCTACGGGGGCGGAGCGTCTGCACATGTACTGCTACGCGAAGTAGTCCGGTTTGGCGCGCGTCTCGTAACGCCGTGGAGTGTGATGGCTAGCGTTGCACTTCGACGCAAACGCTGCTTAGCGTCTAATGTACGGGTAAAAGGCGCGACTTTTTCACGCACGCAAAAACGCAAAGTGACAACGTGTAAAGTAAAAGAAATGCAGATATCTCGCTTGTGTGCGCTGCGTTCCGTCACAAAAAGCTACATGTAGAAAATGAAGGAGCATTTTATATATCTCACGCAGAAAATACGGACGCAATTGTGGGACTACATTCATTAGCGGTAGGATACGTGCATTGTGGCTCTGTAGCCTTCGCTTCAATGCCAAGAAAAGTTGTCGGCGAGTATAGTTATCACTGGACACAGCACACTTTGTCACTTAATTAGATGCACTTGCACGCGCCGTATAATTACGAGTACTTCTATAATCGTCAACGTCTGAAAACTTTACACAAACAGCTAAAGTAGCTCCTTGCCAATCTAAATGCACTTTTTTTTTTTGCACGACACTAACGCACTGCAGTGAAAGTGACTAAAGTGTGTCCTGACGCGATAGATCAGAGCCAGAATATTTCCGTAGCGTCGCCCTTTGTCGTGACGATTCCCTTCTCGCGGTGGCGTTGACGCTGTTCTTCGGGTGATCCGTGGCCGTGTTCGCACAATCGGAAGGATCACTCAAAATTTGAGTCTCCCATGCAGATCTTAGTGCACATTTTCTTTTTGCATGACACAGATGTACTGTGGTGAAAGCGACTTAAGTGTTCCGCACTCGATAGATCAGGTCCAGAAATTTTTAGAACCGCTCTCATTTGTTATTATACGCCTTCTTTTTGCTGCTTCAATTCACGACAAGTTTACCTGCTTTGGCATGTCAGACCAGCAAGCATGCCAAAGGTGGGCTTCGCCTTCGCATTTCGAACCTTTCACGCATAAGCGTCTTCCATCTCGCGTACTATGCCCGGAAATGACCCCATTGGTCCGGACTTATTCACAAATCTGTGAGCGAATATTACGATTCGCGAGAGAAGCTGTCGTCAAGAGAGGAGGGCGCAGTACTTATTCCGTGAACCAGACAACATAATAAATCCTCGCAATTTGTGAGAGAAACCCGTCGTCAAGAGAGGTGGGCTGTTTGGGCTACAGCAATGTCTGGTGCGCACGGTCCACAGCACAAGTCTTTTTGGTGTGGTCCAAAAAATAAAGCTGCACTTTATTTTGTGATCTAGTCCGCAGAACAAAGCTGCAGTTTATCCTGTGGTCTGGTCCACAGAAAAGAAACAGTCGTCAAGAGACTGTAGGGTTGCCACCTGCCCGGTTTTAGACCGGCCAGGCCGGTTTTTCAGATGGTGGGCCGGTTGCTGGTCCCGCCATTCGATTATTTATTTTTTGGGTGTTTTATAACGGTCAGTTCAACAACTACGACGGTAAATATTTATCGTCAATCACCAAAACTCTTACGCTATTCGCCGCGAGATCGCGCTACAGGTGGCAGCACCGTCGCCGCGCTAGTGTGGATAGGCGGTTGTCGGCGCGTATACAAACGCGCACAACAGCGCTTCGTTGTGAGCGATTTGACCCGATTTCCGGCAAACAAAATGCGTTCACGGTAGCTTTCTGGTAATATGTGCGCTCTTCATTCCTGAATTAATGCTCGCGAAGCGCGCCGAACGTTACTATTACTTGCGAGAGAAGCGCATCCTGACAACGAACGGGTTGCTTGCCTTCGGCAACAGTCGGCGTTTTCGCAATAGGGGACGTTTTCTTGTTGCTTTATTTTTACGTTTAGCTTGTGTTCCACCTACTACGCACTGTTGTAGCGCGACTGAATTAAGTATTTACTTTTCTTGTTCATCTGGATACCCGACAAAAAGAAAGCCCGTATTCCTGCACGATGAGTTCAAATAGTACTTAGTGCCCGGCGTATTAAAATATTCAACCGCATTCCTTATTCACTTCTCCATGGATTGTAGGACAGTTGATAGGTTTACTGAGGAAAGCTACGTGGCTGACCGCGCTTTAGCACTACGGGACGTTTAACATGCACACGCTTGTTTTTATTCCAGTAGCAATACACAAAGGTAACTGTACAGCTCGGAACTTTCTTTGATTTATTACTTGCACTACAGTAATGGAACAAAGCCCCGTTATTTCATGGGACCAAAGTACGTTTTTTCATGCGAATAATATCCGGTGCCTTCCGTCAATCTATAACAACACAACACAAACGCTCAAGATAATGTAAAGAAAAAAAGATGTGGCTTCGCGTGAAATTACGACGACAGAAATGTAAAGTACGCCGTTTGGATTAATTTTCACCATCAGGGCTCTTTAACGCGTACCTTAATCTAAGTACACGGGTGTTTTTGTATAAATTTCACCACAAGGTAAAATTGCGCAAGGCAACTCAGTTTTGCGATTTCCGTGTCATTCAATTTTCTGTTCTTTTTAGGGGACAATTTAAGTACCGAAGTGTCAGACGTGACTTGACAGAAATATTTATCTGTAGTGGGACGAGGACCTAACGCAACTAAAGCTCGTCGTGTAACCTATAAACGACAGTCCCGAAGTTATACACCTAACCACAACGCGCAACTGCATGAGAGCCTTTTTTTACCACTGAGCCACTAAAAGGCTATATTCACACGAGATTTAATACTTCTCATCTTTAGGACAACGCCAAGTGCCCTCTGCAATGCGCTTGAACCACAGAGCGGCACCTACACTGATATGACTCTCGTGAACGGAGGGTACGACGACCACACACAGCACATCTCGACAAGCGCACTCACTGATCTTATTACAGTGCATATACAACTGATCAAGGCCAAATGCTTCTTTACATCGTGTTAGGCATACGTACGAGCGATTAAAGTTGCACTAACGCAACGGAACAAACCGCCTTTTGAGGACCTGCATGACGTACGCGCACATGCAAACACAATGTGGCTAGCAGACGACGCATGGCGCAATCCACACTAGGCGCAGTTCAGCCAGAAGCCTAGGCGGCGACTCCACTAGATCACGTGGCGAATCAGTCAACCACTTTCGGGGATCCCTTCAAGTCTAGCGATAATTGGAATAGAGCATATTATTGTGCGTGTATGGTACATGAATATCCAACATTTTTGTGGCATATGCACATTTTAACGTTCCTTTGCGTCTATAATGCCACTGGCCTGTTGGATTCAGACGCAAAGAAGAGCTTTTTTTGTGGACGAAGCATTGTGGTTCCTTTTCAGTGCAGCACATTCAGAGTAATAATAAGCAAAGCGTCATTCCAATCACGGGTACTTTTATGTCAGCAATTAGGCTAGTTGGTTAGCTGAGTGTGCTGCTTTTGTTTGTGCATTGGGTTTATTTGGCTCAATGAAAGCAATGTTACATTAAATGGCACTGCATGCCGAAGAATTGACATAGCGTCTATTGTTCAACAATATTTTAATCTCCTTCAAGGTTTATTCAAGGCAAGATTGTTACGATTTGCCTTGGGGGACACGACTAAAGGCTGAGTAATCGCCTGACTAGGTCGTGCCACCCTGGCAGCAAAGCAGAAGACACACACCAACAAGCATTATTAGCACAGCTTGACCCACTGTGCCACAGGCTGCTTGCTTTCATGGACCACGTGCCGCTTATTTTGGTAGGGCTTCACTTTCTGTTGACTGGCACGCAGTGCATGTTGAAGGAGAGAGCTAAACATTGATTGTGCAGTTTCATGTGGGGCGATGAAAGAAACGCAGACAGTACGGCAGCCTGGTGTTTCACATTTCTTTTCAAGTGGTTGTAGCCATTAAAAGCTACTGGAGTCATCTGTGATGCAATCAAAGTCCACTCTAGGATCTCTTTATAGCCATCAAGCTCAGAGCGAGATAAAACAGCGTGTCGTGCAGATAGCGCTTCTTTGCATCGCCCCTGTACGTGTGTACCCGTGCTTTTCATTTTCTGCTGATACATGCACCTGCTGTTTGGGCCAACGTTGGTTTGGGCCTTGTCTGATAGCTTTAGCACAGCCAGAGCACTTAGCTCTAGTATTCCACGATATTCACCGAATAAGTATTGCTTGTTTTAAGTGCGCAGGGGCGGCACCAGGATATTTTTATGAGGGGGGGGGGACACCCACAAAAAAAGTGAGTTTGCTTTGAATATGTTTGCTGTTGGGGGTGGGGGTGGGGTGGGGGGGCAGGCAGAAATAATAGGGGGGCAGCTGCCCCACTGACGCCGCCCAATGAAGTGCAGTTGCTGATGTGTCACTTTTACTATGATTGCTCATGTCAAAGGAAAGTTACTTTTCACGCTGAAGATAGCTCACTGTGTCCATTCTGCATGCTTCAGGCCTGTAACCATGAGCAGCGTAAACAAAGGGAGATCTTCAGCTGTATGTTGACTACAAAGTTTCCACAGGCCGAGAAAGGGAGAATATCCAGACCTCAAAGACAAGCTTGCCGACTCGCTCAAGTGACTCCGTGCGCATCAAGCTGGTTAGGTAATGGCCCTGGAATTATGGACGCAATCAAGGTGTATTGGAAGCGATCTTAAAGCCGAGAAAACTGGATCACAGAAGAAAATCAACTACCAAAAGAACAACTTTTTCATTTTATGAAGGAAAATTGTACTTGTTTCTTTCTAATCATTAAGATAGGGGCATGTCAGTTTTATATTAAAAAGCTGGTATTATATATAGGCACATTTTTGTTTATTTTAAGCCTGCGAAAATTGAGCGCCCATTGGATTCGAGTAAATAAGTTCTTTCTTTCTTTTTTTTTTTCTCTGACAGTACCACATAGGTGTACAATGTGGCGTTGCTGTTAAATTGCAGCGTATAATCGAGGTTTCTAATGCATCATTTCTTTAAGAGTTTTGCCGGAACCAAAGTGATTCATCATAAAATGTGGGTCGTCGCATGACTGGGAGTATTCTTCAACAAAGTTCTTGGTGCAGTTGTCACGTATGCAGCCATTACATGAGTATATACGGTACTAACAGTGTACTTACAAGAGCACCACAGGGAGAGGTCAAGATGAACACAGGCTCATGCACGGATGCCCTTCTTTACACTCCTTTGCACTGGTCTCTTGCTTGGCCAGCGTGTTGAATTTCTTTTATATCTTAACACCGACCCTGGTGGTGAAAGCATATTCCATAGGTGGCGCTATGCACTATAGCATAGGAGGCTTCAGTGATGTTGCAAGTGCTATCACAAGTTTCTCACAAAGACCAGCTCAACAGGAGAGAGACAAAAGCAGTGCAAGGGCACCCAGAGAAAAGAACACGTCGTGGTGACTGAGGGTGTAGTTGCACCTCTGGTCCGGCTGTGCTGTGAGGCTGACAGATGAGCGTGTGCAAGTTGTTGAGTGTGGTCAGCACACGCAGGGGACATATTCACTTGTCGAGTCGTGATTAAAGTGTGATGCACCAGAACGACGTGTGCCATTGCAAATGTTGTAGTGCAGTAACACAATCAGAAAACCAATAAATGCAGAAAGATTTTGCTGCTTGCCATCATAAAAATAAATGCTTCAGCTTTTATTTTTATGATGACAATATCTTCAATAATAAATGCAGTAGCAAAATAAATGTGACCTTTCCTTGCTGTTTCAAGGCAGTGCCAGAAAAGTATTTCAATGCCATACTACACTTAAAAAAATTTCAGTAATGTATGGAAGTACACATGTACTAAAACAAATATTCTTAAAAGCAAATATTGAAATCCATGCAACAGAAAGACTTTTGTACCATATATGCTGCACTGCTTAAGCAGGTGCTAAAATATACAAATTTGTAATGAGTGCAGATTAACACAGCAAGCTTTGCACAGACGAAAACATGCATGACACTAGTCTAGATTGGACGAAAGAGGAGGAATTTAAGGGCTTGTTTCTCTGTTAGGCAGAACATTAATGAAAACCATTCATAGTGAGGGTCTCCTTGTGGAAGGCTTGATGCGGTCAGGTAGTATGCGAGGGATTATTGGACAGCATGACGCCAGCAGGCAAAAGAAGAGTGTTCCATACTGGCCGTCACAGCTATAAGTGGCGCTCCCAGGCTTAAGTGTGCTGCAGATATACCCGATAAGTAGCTATTTGGGCGAGTTGGTGCATCATAAAACAGCGCAAACACACAAGAAGGAAGAACTGACGACACGAGCGCTTCAGTCCTTCCTTTTTGTGTGTGTGCGCTGTTTTATGATGATACCTGATAAAGTGTACAGGAAGACAATCCTCGCTGTGGCTCAACTGGTAGAGCATCGGACGAGTCACTCGAAAGTTGCAGGTTCAGTTGTATTTTCATCCACTTTAATTTTTTCACATTTATATCATAATTACTACAAATGATGTCCCGTATACTTTCCTTGGCTGGATTGTCTGTTGGTTTTCATTACTCTAGATTGGATAGTTTAAGCTGGCACAGAAGACCATAGAACATGTTTAAGGGTCTGTGCTGTATTTTCAATGTTAAATGCATTTACTTTATGTTTGACATCACAGCAATGTAGATGAAAAGTGCCCTAAAAATTGAAAATAATGGCAAGTCCAGTAACCAGTGCCATGCCTTCTTTAAACAGGCATGCACCCTATTAGATACATTACAGCATGCCTCTGTAACAAGTACATGTAAAACATGGTGATGGTGGTCTAGTTGGTGTAGCATAGTCTGACAAAAATGAGAGCACACACAACATGGACAAAGTGACAACAACACCATGAGCACTGACTCACAATGCTTCTCTTTATTGCACCGTGGCCATATAGAGAAACACAAACAGCCTGCTCCACATGTGTGAGACCACACTGTCAAATCTTAACGAAGACTATGAAACATTATAATGGTATGCATCTTGGCTAGTTGGCGATCTTGCATGTTGGGTGGTTGCCGCAAACATTACATGCACGGAAAGAAAGAAACAAAGAAAGAATCTCAAGACAGGCTCATGAAGTGCCTCCTAAGAACAAGATGTCCAGAGATAAACACCATGCTGACACATGAAGTGCCCTTTTCGTGAATTGTGTGTACTTTCCGGTCAATTGTGAATTGACTGGAAAACTTACATAGGTGAGACCCTTCGATGCTTCAACACGAGAACAATCTTCGCTGGAAGCGGGGAGTAATTCTGCTCTTCATTATTGAAACTGTGGCTGCTCACCAGACTTTCGCGCATGTAGGATTCTGGGCAGACACCATTGACGTGCAGTTGACAGTGGAAGCACATGCAATTCATAGAAAGTGCACTTCATGTGGCAGCGTGGCTTTGATATCTCAAGGCAAAGAGAAAATCTTGTTCCTAGAAGGCGCTTCTTAGGCCTGCATTGAGTTCAAAAAAAGTTTTTCATTGCGAGTGGAAAAGATGCCTTCATAATATTAATTTTGTTATTATTTGACTGTGTGGTCTCGCACATGCAGGGCAGGCTGTTCTTGTTTCTGTATATTATCACGGTACAATAATAAAATAAGAACGTTGTCAGTCAGCGCTCATGGTGTCGTTCTGAATTCATGGTTTTGTACTGCCCTCACTTCATTAACGCAGCAGAGGCGAAATGGTTGGGCGTCAGCTTCCAATGCAGGAGGTACCGGGTTCGATCGCTAGTGCCGGCCGGGTACCCACCGTTTATTCCAAAGGGTACAAGCGGGCTTCGGGATGGTGTTTCAATTATAAGTTGACCGCGTCGCTTAGGAAGCTTAAATCGCTCGGGACTTCCAAACTGCTCACATGGGAATAACGAGCACCCACTTCACACTTGTGTTTGCATTGCAAGATGACCGATTCGCTTCACTGCAGTGCAGCTGTGTTACGCGGCATAGCTTATACACACTGTATTTGCGTACAACGTATTTATGTCGAAGCGAAGCGCGAGGAAAAGCAGGACACAGTAAAGAACACACAGGACAGGCGCTACACAGGACAGGTGCTGTGTGTTCTTTACTGTGTCCTGTTTTTCCTCGCACTTCGCTTCGACATGACAATACACCAACTCACCCAGTACTCTACGTAACAATGTATTTATACACAATGTTTGTTGCACAGCGAATCCCATAAGCAATGGGCACTAAGCATGGTTCGCAATTGTGCGTTCCCCCATTATAAAACAAGCGCATGTGCTGTCTCCAGTCACAGTACGAGCACCGAAATGTCTAATAGCAGCCCTTAAGATCAAACATTGCTCCACTTATAAAATTTAGAAGAAGTTAAAAAACGCCAGGCCTGCGCGGAAAGCGCAGGACAATCACAGCGAAAGCTTGAAGAGCGGCATGTCTAGAGCACGTTATAAACTCTCTTGTGGGTACTAATACAAGTACACTAGCAACGTACCCACTACGCCACAAATCATAATGTTTGTGAAGTTGGGAAGCACCCACCACGACATTATTCGTCATTCTGCGGAGAAGCGAGGTACCATCTGTAAGGAATTATGTGCAGTTTCTTGATGCGACGGCTGATGACGATGAAGAATTATGGCTGAGCCCTTTGTAATGGGTTGGAAGCTGTGAATAACTTCCTAGTTACGTAATTGTGTAACGCCTGGTCATTATTTCACTCTCCCACCATGCTATATAACATACGTTAACGTGAGAAAGAGAGAGAGAGAGCGGGAAAGAACTTTATTGAGACTCTGAGGAAATGGATCATGGGAGCCTTACGGGCTTCCTTGGTAACCAACAGAAGTGCACTTGCAAGGAACCCACTACGCTATAAATCATAATTTTTGTGAAGTAGGGAAGCAGCTACTATGCAATTTTTCGTCATTTTGCGGAGAACCGTGGTACCTGCTAAACACCTGTAAGGCATTATGTGCACTTTGTTGATGCTGTAGCTGATGACGATGAATAATTATGGCAGAGCCCTTTGTAATGGGCTGGAAGCATTGAACAACCCACTCGTTGCGCAATTCACATTGTGTGACGCCTGGTTACAGAATTCGCGTTGTGTGACGTTCGGTTGTTATTTTACTCTTCTACCACGCTACATTACATATGTTAATGTGGTTCCATCCCGACATGAAGCCTGTATACAGTCTTTTTGCAAAACAGTTTCAAGCACTGGCATGGCTCTGAGGTAGAATACTTGGCTCCCACGCAGAGGGCCCAGGTTCGAACCTCATTCCACCCTGGAAATTTTTTCTTATTTCATTTATTTTTTTCTATTTCGAGCGATAGTGGTTACGGACAGCGGCGGCAGCGGCGGACAACTACGGCGCCAAAAACGGCCCTTGTTGTGATCTCATAACGGCTTTTACTGTAATAACCGTTCATAAACGCGCTAGCAGCTTTTGCAGGTCGCTTTATTTATTCGACCTGCCGCGCAAATGCTAGCAAAAGCTCATTTGATTAGAGGACGGGGACGGCCACTTTCTGGAATAATAATGTGATGGGGACAACTTATACGAACAAAGATTAAAACACAGCACAGAATTAAGTGGCCTGAAGGTTGAACGCACTGTGAACATGCAACACGACTATGAGTTGCTTCGGAAGTGTGCTTTGAGCTCCAGCTCACTGCTAAATTTCGGGTAAAAAAAAAAAAAAGAACACACACGCACATACAGTGGACTATCCAGCACTTACGACAGTTAACCGCTAATGGGCAACACCATTAATCCAAGTCTGTGACCATAGAAGGTAGGCTGCTGATCCATCAACACTCATGAGGTAACACAACATACACACAAAATAAACACAACGGATGTTATCGAGTGTGATCGGTGTGATACGACCTCCTCGGGTTTTGTCCTTTTGTCGACTTGACTAGGGAATTTTTGGGTACACAAGGCGCACAGGGTAGCCATCATGAATGGTTCTCATACCGCTAACATTGGGCGATGTTTTGGTGGCTTTTTAGTCTCGCGCCTTCACGAGTCCCCACCGTCGACATCTTGGCGATGGCGATGGCACTTGTAGCTTTGTAGCAAGCAGCCGATGCTTTGACGTGAAAAGCAAGAAAAAGCGCAGCCTCCGAGACGTGTGTTTTATAACCGAAAATGCCAAAAATACGTCATGACGTCGCGGATCTCGAAGGCCATGCTTTTCGGGCCCGCATGCCATCGTGCGCGAACAAACAGGGAAGAGAATGCGAGCATTGCAATGAGGCTGCCGAGTATCTCCACATTCATCTCATTTTGGTGCCTTCGGCAATCGACCCCTTTGAAACACTATGCACACGCGTTACAACCTACAGATCGTGCATCAAACGAGCCGTTCCACTCGCAAGTGCTGCGCAACCAACCAGATCAACGTAATGCAACGACACCGCCTTTTCGTCACCTGCGCGCGAAAAGTGATCTAAACTTGACAGAAAGCGGCCGAAAACGACCAACAATTGTTAGAAAAAATGCACTCCCTAGAGTTTGGCGCGGCCCAGTGTTCGATATATTGGAGGCTTGTTTCGCTGTGCGGGAGTTCGATATACGTGTGCACCAGCCCTATACTTTTGCATGGGAAATTCAAGGGGATTTCTCAACTGTTCGATATAGCCAATAATTCGATACATCCGAGCTTGATATATCCGGGATCAACTGTAATTCATTTAGTAACCACCAGCTTAGTAACCTTTCTTTAAGTTACATTTTTTTCACTTTTCAGCCTGTCGTCTGGCTTGCCTTGCTTCTTTTGTGAGCTGTCGTGAAACTGTGTACGCAAAGTATCGTCGATTGTGGTCCACTTCTTTCAGCATATTGGCTGTGCTTTGGCTAGGCTTCAATCCTAGTGATTTCCAAATGTTCGCATGTGCAATGCTGTCACCAATGAAAGAACAGCATTCAATGTCACAATCCTTAGACTTGTTCAGTACACTGTGTAGACAGTGCAGTACAGTGCAACCTAAACAGCCTGACATCACCACTTTTATGCAGATATGTGTGGCTTCTTCGAGTAATACGAATTTGTGACACGCTGTATGTGAGATCCTACATTGCACAAACAAATCAAGCTGATTTTAGGCAACATTGGTAGGTATTTGGAAACCACAAAGCAGTGTGGTGCCAACTCAGGACCTAAGAAATGCACCCTAAACACTGCACTCACCATTTTCATTGTGGTAAGAAAGATTACTTTTTAGAAACCAAACACAAGAACATATATTTCAGCTCCTTCTCATCCATATAATGGATTCATTTAGAAAAAGAAAATGGTGTTATGATGGCACACAACATTTTGGCACCAACAGGCTCACAAGTGTAGCGTGTATTAGCGCGGCACATCTATAAGAAAGAAGCACGACCTGGAGAAGGGTAGGCGCACCGCAAAGGCTGTGGATGCTCCACTCATCTGTATTGGCCTGGTATGCGACCGATGGCGGCGCTGCGAACGGCGCCTGTATGACGTCAGAGCGGGGATTCGTGCGCTTTCGTCTGCTACGTAGGCCCAGCGCTGTGTTGAAACCACCGTTGTGGTAAATCTCAACAAGAAAAAAAAGCAGTTCAATTGGTTATCTTGCGTATGGGGCTACTGACGCTGTTCGAACAATCGTGGGACTGCTTTTAACATTCATTTAGAAGTACAGCTCTTTTTCTTGGAACTGCGGCCGTTTGTCTCCGCGGCGAGCGCTGCGCAATGGTGAAGTACTGCTTTGTGCCTCAGGGTACTTCGTCCGCTCGTGAAAAAGGCGTGAGCTTTCACAACTACCCTAAGGACCCGAAGCTGAAGAAGGAGTGGATCATCAAGCTCAGAATGGGAATGCGCCCCACGCCTTCATCGACTGTGTGCAGCAAGCACTTGGTGGACAGTGACTTCTGCTACCCACCGTACGCGCCACTCTTAGGTAAGCTTATGACCGTGTTTAAGTGCGTCGCCAATACTTAAGCCGTTTATTGCACGCAGGCTATAAGCATAGGCGGCTTACACCAGGTGCGGTGCCGTCCCGCAACCTCACGCGAAGGCCCCTAGACAAGGAGCCGACGACGCGGCCTCCGAATAGCCTCGCACGTAAGCGCGCCTTGTCAGCTCAGCTGAGTGGCGCAGGATATCTGAGACTACGGCTGCATTTGGATGGTGTACATACGTATTTTGCTTGTGAAGGCAAGCGCGCGCCTAGCGGACTGCTTATCATAAAGTCATCTGCGAAACCTGTTGCCGCTGTTTAATGCAAATTCTCTAAAAGTTTTCACCTGAGGCAGTGCAGAAACTTCTTTAAAAGCGGAGCTCTTTAAGCTTTTCGTTAGGCAGCTGCGTGGCGTGAAACTCGACCCAGGTTGCCCTTGCCACGTTAATCTCTGTGGCCCTGTGCGTGGTATAATCAGCGATTAACTATTTGTTATATTCTAATAAGAAAGTATAATATGGAGAGAATTGAGCATGCTCTAAAGAACGGAAGAAGCCTCAAAGCTACGAAGACAAAACTGTGCATAGGCAAAAATAAGATGTATGCATTAAGGGAGAAGTATGGCAAGGTCACAACCAATATGGATAGAATAGTTGAGGTAGCGGAAGAGTTCTACAGAGATCTGTACAGCAGCCGAGGCATTCAGGATGATAACGTAAGAAGCAGTGATATCCCAGAGGAATCTGACATCCCACCAGTATTGACAGGAGAAGTAAAGAAAGCCCTAAAGGGAATGCAAAGAGGCAAAGTCGCTGGTGAGGATCAGGTAACATCAGACCTGTTGAAAGACGGTGGAGAGATTATTGTAGAAAAACTGGCCACCCTGTATACGAAGTGTCTCTCGACGGGGAGGATAACAGAATCTTGGAAGAATGCCAACATCATCTTGATTCATAAGAAAGTGGACGCCAAGGACCTGAAAAATTACAGGCCCATCAGCTTACTGTCCGTTGTCTACAAGCTATTCACAAAAGTAATTGCTAACAGAATTAATACATTAGAGTTCAATCAACCAAGGGACCAGGCAGGATTTCGTACAGGCTTCTCAACAATAGACCATATTCATACTATCAATCAGGTGATAGAGAAATGCGCGGAATACAACCAACCCCTATATTTGATTCGGTGGAGACATCAGCAGTCATGCAAGCACTGCGAAATCAGGGCATCGACGAAGCCTATATAAACATAATGGAAGAAATCTACAGCGCATCCACAGCCACTATAGTCCTCCATAAAGAAAGCGACAGAATCCCAATAAAGAAGGGCGTATGACAGGGAGACACGATCTCTTTAATGCTATTCACCGCGTGTTTACAGGAGGTTTTCAGGGGCCTAGACTGGGAAGAATTAGGGATAAGAGTTAATGAAGAGTATCTCAGTAACCTGCGATTCGCTGATGACATTGCATTGATGAGTAACGCGGGAGACGAATTACAGCTCATGATTACTGAACTGGATACGGAAAGTAGAAGAGTAGGTCTGAAAATTAATATGCATAAAACTAAAGTAATGTGGAACAATCTTGGCAGAGAACAGCGCTTTGCGATAGATGGCGAGACACTGGAAGTTGTAAAGGAGTCTACTTAGGACAGGTAGTAACCGCGGAGCCGAACCATGAGAGTGAAATAACTAGAAGAATAAGGATGGGATGGGGCTCATTCGGCAAGCATTATGAAATCGTGAATGGTAGTCTACCACTATCCCTCAAGAGGAAGGTATATAACAGCTGCATCTTACCGGTACTTACCTACGGAGCAGAAATCTGGAGACTTACAAAGAGGGTTCAACTTAACTTGAGGACGACGCAGCGAGCGATGGAAAGAAAAATGATAGGTGTAACCTTAAGAGACAGGAAGAGAGCAGAGTGGGTCAGGGAACAAACGGGGGTTAAGGATATCATAGTTGAAATCAAGAAGAAGAAATGGATATCGGCCGGGCACGTAGCACGTAGGCAGGATAACCGGTGGTCATTAAGGGTAACTGACTGGATTCCAAGAGATGGCAAGCGCGTGAGGGGGAGACAGAAAATTAGGTGGGTAGATGAGATTAAGAAGTTTGTAGGTATAACGTGGCAACAGAAAGCACAGGACCGGGTTGATTGGCGGAACATGGGAGAGGCCTTTGCCCTGCAGTGGGCGTAGACAGGCTGATGATGATAATGATATTCTAATACCCATGCGACGGCCCTGTGCGGTATTAACATCAACTACGACGTAATATCAACTTCTCACTGAACCAACATTACGGGACAAACTGCGATCATGAGCATCGGCAGGAGGGTGTCCAACATGGTGGCACTTGCACACTTGTTCGCAGGACGAGAGCTGCAACGGGGATGCGATCTCTGTTGACGTCCGCGCATCGACCGCGCATTCAACAACATGGCCTGCGTCGTACACCGCCTCGCCCTCAATGAGGCACCGCGACCTTTCACAAGCTTTATGTACATATTTGCATATGCTGGAGAACGGCACGCTTACTGAAATATCTAAAGAAACACCCAAACTAATTGGTATCGGACGGCGGAAACAAGATAACGAGCGAGAACACTCACACATAGTTTCCCCTTCTTACCAGCAATGCGGTCGGTGGCATCAGCGCGCTCGTCGGCCATCCGGGGGATTTTTGGCCCTGTCGATTGGGCCGCAACTAAAACAAGTTCAAGATTACACACGAAAACATTCGTTGGAGGCGTTAGTGGACCGTCGCGAGGCTGTTCGTTCGACAAAGTTCCCGCCTGTAGCAGACGATCCGCTTACAGGAGCAGCGGCTGCTGCAGCGCGGTTGAGAGCGGAGTCCCCGCTCTGACGTCACACGCGAGAGGGCGCCACTCCAAGATCTTGAGGCCAATAGCTGTGTCATAATCGGCCAGTTTAGGAATCACGGGAACTAAAAGCTATAGCAGAATTGAGAAACTTGTGTGTGAGCTCGCCATCAATGTCTTTGTCGGAATGACGTTTCTTGGATTAAGAACACGTGCAAGACAAGTTATGTTTATAAGATGGGTATGAAGGGCGTGAAATAAACAGTTTAGCGCCTACCTTTCTCTACGCCTGTTTCTTTCTTAGATGTACTGTGGTTCTAACACACATTAAATTTATAGATGACCAACTCGCCCGAGCAGCAACCCTTCTGAAGTGATTGTTGCTATGTGAATTCTTCGCTATCTTAATTTGTTATGCCACATCAGCAATATGTCACCTTTTATTAGCATATATTAAACATATTTGTGTTAGTGAAAGACAATGCAGGGCAACAAATACCAATTCTTGAAGAATTTTTGAGAATATGCATTGTCACATACCAGAACTTGCCACATACCAGAACTGTGAGTGACATACCGTATTTTCTCGCATATAACAAAAAAACAAAAAAATGTGCCAAAAAAATTCACCGACAATTACGATACTGCCTAATGCGAATTCTGAGCGCAGCTTCGCGTTGGGGCAACCCCAACTGTGTTTGAAGTTTTGGCTATTTGCAGTTGTAGCAATGTAACATTCGTTACATATTGCCAGACACTGCCAGCGCTTGAGTGCTTCGCACACCACTCTGTGCATTGCAGGCATTGCAAACCAATTGAAATGTTGACAGCCCCTTTACGACAAGGAAAACCAGCTGCAGCGCATATCTCAGCCCTGCATGCACACGAGCTCCGACCAAGGGGCCAGTGCACATGATGGAGAAAGAAAGAGAGGTTAGAGGCCAGTGGTTGGTGATATCGACAGACATTTGCTCTCTTTCGTCCTCGTTCTCTCTACTCGCTCAAAGCAGGAATGGGCGCTCTAAAAGCGGGGGTGCAGGTTATATACAGGGGTTATATGCATGTCTTCTTTTTTTTCTTTTCGTAGAGTTAAAGTTTTCATGTTTTTCTGCAAGAAGGCTGTCGACTCACTGACATGGTTGTGGTTATTGCTACACTCGCCCTGGAAGAAAAATAAAGTTTGCTCCGACCGATGGTCAGAATAAGCCACCTGTAGAATCATATTGGCTAGTGAGTGCTTTCTTCTGCTTCCAAAAAAATTTGACAAGGGTATAAACGTGTTTGTAGCCTGCTTTCCTGCAACAAAGGCACACACGTTTACACTGTTGCAGCAAATGGTCTGTCTTCCACATTCCCAGAACACCATCAAAGAGTAGAAGCAAGATTGAATTCTGTTTCTTCATATAAGAAATTCAGGTCATGAGAGGTTAAACATGCTGCACACTGTATGACTCGTGCAATGATGTGTTAATTATGGTACTCATGACATGGAGCACCATCATTATTTGATGAGTAACATTTGCCAGCTTCTGGCATGTGTACCCAAGGCAACTTGTACAAGGTAGCCAGCTGTTCGTTACACACCTGCCTTTTTACACAGCATGAAGTGAATATTTCCGATGAGTAATTGTGAATGTATGACAATACGTGAGTGGCTAAATTATTTAGTTTCATAGCAGGTGAAAGCTGTTCCATTACAGCATTGTTGCACAACGATGTATCATTTAATTAGGATGTGGACACAGCATTCTGCTACTCTGCGTTGTATGAGGAGTGACTGCAGTTGCAGGAAACGAGTGCACAGCTGTAGTCGGCTCAATTTTTCCACTGGCACTAGTGTAGTAAAATAATGTTTGCAGCATCTTTAGCTGTTTCCTTTGAAAAAACGTGACATTAGCTCATCACAGGCATGACCAGGTGTGATGGTTTCTTCAATGACTGCACTTTCCAGTTCAGCTGTACAAGCGGCAATGCCTGGATGACTACGTAGCCGGCGCTCTAGCTCGGAGCCCACATAAGTCCACAGCCAGCGCACTCGTTGTTGTTGGCGACGGTGGCCCAGCTCCCCATTGGGCTCCAGGGCATTCCTGTAGTCTTGCGCAACAGCCCACAATTCAGAGATGCCCACGTTGGCCTTTGCAGACACCTGAAGAACCTGCGCAACATTTATGCTGCACAAGCAACCTAAAAGGTACAAGAGAACCCACCTTGGGTCTCCACAGCTGGCTTCGAGGCTTCATGAACTTGAGGGCACTGATGTACTCGGCAGCCATGCGCCTGCACTCAGGAATGTGGTCACCATCGGCCTTTGTCACAGCTATAAGGTCGGCCATTTCTACAATGCCCCTTTTAACACCCTGCAGTTCATCGCCACCTCCGGGTGGTATGAGCAAAAGGAACAAGTCCACCATGTCAGCCACCATGTACTCGCTCTGGCCTACACCTGCACACATGGCACGAGACAATTGCAGTGTGAAGAACAGTGCGATAGAATTTTCGTAATGCAGCACCTTAGCCTTCGATCATCAGGGTCCGTGACACAAACATACACCAAACAGGCTTTCCAGCAGCTTGTCTGGACAGGGCCAAAGCCTTGCAACACCCTCTAAGTTTACCATAGACATCAATGACGTTACTTTTGAGCTCTGTTGCTTCACAAATATCCTGCCGAAATAATTTTTCATAGCTGTCAAACATAAGCAAACTTGTCACGTGAGCTTCTTCCTTTTGTTGCCAAGGTCATGGGCAAGAAGGCAAGGGGACAAGGCACCTTCCAAGATTTACATCGTAGAACACACACAAAAAAAAAATCTTAAGGGAAGCCATACCTTCCACAGTGCAGCAAAAAAATAAAAGCAGCAGTGGCATTGCATGATGATGATGCTACATAAAATATATCTCACTGCTAAAATTATCATCATCATCAGTCACTCTCTGGTTTTGATCAATTAGTTAGAGCTGTCTAAGGACCGTATTCACGCGTACAGTACTGCAACACGAGTACAAACATTTTTACTATGTCAGCAGGCGACTGAGAGGCCTCAACTGAGAAGAAAATTTGTGGGGCCGCAACATTCATATGGGGATTGATTACCAGCAAAGCTCCCTGTCCAATCGTTTCTCCAATGCGCAGACAATGGTCCGCTTTTGCACGGTCCCACTTTCACTGTGTGTATTCACATTGCTTTTTTTTTCGTTATATGCAACACTAGTGCGTTATATACTATATACCATAGTGAGTTATATACGTTATATACTACACTAGTGTACAGTATATACCACAATAGTGTCCACTTGGCAGTGCTAGCAGTTTTGCTTTGCACTGCTGCTGTTGACACCTCCGGTTTATAAGCTCTTTTTTTCCTCCAGTCTGAACTCACTGCACTGTCTTGCCCTCACAGTGCTCTACATCGCACACACTGCTGCATCAGCACACTCCACCATCCTTATCACTATTATTTTTTGTCTACATACAGATGTGAGCCAGCCAGAATACCCCCTGTGGAACACACAGTCTACAGGCAAACACCTTCACTGTAAAACATGCCAAAACAGTATGTTCACACCGTTTACTGGAAACAGCGAGTGCAGCATCTAAGCAAGCAATGCCGTCAGCTAGAGTTCACAAAATACAAGAAGCACAAATGGCCATTTATGTCACAAAATCACACCCTGAAGTAGAACAAAATTCTGGCAGATGCCACCCATCGTGGAATCGATTTCGTGCGAGGCAGTCGATAAGAAGCTGCCTATGGCACACCTTCACACTTTTTACCAAGTCTAACGACATGAATCGACATCCTTGGTGACAAATGTAGTTGTGTGTTTATTAAGGGCTTACAATCTGTACCGCGTGGTTGCTGGCTGGTGGTCGTTGTAGCACATTTGTCAGCGTTTGTCTGCTACATTATAACACCATCTACTATAACAAGCAACATGAGTTTCTCTTGTTTAACAGACACAAGGTGTGTTATAAATTTAACCGCCATGTTAGCTTACTGCATAAGGTATCGCTCCACTAAGCTCGAGGGTTTGATTCCTGGCTACTGCGGTTGCATTTCAAGGGGGGCAAAATATAAAGAACACCTGGGAGCTCAAATGGTGGTCCAAATCACTCCGTAGCCCCCCACAATAGCCTGCCACATTATCATATCGCCACACACGCTCCTTCCTATGTTTTCTGTTACCAGCCCATTGCACGTGTAGCTGCTGCCTTGTGCAAACCGTGCCAGAATGTCTGGGAACATTCGAGATTATCTTAGGATCATCTGTTAGGCTTGAGAGCGTAAATGCGAACAGTTGGGTTTGTTCTCGAACTAACGCAGCCACCAGCGATAAGGCTGGAATGTTGGATGCTGCATGTATAAATGCCAACGCGCCTTGCCACGGTTCAGTTTTATCGACAGCCGACACTCTGTTCACCACTATCAGTGTACAGTGTGTATTGCTGTAGTTTGACTTTCCGTTTCCCAGCCACAAGTTCGGCCAAATAGTTTCATCTTCGACATGCCAACTGCTGCCTTCGTCGACGTCACGACCCTGTGATGAGTGGAGTGCGCGTTTGAATTGTGCACCTTTGAAAAGTGAGAGCCATAAAGAGAAAGACGACAAGGCGTGCGCGTGCGGAGATGAGCACATGGCCGAAAGGAAGACGACGACGAAAACCTTCACGAGGGCGCGAGGCACAAGGGTTCGACGGACAAGTGGCCCAATAAGAAGACAGCACGGAGCATGTCAGGAGCCAATCACCTGTCAACGCGGCGATCGAGCAGTGTCCAATGAAGAGTAGACAGGTGGACCGGAGAGCGAGAAAAGCCTTGTGCACGGAGTTCCAAGTGGGAGTTCGACGGGAACGAGGCAAGGAGAAGGTTGTCGCCGGACCGGGCGCTGAAGATGGCCGTCGGGTTTCGGACCCGAGCCTCCAGGACTTCAACCGGCCGGGGCTTCCTGCCATCGGGTTCCCGTGAGAGGCCATAGACATGGTGCGTGAACTCCACCCCAAGGCCTGCGGACTCTGGTTCCGGCAGGCAAGCGGCAGCAGTTGTGCTGCGGGTCCGAGTTGTGCTTCCAGCTGCCTGGCCAGGTTGCCCTGGCATCTCAGTGCGTCGGCCAGCAGCCACCGTTTCCTCTTCGTCACCAGCCAGCCCGCGTCAACTCTACAAGCTTGAGCCACCGCGTTCCCGCCGCGTGTGAGTCACCCAGCCCGAAGCCATTTGGTGAGAATGAACTCATCTTCTTCTCCGCTCCGCTGCTCAGCTGCGTCAGAACTAGACTGTCCAGTTTAGGTCTTTGAACTCGCATTTTGTTTGTTATTAAGAGTATGTTACCGCGTGCAGTAACCTTTTTGTTAAGCGTTTGCCTATGTATAGTTATTTCTCCTTCAGTGTATAATTAAATGTTGTGTGTGTTGTTTGTTAAACCAACGGCTTTGTCCTCAATAAAGCTCTCCTAAGCTCGGTCTTAGGGAGCTGTCGTAAACAGAAAAAGAACCTGCATCACAAATTGGCGTCCGCAGCGACAGGACAAAGCCGTTTGTTATCAACTTGATGTTTTAATTGTTGAGACCATGGCGAGCACGTGGGAATTATTGTAATTGGCGGAACGTATGGGTCTCAAGGGAGCAGAGTTTAAAGCGTGGTATGACGAGCGGATGGCTCGAGCATGCGAGGAACGGGCTGCGGAACGAAGAGCTGGAAAGGAACAGCTCGAAGTGGAGAGGCGAGAACTTGAGTGGCGACTCGAACTTGCGATGGCTAAAGGGACGCAACTGGAGATACAGATACGTGAGCAAGCGGTCGATGCTTGCTCAGATAGCAGTTTTCCATGGAGTAAGTCGGATTTCTGCAGGGTTAGCCTTGAACCTCGCCATAGCCTTTCGTCAGAGCCAGGAGCTCAGATAGAGGATGGCAGAGAGGTAGGCGGCCAAGAAAGCAAGATTCTTGCAGAGCTTGATGAAGCGGAGGATAGCTTCGCAAGCGTGGAACAAGGTAGTTCCATTGAGAGTGAGTGGTGCTTTGGAACCTCTGGGAGGCCAGGCACGTATCAGGAAGAGGTAGGATTGCCTCTCAACAGCTCCACTGAAGGAGCACAAAAAGGTCGGCTAGGTGATGACGGCGAGTGCCGTGAAAAAAGTTTGGACGCCGATCCTTGTGTACCACAGGAGATGGTAACAGGCGCTACGTACATGGTTGAAGACCATGTGAATGACTCTGTTCTAAAGAGAGAGAGCCAGCCTTATCGGGTTTATACAGATGCGGTCTCTCCGAAAGAGCATGGAGAGAGTGCAGTAGCACTTGTCCAAGCGAACAGTTTAGCATCGGAGGTGTTTTCCCCAGCATATATCGATGTGGCCGAGCCGGATAATCAATATGGAAAGGTCAATAGCGTGGAACCCAGCGCTAAGTCGGTTGAAGGCGAACTAGAAGTTGGCCTATTGCAAGGACATTACTCTAGGATCACCGACGTGCCTCCTGATGCGCTTCCCGTGGCGTCTCGGGGCGCAGAATGTCTTTTCTCTAAGGTTTTGGGTTCGTTAAAAGTTCGCGAGTCAGAGGAAGACACTCCCGTAAGCGAAGACGTCGTTCAGACGCTCATGTCTCGGCTCGTCTGGAGGCAACGCCTCGTGTTTGGGTTCAATCCTTGCTGTGTTGTGACTAGGAATTCCGTTGCGCACCCTGTTCTCATGCAAGGGTATAGACGCGCGTTTTAGTGAACAAGCTTCAGAGCGTCTTTGCCACAGTTTTCTCAACGCGAAAAAAGGGCCACTCGTCTCATGTGAGACGCTATTACTTGAGCATCGAGTTCAATACCCGATTGCTTTCTGGATTTTCCCTTTTGACAACGGATACAGATATTCTTGTAGATAGCCGAGTTTGTTGTGAACTTTCTTTTAAGTTTGAATGTGATGTGATGTACAGATATTGATGTCGGATGTAAGGTGAAGTACCTAGCTTATGTGGCAGCTCTTTGAGTGGAAAGCGATCAAGAAATTTCGTATGGTTCTTTGTCCTTGCATTGAACAGTTGGGGCTACCGGAACTTTATGTTCAATGGAAGTGTAAGGGTGCAAAAGTGCATTGGCTTGGGCTATGCTAGTAAAGTGCAGTGACTAGTAACTGACAGACTTTGCTGTTACCCGTGCAGCATCATGCGATCGCATTGCAACACTTGTTGAATTGTATATTTACTTGTCGTAAATGATATACCTTGTGTGCGCATTGACTGTATCCGAAACGGGTCAGTAGACAAGAGGTGTGGTGTTTAGAGTCTGTCGGTGAGTGTTACGCGCACTGAGCGGCAGTTTTTCGAAGCGAAAAACTCTTCGGAAAAGGGGCCTATGTGATGAGTGGAGTGCGCGTTTGAATTGTGCGCCTTTGAAAAGTGAGAGCCATAAAGAGAAAGACGACAAGGCGTGCGCGTGCGGAGATGAGCACATGGCCGAAAGGAAGACGCCGACGACGAAAACCTTCACGAGGGCGCGAGGCACAAGGGTTCGACGGACAAGTGGCCCAATGAGAAGATAGCACGGAGCATGTCAGGAGCCAATCACCTGTCAACGCGGCGATTGAGCAGTGTCCAATGAAGAGTAGACAGGTGGACCGGAGAGCAAGAAAAGCCGTGTGCACGGAGTTCCAAGGGGGAGTTCGAAGGGAGCGAGGCAAGGAGAAGGTTGTCGCCGGACCGGGCGCTGAAGATGGCCATCGGGTTTCGGACCCGAGCCTCCAGGACTTCAACCGGCCGGGGCTTCCTGCCATCGGGTTCCCGTGAGAGGCCATAGACATGGTGCGTGAACTCCACCACAAGGCCTGCGGACTCTGGTTCCAGCAGGCAAGCGGCAGCAGTTGGGCTGCGGGCCCGAGCTGTGCTTCCAGCTGCCTGGCCAGGTTGCCCTGGCATCTCAGTGCATCGGCCAGCAGCCATTGTTTCCTCTTCGTCACCAGCCAGCCCGCGTCAACTCTACAAGCCTGAGCCACCGCGTTCCCATCGCGTGTGAGTCACCCAGCCCGAAGCCATTTGGTGAGAATGAACTAGTCTTCTTCACCGCTCCGCTGCTCAGCCGCGTCAGAACTAGACTGTCTAGTTTAGGTCTTTGAACTCGCATTTTGTTTGTTATTAAGAGTATGTTACCGCGTGCAGTGACCTTTTTGTTAAGCGTTTGCCTATGTGTAGTTATTTCTCCTTCAGTGTATAATTAAATGTTGTGTGTGTTGTTTGTTAAACCAACGGCTTTGTCCTCAATAAAGCTCTCCTAAGCTCGGTCTTAGAGAGCTGTCGTAAACAGAAAAAGAACCTGCATCACAGACCCCCGAGACAATATCGTAGTTTTGGCACGTAAAACCCCAGCAATTTCCATTATTATTGTCTTATGAAACTACCAACATCTATTTTTGCTATTCTTGGGTTTTACCTGTAGCTCGTATGCCAAGGGCCGTGGTATGCATATGCGCCATACATGACTGGGTTTCATGACAGGTATGTCATGTTATCCATGTCGTGACCTGCCAGTAATGTTCCTCATACATTCACTGTCTCCTAAGCCAATTTTGGTTAGAATAACAGAGATCTGAGCTAGTTGGTAAGTATTCATTCTAAAAAGACAGGGCGTGCAAATACCTTTCAGCTACGGCCGCTTCTACGTAGGACAGACGGGCCGATGCATTAACCAGAGATTGTTGGAACATAAGAGACCGCTAACAGGAGGCTCACCTTCTAATCTATCTTTACATTGTCGAGATTGTAAGTGCACGCCAAAATTCGATGAATGCGCGGCATAGAAATGAAGAAACGCGTCTGATGATTGAAGCATGGCATATCGAGAATAGTAGTAGCGCATGTGTGAGCCAACCGTCGATTAACTTGTATAAAGATGAAATCAAATGCCTTAACAGTTATCTTCCACATAGACCGCCACGCGTGCCGGATTGATAGGTTCGCCAGTTGCATGGGCATGCGCAGATAAGTTTTTGTGCCTTCTTTCTTTTCAGCCGTTGTGCGTCTCTTTAGTTGTTAGTCGGCGTTTGTGGTGTCCTGCCTTCTTTCTTGTGTCCGTGTTTGCACGCCCTGTCTTTTTAGAACCAATTTTGGTATCTGCCAAGTTAAGGAGTTGACCAGGAGAGCACCGAGACGTAGGCGGCTATCTAGCTAGCTATTTATATCTATCTATCAATCTATCTAGACAGAGGGATAGTCCGGTGAGTGTCGTGGCACAGCTAGTTTGGAACGAATGTGTGTTATTGTGCATGGCATAGCTTTTGATATTGCAGGATGTTGAGCAGTGGTGAGTGCATAGAGAAATATGAGGCATAACGAGAGACAGTCAACGTCTCAAGCCGCCTGGTGTGGTCAATTGCACCAACAGTTCTTCACGTCGACAGTGATCAGCGCAAAGGGTGACAGCTAACAAGACATAGCCTGTAGACATCTTCCAACGAGGCCAGTGACCAACGGTGTCGTCTTGTCCTGGCTGCGTCCTTACTAGGAATCACAGCTGAATGAAACGCAACAAGTCCTTAATTAGGATGTAGATGCGGTCACTGACCAAGTCAAGGTGAAGAACACAGAGACGTTTCGGTACCCGTACGGGTTCCTTGTTCACACTAAGCAGGCAAGAGCCGTGTGTCGCTTTTTTATGCTAAAATGTGACGTAATGAACAAGTGTAACTGGCAGATAGATTCCCATCTGTCCTGTTGATAGTGTCCTCAGTCGTCTGGATAAAAACAGATTCCAAAAGTAGTCTCGTCGTCGAATTCTTTTCCTTGGCTATTTAGCGGCATTGTCCCAATCGATGAAGTGACCGTGATTATCGGCGTGCTCAGCAAGGGCGTCTGACACTTTCTTGCTGTTGCTGACATCTCTTTGATGTTCCTTTAATCTCCTGGTGAAGTTGCCAGTTTCGCCAATGTAACTGCAGCTGCAGCCTGCGCATGGCACCTTATAGACAACACTGGGGTATCGCTTGCTGTCTAAACGATCCTTCATGTTCACAAGCTTATTCCTAAGCTTGTTGGACGGCATGCGCGCAACGCGAAGGTCATATCTTGAAAAGATACGGCTTAGGGCTTCGCTGACCCCAGGAACATAAGGGACGCCGGCCCGTCTTTGAAACGACCTGCCCTGGGATGGCTTGGGATCTACACCGCATCTACATCCTCATCATGATACCTGACCAGACGAACTTTCGTCGAACTCTTGACTAAGTCCTTAATTGCTGCTGAACTAATAATGTGGCCAGCGCAGCGTTCCTCCACTTGACTTGCACAATACACATGTTGCCCAGACTGTCAGTGAGGAGGATGGGACCACAAATGAGAAAGGGAGTTCTTACTGCTGTCCTCGCACAGCTGGTGCTGAATAGCAGTGGTTTCCTTCTGGAACCCACTAAGGAGTGGGGGCAGGCAATGGAAGGCCTGGAATGCACCGGCACTGCCAGTGCATTTCAGGCCACAGCAGGCAATGAAAGCTTTGCTCTAAAAGGAGCTCATTTGCAAAACAGCTCTCTTTGCATGCTTAATTATTGCACAAGACCTCAACTGTGGCATGAGTTCCACTGGTAAGAGTGGTTTCAGTGTTGAGCTACGTCAGTTGCTTCCAGCTAGTGCAGCGGCAAAAATTAAATTTCACTGCAATAGTACTCAATATCACTCAATAATGCTCAATATCACTGAATAATACTCAATAATGTCACTGAATAATACTCAATTAAATATCACTGCAATTGAGACCCTATAATTTTGCCACCTGCTTAGCATTGTAGAGATGCCCACATTCCCCGATAGTGTTTTTTTACTGTATGGCGTTGCCAGTGGGGCAAGCAGAGATGGCGCTGTGTTCCCACAGTGGTGTCATCTGGTGGCGAGGATATGCGGGGCCACAAGGAACAGCACTTTTTCTCTTGGACCTGGGAGCACACTGTCAACACAATGAGGGGCTCTTTGCAGGACCATGGCCGCTGGATAAAAAGCGCACGGGTACGGCCTGCCGCGTGCTCCGAAACCGGCGTGACGGGCCTAGTTTCCCGGACCACCGCCGCAGCGCCACCGGGGGGGGGGTGGGGGGGGGGACTGGTTTCACGGTGTGGGAGAGCACGCGCGCCCATTTTAAGGCTGGCGCGATCGCGAACTGGTGGTGGTGGTAGTGGTTCGAAAGGAGAAGGAAAAAGGCACCTAAGTTCTGCAGCCCAATAGGGAGCACGGCGCAGTGCCTTAAGGGGTAGGGGGTAGTGGGAGAAAAAGAAGAGAAGAAAGAAAAAGAGGAAAGGGGTCAAAGCGCAGCAGGCGTGGGCGCGGCAAGGTTGGCGTGGAGCTGAGGCTGTAGCGGTTGAATGCCGCAGCCGAGGTTGTAGTCCGCCGCAGCAGACGGTGCCGGGCTTCCTCAGGAGGATGTCCCGACGTGTAGGGGCGAGTCTACTCGCTCCCGGGGGCACCGGACCGCGTGCCGATCGCCCGGAGGCAGGTGGCTCGCAGCGGATGCTCCTCAGGAAGGAATTGCATCACAGCCTGCAGGGTGGTCAGCAGGTTTGTGATGAGGGTGTCCCGCGGGTCCTCTGCAGGCGCAGCGGGTGGGGCAGCAGGCAGGCTCGACCTGGGGGAGCTCGCCGTTGGCAGGAGGGATCGGCGCGGCGCAGGAGATGGGCGCTGCAGGCCGGGATCCATGGTGTTGCCCTCGAGAGGTTTGTTCTTAACCGCAGCAGCGTAGGAGCGCACCTCACGGGACTCCTCGCGTACTGCGGCCTTGACCGCCCTTCTCGAGAGCGGCGTTGGAGTGACGGCCATGAGCGTGGCCACTCTCCTTTCCTCCTGCCAGCGAGGACAGGTGGAGGTGTCAGCACTGCGCCGTGTCGCCTATAGGCAGACAGAAATTAGGTGCCTTTTTCCTTTCCTGAATAACCACTGAAGAAATGGGCCCCGCCGTAGTTGACGCAGCGGGGCTTGCAGCTCTCCGCCTCCATGTGTTGGGGGCCGCAGCGGATGCACGCTCCCTTGCGCTGACATGCCTCGGCAACGTGGCCGAAGCGGCCGCACTGCTGGCACTGGCGTGGTCGCGGTCTCACATGCCGCACACTCAACTGCAGGCCAAGCAGCAGGACTCGTTCAGGCGGGAGCGGTGCGGCGAATCGTAGTCTCACCGAGGGCCGCTCCCTCGTTGCCGAGAGCACGGGAACCGCCACGTGATGCCCGCGAGCAGCTCCGCGTTCGTCAGGTCACCGTCCACGCCGTAGACGAAGCCGGTGCTGGAGCGACGATCCGCGGGCTCCCTGGCAGTGACCGGAACGCCGCCGAGCTCCCTGATTGCGAGGAGTTCCGACAAACACGTCGGCGTCGACGCGTCCGCGGCCACGATGTTTAGGCGGTGGTTGACACGCACCGCCAACACACCGGGCCGCTTAGCGAGCGCCGCCGCGAGTGTCAGGCGCGGCGATCCGCTGAAAGAACCGCCAGGGGCTGAGGGACGGAACAGGGCTGTCCCTACCACGGCAGGATCGATCGCAACAGCCGCGGCCTCGAGTGCCCTGGCTCTCCGCTGTGCTGCCTTGGTGACGACGGTGACTAAGTCGTCCTCGGCTGGCAGGGGGCCTGGACACGGGCCCGGAACGGCGACCGTGGTGTTGAGTGGCCTCGGAGCTGTCGGGGCCTCTGCTGCGGATGTCTCGTACTCGCGCGCCGGGAGCCGGCGCTTGGGGCGAGCTTTCCGCTTGTTTTTCTTCCTCTTTCCTGCGGGAGCCGCAGGGGGCGCAGCCACGATGCCGGCGGAGGCCGCCTGCGAGAGGAGGAGGACTGCAGGAGTTGCTGTCAGGCTCGCCGCGTCGTGCCGCATGGAGGGGGAGGCGGCAGGTGCTGCTGCAGCTGTTGTTGTTGTTGCCGCTGTTGCGTGTGTGCTCGCTTGCTTCCGCGGGCCTTCCACCATAGCTGCGTCTTCCTCGCGTCCCCACTTACGCGAGGTCGCCGTGGCGTCCATGGCTTCGTCTTCCGACGTCGCGGCATGAGAACGAGACGGGGCGTCGTCTGTGTTGACTGGCGTAGTAGCTGCTGGTTCGGGAAGGTCGGCGGCAACCGGTGCTGCCTCCTTGGCCTTGTTGAGCAGCCAATCTCCAATGGTTGTCACCGCCTGCTGCTCCAACTGGTTGGGGCTCGCAGTCGGTGCTTGTGCCGAGCTCGTGCTTGTGTTTGCATGTGCCGCGTGGGCTGCAGCACGCTGTGTGGCACGCTTTTGAGCTAGCCAGGCTTCGAAGTTCTGGTACTCTTCGTCGTCCTGTTTTTTCCGTTGGGCTGCGATGCATCGCGTCCGTGGATCACTGGAAGGCCCGAAGGGTCCCACTCACCAATGACAGAAACGGTCAGTGGCCGGTCACCAATGACAGAAACGGTCTGGCGCTCGGGAATCTCCTCCTGTTGTTGGAGGGATCTCTGATCCTTGCCGGCCTTCTTCATGATCTTTCCAGAGGGCTTCCGAGGCATGGCCTCGCTCGTCCACTCAGGAATCGTGGGGCCGCGCGGCCGCTGAGGGAAGCGTCGAGATCGCGTTCAAAGTCGCGGAGCGCGAAGGAGATAACCTTTCACTTCAGCGGCCCAAACGCAACTCGAACTGACGGCGGGAGCCGAGGGACCACTAGGAGAGGAGCACCGTCGCCCTTGCCGGACAACCCCTTCTTTCCCGCCATTCCTCGCGCCAATCCTCGCATCCCGGCTCGCGGGAAAGGGAACTCGCCCTGCGAGGGTAACAACCCTCGCGGTGGGGAGGGTCACGGGAGGTGAATAAAACAACCGAGCAGATAGGCAGACGGCACAGACGGTCTCTCGTGCCCTGCTCCTCACCGCCCCGAGACCCGCCAGCCGATCATCGACCGAAGGTGTAAGCGTTACCCTTTGTTTTCTACGAGAGCGGACTATCCCTCTACGCGACATTTACGCGTTATTGCTAGCGTAGCAATAAAGTGTTGTTTGTTGTTCTGGCCTGTTGCCTTATTCGCCCGAACCCGTCGTAGCTGCGATGACGCGCGCTACGGGAAGGGAACGTTGACACGGTACGACTATTTGCGGCTGGGACCGGAGCTAGGCTTCTGCACCAGCCGTGCATAGAGCGGACCCCCTCATCTGGCTCCCAACGTTAACGAATTTGGCAACGCGGCTAGTTTTGTAGATGCGAGCGACTACCGACGCTCCGTCAACGTAGGACAACGGGCATGTCTGAATTCCAGGATTTGTTCATGTCTGATGTCGCGTCGCAGAATGTCGATCCTATGGCTAACGCGGGGGCATTGTTTGGACTTTCCGACAGCGTAAATTTTGGTTGTTTCACGCGGGACAACCAAGGTGTTGCAGCGACCACGTTAGGAGGGTCTAGGCCTACGACGGAGAGCGCCACGCCGGGCGCCCCGTCACCTCGCGACGCGAACAGCGAGATGCCGCCACATGTTGCTTCGGCACAAGCCGCAGATGTGGTCGCGTCTTCGGGCAATAGTGTGCCCTCGAGCGAGGTACTCTTGCAGAATGCGCTGTCAGTTATTCAGAGCTTAGCCAGCGCATTGCAAAACACAGCGCAGCCTCCTTCGCAAAGTGCGGGACCACGTGTCAAGGTAGACATGCCTACCTACAGTGGCTACCACGACTGCAGGAGCGCAAATGAGTATCTCGACCGATTGCTCTACTATCAGCAGGCAATGGGGCTTCCCGACGCCGAACTTCTCGCGCGTGTGGTCCTGGTGTCGCTGACAGAGCAAGCGGCCCGATGGTTCCGACTGACCGGACATCGCGCCCGCACGGTAGAAGAGTTCCGCGAGAGCTTCCGCGACGATTTCCTTCCGGCGAATGATGAGTGGCGTTTGAGGAGGGAGTTGGAGCTACGCACCCAGCATCCGGATGAATCCTTGCTGGAGTACGTACGGGCGATGGACGAACTTTATCGCCTCGCTAACCCTCTCGCCACCAACGCGGAGAAAGTCGAGCGCGTTACACGGCAAGCGCACCCGACTTTTGCGGCGCACTTCAGGGAATGCAAGTTCGCAGACCTAGAAGAGCTCGCCGCCGAAGCGAAGCGCATACAAGGGGACATCCTCGCGGCGCGAGCGTACCGCCCGCCTCCACCGCAGCGCAGTCACTCGAGCCTCGCTGCGCGTGGAACGGTGGCGCGGTCAGTTCAGAGGCGTTTAGGGGTAGCGTCAGCATCGTTCGCTGATGAGCACGTACCGCGCGGTTGGGAACTGTCAGACCGCGCTTTGGACCCCTACGCTTACGCGCTTCGTACGGCCCGTGCTGCGCCTGCACATGACGTTCCGCGGCAGGAGCACGTGGTCGAGACGAGCCCAGACGAGCGGCGCAACGCGGAGCGAGGCCCGCCGGATCGCGGCGACGAGCGCCCGGGCCGGCGTGGTTTCCGCGGTCCTTGCTACCGGTGCGGCGCACCGGGGCACATCGCCCGCGAATGCGACCGCACGCCGGTTCAGGAGCGAACACGCGGTTCGGGAAACGGACGACGCCGCCGGTGAACCACGTCGGGCACCGCGCGGCGATCAGTAGTCCTACCGATGCGCTCGGATCACTAGCACCTACAGTCTGTCGCGCAGGTGATGCCGTAGACTCGCCCGCACCGTTAATCGAGTTAACAATAGCTCGAAAGAAATTTGTAGCATTTTTGGATACTGGGGCAAGCGCTTCATTATTTGGGGACGAGGTGTTGCACCATCTCTGCGAGAACAATATCCGCTTGAGACAAAGCAACACCACGTTCCGCCTTGCTTCGGGCACAGCGCAATCGAGCGGTGCGGCTAGACTTATCCGCTGGGAAAGACGCGTGAGGCGACAACGCTTCGTCCATCTTCCCGGTTTGTCAATGCCTCTAATCCTGGGTCGAGACTTTCTCGCCAAGTCAGGTATTGTCATTGACATTGCAAGAGAGGTTACCGAGAGCGCGACGGAGACGCGCTAAAGCTTTTCTCGAAAGCACCCGCATTGACAACGGCATGCCAATCGCAGGGAGCAGCGCGAGTGAGAGAGGAGGAAAGCGCGCGGAGTAAGCGAGTAACCCCGCCAGAACAATGTGCCGCGGTACAGGGAATATCAGTGCACCCACTTTTGGCAGAGGCACAAAGCATGCCAGAAAGGGAAAGGGTGCAGCTGTCGTCGCTGTTGTACGAGTACGACGCGATTTTCACTGACCGCCCGGGCCGCACTACGCTGGTCAAGTACACAATTGACACGGGTGACACGGGTGACGAGCTTTGGACACGTTCGCCGAACCACCAGAAATATTTTTGAGGTATGTGGATGACGTCTTTTGCGTGATCAAGGAGTCTAACATCGACGGTTTCCTGGCACACCTAAATTCGGTGGAACCGGCGATTCAATTCACCGTGGAACATGAAAAGAACAACGTGCTTCCTTTTCTGGATGTGCTAGTGAAACGGCAAAAAAAAAAACGGGGCTGAAAGGACGTTTGAGCTTCTCGGTGTACCGAAAACCTACACACACCGGACGATACCTGCAGTTCAGCTCTAACCACCCGACCGCCCACAAAACATCAGTGGTCAACACTCCTGAATCGCGCAGAGGCCGTCTGCAGCTCCAAAGAAATGCGGAGAAAAGAAGAAAAAGCGATCACCACCGACCTCCTGGACAATGGATACCCGAAGAGCTTTATTCGCAGAGTGCGCCAGCGACGCCGGGAAAGCGTCCCCCATCCGCATTCTTCTGCAATGGGTGACACTAACAATGAGGCTTCCCCCAAACGTTCCTAGCGCATCTCGGTCCCATACGTTCCGGGAATCAGCGAGCAACTGTCCAGGGTGCTGGGAAGAGAAGGCATCCAGGTAGCGCACAAGCCCGTGTCAACAATCGGGCGTCTCCTGCCACGGCCAAAAGACCGATTGCCAAAAGAAAGATGCGCCGGGTTGGTCTACGAGATTCCATGCACGGACTGTGACGCCACTTACATCGGTGAAACAAAAAACTTCCCCGAAAGGATACGGCAACATCGAAACGACGTGCGTAGCTTCAACGCTGCGCGAAACGCCCTCGCTGAACACAGCGAAAAGATGGACCACCGCATCAATTTTGACGACGCCCGGGTCATCGACACGGAAGGCAACCACACAAAAAGGCAGTTCTTGGAATCCTGGCATATCCAAACAACACCGGGAAATGTCAACCGCTCAACTGGAACCTTGCCGAGTGTGTACGTGCACGGTCTATGGAACCAGTGGAAGAAACACCGCGGCAACAAGAACGAGGGGGACACCACCAAAGAAACTCGCTAGCTTCGGAGCCGGCCGAACAGTCACCCATGAGGAAGGGACCGAATCGGTCCCGAAACATCGGGTCAGTTTTATAGCTTCTAAAGTTTAACTTTAGAAGCTATAAATTTTTCACCCAGCCAGACAGATCTCTGTCGAATATGTTCACATTTAGACCTTGGAAATGCAATCCCCGACCAATTAGCTTGGCCAAGCGGAAAGCACTTGACGCCGCCTTGGACGAACTCATCGACACAGGCGTGGTCGAAAGGTCAAACAGCCCATGGGGTTTCCCGGTGGTTCTAGTTCCAAAGAAGGATGATACTTATCGCCTTTGTGTAGACTACCGCAGGCTGAATGAGGTTACGAAGAAGGACGCATACCCTCTTCCATCCATTTCATCGTTAGTATTCAACCTAGGCGGGGCGAAGTACTTTACGACGCTCGATGCTAGTCGTGGATATTTTCAGGTCGAAATGGACGAGCGGGACAGAGAGAAGTCAGCTTTCACATGCCACAGGGGACTTTTCCAATTCAGGAGAATGTCTTTTGGCTTGGTGGGGGCTCCCGCTACTTATCAGAGGCTAATGGGCCAAGTTCTGGGAGATGCAGAGTGGCAGCACGCCCTCGCATATCCAAACGACATAGTGGTTAACTCGAAAAAGTTCGATGAGCACTTGCGCCACTAAAGAGACGTTCTAGAAAGGCTGAGGTCTGCGGGCATGTCTGAACCCGAACAAAGCTCATATAGCGGCGACCCCAATAACATTGTTGGGATTCACGCTTGACGATGGTCGCATTTTGCCGAATAAGGGTAAGCGTGAAGCGATAGTCAGCTATCCGTCGCCGAAAGACATCGGCGAGCTGAGGCGCTTTCTGGGGATGGCGAACTTCTATCGCCAATTCATTCCAGACTGCGCGGCAGTGCAGGCGCCTTTGACAAAGCTCTTGCGGAACGGCGAGCGTTGGGCTTGGGGTCAAGAGCAGGAGGCCGCACTGCGTCGCCTCACTAAGTTGCTGGCTAACACGGCTGAACTGCAGCTACCCGATTTGAACAGGGAGTTTGTGATTCAAACAGACGCAAGCGACCTGGGGTTAGGAGCAATTTTGCTTCAGGAGCATGGAGGTGTCCTCCGACCGATTGCGTTCGCGAGCCGTTCGTTGACGCCGGCGGAGAGGAACTACTCGGTAACAGAGAAAGTGTCTCGCGATAGTTTTCGCTCTCCGTAAGTTTGACTATTACATCGACGGAGTGGCGTTTGTTATTGAGACGGACCACATGGCGCTCACGTGGTTGAGGCGCTTGAACGAACCAAGTGGCCGCCTGGCTCGTTGGGCATTGCTTCTGCAGCGTTACGACTTCACCGTACGCTACCGCAAGGGCAAGAACAATGCCGCGGCCGACGCACTATCGAGTGCTCCAGTCCGTCACGAGAATGACCCGGAACGGACTGTGAGCGAGACACTCGAGGTAGCGCTAACGGAAACAGTAGAACAAACGTCAGTTCAAGGCACAAGTGTGAACCACGTAGAGGCTGTCGTTAGCGCGGGGATTGTTTTCAGCAGAAGGGAGCTGTTCGAAGCTCAGCAGAGAGATCCTTTTTGTCGAAAGGTATTCGACGGGCTCCGGGAGCCGGGTGGAGAGGCCACCGCGCACATGGGGGCAGCTGGTATTGCTGTCGGAGCGGAGCGCTCGGCAACAGCTGGTAATGCTGTGAGCGCGCTGGATTCTTATCTGATGGATTCTGATGGCGTCCTGCTGAGGCACATCCCATCCGACGATGACACAAGTGAGTCATTCAAGGTCGTGATACCGCGCAAGTTGAGAGGAGCACTGCTTCGCTACTTTCATGACTCGTGCATTGCTGGGCATGCGAGCGGCCCTAAGACTTATGCTAAGTTGTGTCGCCTCGCTACCTGGCCAGGCATGAAGCGGGATGTGATTCGTTACGCCCGTTCATGCCACGTGTGCCAAAGCGTCAAGCCCCGAGGCGGACGACCGCCCGGCCTCATGCAGCCGATCAACAGCCAGACTCCCTGGCAAATCGCGGCATGTGACGTAATGGGACCGTACCCCACAACTCCTAGCAGAAACAAATTCTTGCGGGTGATCACGGATCACTTCACTAAGTGGGTAGAACTTTTCCCCCTTAGAAAGCTGACGGCTCGAGTGATCTTGGATAAGTTGATGGAGGTTTTCATCAGGTTTGGTTTCCCTGAGCAGTTGATAACAGACAACGCGTCTTATTTTACTGCGAAGGTGTTTGTTGACACGTGCGCCGCGCTTGGCATTAAGCACAAGAAAACAACCACCTACCATGCTCAGTCGAACCCCACGGAACGAGTCAATCGCAACATCAAGCACATGATTGTCGCGTTCTCTGAAAGGCACAAGGACTGGGATACCTACCTTCCAGAGATCGGGTTTGCGTTGCGATCGACTGTGAACCGCTCGACCGGGTATGCGCCTTCTTTTCTAAACCTGGGGAGAGAACTGCCGAATCCGATGGAGACTGTACTCGCGGATCGCAGTGGAGTGCCAGTGGCGTCATCAGCACGAGCTGAATACGCAGCGCAGTTGCGCGAGAAGCTAGCGGAAGTTTTACGTAAAGCACGCAGTAATCTCGGCACTGCTAGGGCACAACAGAAGGCGCAGTACGACCGCTCGCATCGGAACGTACACTACGAAGTGGGCGATCTGGTGCTGCGACGCCATCATGTTCTTAGCGACGCTAGCAAACAGTTTGCAGCCTCGCTGGCACCGAAATGGTCCGGGCCATACAGAGCGCGAGAGAAGGTTTCCTCGCTTGTTTATCGGCTCGCGAACATGAAAGGCAAACCGAGCGGTGGACCAGTGCACGTATGCGACTTGAAACGCTACGTGTCACGGGAGGAGCATGGGGACGACTATCAGTCCCCCTCCGAGCCGCAGGCGGCGGCTGAGAACGCTCGAAACCGAGTGAAGAGCCCCGAGCCGCGGTACTTCTTGCGAAACAGGCGGAGACAACTCTGCATGTTGGATAAGCAAAAGGGAAATAGGTGCCGCCGGGACGGCTCGGAGAGGAGACCGCCTCCTCACGGCGAGCCCACACCCACATTCCATCGTCGTTGTCGCAGCCCCAGCACCACCGGCAAGCATCGGCATGGACGCCTGACTGGAGGTCGACCGGTACATCACGCCGCCGCTTCCACGCTACCCCATCGCCTCACCGCCCGGCCTCCACGCAAGAGGCCCGAAGACCAATGCCAACCCAACTGGGAGAGCCAGCTGCCTCGGGGCCGCAGCCGCCGGGACGTGCCAGGGTTGCCTGGACACCCCGATGAGCTATGCTCCCTCAAGGCCACGGCGCAGCACGCCGAAAACCCCGAGCCCCGCCAGACCGGAGGAGCCCGAACCATGCTGGAGAGGCCGCCTGGAACGAAACACTTCGTTAACTCGCTCCTCTCAATCACCACCGACGACCAGAGAGGCGGGGCTCAAGGAGGCGCGGTCCGGACCATGGGGTTGCAGGAGCAGGACAGACCTACCGCAGCAGTGACGGCGGAAGCGACCACTGGGGAAGCCATGACGCAAGTGGGCACGGCAGCGAAGACTGCAACGAGGCCGGTGGTGGCTACTTCGGAGGCAGCGGCGACGCCAGTGGGGGCACCGGCGACACCCACGGCAGAGGGCCGACCGCAGGAGGGCACGGACCTGGACCGATCCGTCCTAGCCTTCCTCGATGAGGAATAACAAAATATTACGTCATGGTGCAGTCTCTGTCGTCCGAGGGCTTTCTTAAGGGGAGGAGGATGTGGGAGAGCACGCGCGCCCATTTCCTTTCCTTAAGGCTGGCGCGATCGCGAACTGACGGCGGGAGCCGAGGGACCACTAGGAGAGGAGCACTGTCGCCCTTTCCGGACAACCCTTTCTTTCCCGCCATTCCTCACGCCAATCCTCGCATCCCGGCTCGCGGGAAAGGGAACTCGCCCTGCGAGGGAAACAACCCTCGCGGTGGGGAGGGACACGGGAGGTGAATAAAACAACCGAGCAGACAGGCAGACGGTCTCTCGTGCCCTGCTGACCTGCGAGGTAACACCTCTAGTAGCACAAATTGTTGTGGCAATGTTTATGCAACATTTGCTATGTTGCGCAACGTTGCACAACTTTAGACAATATTGCGGCAATATGCGTGGATGTTATATGAAATCGTAAAGCATTTTCAAATGTTGAAGCAACATTGTGAGACAATGTTGGGGCGCGAATGTTGCCGCGATAATGCACCGATGTTCGCACTTCTTTTTTAGTTGTTTCTAGGATGACCCTTTTTAATAGGCCGGAATTTAAAAAAAGCTGCTATACTTTTTTTTGCAGCGTCACAACCAACGGCTTTGCGAGGTCATTTCCAGACGCACCTGGGGATAGGGTTCCCCATCTGGGGAAGGAGGCTAAGGTTCAGCACAGCGTCCCCCTACAAGTCAAAGTATGGCGCAGATAACGCGGTGCACGCGGTGAGTAATGCCCCATGCCCCCGATCCCGTGTTCTCTCCCATTTTCTCTATTTTTCCATTCCTCTGCGCGCTCAAGTGCAGCTTTACTTTGATGAAACGTTTGGAATAAACCGAATAAGGCCTCCGAGACTTGGTGCGTGAAGCGTACCAAAGCGTACGTCGTACTTCGACTGTCTCAGAGGCCATCTGTAAATTATAAACTCGATATAACAACGTGTAGTTTACGTAAAATATTTATATTACTTAAATTAAACATATATATGCAATTTCTTGAAAGAATAATTTTTTGAGTGTTAGAAAGAAAAGGTAATATTTTGGTGGGAGGAAACCAAGGAAACTCCATCGTTGTCGTCATTAGCTACGGAGCGGACGGGCTGTCTTGGCGGGCTTTCCGTGTTGCGCCGCTTCGCATGTGCTGGCTATAGTATCGTATTCACCATTCTGTGTAGATACGGGTCGCTTCGGCGTTGGAATTCTCGAACCACCGGCAATTATGATAGCGGCTTCCTTGAAAGACGGCGTCGGGAATGTCACTGGCGGTCAGTGCACTTGCATTATTTTCTGTATGTCTTCATGAATTCCTTGTGTGATATTGTCGTGCACATTTCTTTGCATGATGAAGAGAGTGAAGTGCGCTCTCGGTAGCGTTAGCTGAAAGTTGCCATTCAGGCTGTGAATCAAGCAACGAAGGTGCTTTCTCGAGTGACGTCGAGCCTGATAGAGCATCTCCGATTTCTGTACTGGTCCCTGATGATGAAAGTAGTTCGTCCTTAGTGGCACCTCTGTCAGTATTGAACAATCATTCCCCATTACTTGACCATCATAGTGACTCGGCGAGCAGCGGTGATTTTTCTGATAGTTCAGTTGGTATAGAAAGTACTTGTGAAGTTGAACACATGCGTTTAGATGGCAACGATGAGACGAACGCGGCTACGCATACGTCCCTTGTAAACAACACAACGTTGTGTCTTCAGGATGATCTGAAAGAATGGGCTTTGAGTACCCAAGTGCCTGCATCACACTTCACTTCTCTGCTCAAGATCTTGAAAGTTTACCATCCCGAGCTACCCGCAGATGCAAGGACGTTGTTGAACACACAGAGAGATGTTGAGCTGCGGACTATTGGTGGAGGGCTGTACTATTATTTTGGAATGACGTCCCAACTGACCACCCACGCTTCAGATTATCTCACCGAGGGATGCGGCACTTTGTCTTTGATAGTCAACATTGATGGCCTGCCCATCTCCAAGAGCTCACGGAGGCAGTTTTGGCCCGTGCTCGTAATGGTGAAGGAAAGCAGAGTCCGTTCACCTTTCATAGTCGCCCTTTATGAAGGGGAGCATAAACCACAGGATTTGGGTTCATACTTGAAAGATTTTGTCCAGGAGATGAGTATGCTGGTAGGAGAGGGTCTCACACACCATGGAAAAGTGTTCTCTGTGAGACTTCATGCATTAGTTTGTGACGCTCCAGCGAGAGCGTACATTAAGTGCATAAAAGGCCACATGGCGTACTTTGGATGCGAAAAGTGCTCTCAGAAAGGAACCTACTCGGAGGTTGACCAGAAGGTGATCTTCCCCGATTGTAATAGCCCACTTCGAACTGACGAGAGTTTCCGAAATCAAGTGCAGAAAGAACATCACCATGGGGAATCTCCTCTCCTGTGCTTGAATGTCGGACTCGTCACCCAGTTCCCACTGGACTATATGCATTTGGTATGTCTGGGAGTCATGAAGAAGTTCCTTGTACAGTACTGGGTCAATGGAAAGCCCTGCAGTTCAAGGATGCCTGTTGCTGCAAAGCTTCGTGTGTCTGCAAAGCTTGCGACTTTTAGAGAGTCAGCTCCAAGCGACATGAAGCGGAGGCCTCGTGGGCTGCAGTATTTAGAGCACTGGAAAGCAGTAGAGCTCAGAAATTTCTTGCTGTATTATGGACCAGTTGCTTTAAAAGGAAACCTAGAAGACAGGTTCTTCAAGCATTTTTTAAAACTGAGCGCTGCTGTGACCATTCTTATCTGTCCTAATTTCACCACCCGCCACATGGACATGGCTGAGCGCATCCTTCAGGAATTTGTTAGTGAAGCTGGTTCGCTTCATGGCAAAGGCATCTACGTGTATAACATGCATTCTCTGCTGCATCTTGCTGGTGATGCTAGAAATTTCGGTCTACTCGATGAGTTTTCAGCGTTTCCTTTCGAGAACTTTTTGTATCAAATCAAGAAGCTAATCAAATCGCATTCTCGAGCTCTTCAGCAAGTTGTCAGGCGCCTGAGTGAAAGTGGTCTCACTGGAAATGGTGTGTCGCCTTCGCAGAATCATCGCCCAATGGAACTTTCTGGGCCTCACAATAATGGACCAGTGCCACCTGATTTTCATGGTGACCAGTACTCCACACTTGCAATGGAAGGCACTGTGCTGAAACTGAATAAGCTTGATAACTGCGTGAAGCTCAAGAATGGACATGTTGTGTTAATTACGAACTTTTTGTGCTCGCCATCAGGAATTTTCATCTGTGGTCATTATTTTTCGACGTTGAATAATTTGTATGTTTGCCCTCTGCCATCTTCAGAATTGATGATTTTTTCTGCTCGAGGACTATCTGAGGAATTCTCAGTTTGGCGTGTCGAGAATGTTCAGCACAAGTGTGTGTGTCTACCAGATGGACCACAGAGCTATGCAATATTTCCCCTTCTTCATACTTGCAGTGATGCCTGTTAATGTTGCTAGTTGGCCATCTTTTACATTTGCTCTAAATCAAAAACAAAACACTGCACACTGACTGAAGTACAGCTGCATCACTCCTTCTTTTACAAGACGTTAACTTGCAAGTTTGTTACTTGAATTGTGCTTTTTGTGTGTACAAATTTCAGGTACAAGAAAGCTGTTCAGCGTTGTACATTTTGATGAGGGTGACGATGTGTCTGTAGTGCCTTCGAGTTGGGTTATCGGAAACAAAGAAGTCAAATGGCCACCATACAAAGGTGCTCATAAAGTGACGGCTGCCATAAAACATCTCGAGAGGCCATCGTATGACTGGGAAATCTACAAGTGCCGCGTGTTAGGGACGTGTGGTAAGCAGCTGTTGCAGCATTTTAATTCTTTAGCTTATTGAATGTCTACACAAAAATGCACTGCTGCAGAAACAAAATGTTAATTTGTTTTTTATTGTTTTATTCGGCTGTGCGTTCAAAAGCTCACCAAAAAAATTGTGGCAGCTTCACACTAGTGGTGCCAAGCCTGAAGGAAGAGTGGAGCTGGTCAGCCTTGCTTGTTTCTCTTTCTATTGTATCTCTTTTTTTTTGTATCTGTTTCTTCCTATTTCTTTCTTTTTTTATCTATTTATCGCTTCCTTTTTCATACAACGAGGACAGAGATGAAGGGTGTTCGTGTCCCTTCCCTTTCATTGTTTCCCTCTATTCCTCCTCTCTGTTTTTTCTTTCTCGTTTTTGTGTCTGTTTCTTTCTTTTTCTTTCACTGTCTATGTCTTTCTATCATTTTCTTTCAATCGCTTTCTTTCTCACTCTCTGTTCATTTTCACTTAACGCTCACACCTGCTGTACTCAGTAGTGGTGCTTACCCAATTCCTGTGGCGCATAGCCACTCGACGTGTTTTGTTTGCGTAGGACAGATTATGGCCAGCTTGAACAGCTGTACTGTTAAACAAGGAAATTCTTTGTTTTCTCTTTTAGTTATTCATGGTGATGCATTAAGTGCAAGTCCACAATTCATCTAGAGGACTATTCTGATATTTATATTTATAGACTATACTCTTGAATTTCTTACTGCTGCATTCTGAAGGCATACAAAGCTGGCAGAAAAAACTTGCTCAGCTATGAATTGTTCTTTCTCCATTGTTACAGCTCTTGCCTTGAATTTTGTGAGCTATAATTTGTTTCTCTCTCTCTTTTTTTTTTCTCTTTCCTCGTCTTCCCCTTCCCCGACCCCCCAGTGTAGGGTAGCCAACCGGAAGTGCTTCTGGTTAATCTCCCTGCCTTCTCCTTTTTCTGTTTTCTTCCTCCATAATTTGTTTCTTTGGGCACTGCTTAACAACTCATACTTTTTGACATTCTGATTTGTGACTCGTGTTCATTTTATCTGCTCTTAGACAGCTACAAAGCAGCCCGAGAAAAAGAAAAGCAGGCGACGGTGACCTCCGACTTGGCGTCTGGGGCTGATGAAGAAGCACCAAAAAGGAAGAGAAGGCGGCCGCAGCGTCTCCAATCCTCGGATGAAAGTGCGGAGGACTCGCTTGACAAGGCAGTAAATGAGCGCCCTTCTGTGCCACGCAGTCTGCAATATGTGTCAAGCCCACCCCCTCACAAGTTGCCCAAGAATGCTTCAGTTTTACTGCCTGCACCAGCGGCCACACATGCACCAAGCACCACATCCACTCCAGTCCTTCCAGAGGACTCCAGATCAGCAATTCAGAGAGGGGGCAGGACCCATGTAGCTTGTAAGTTAACCTTCGATGATCTTGGATAATATATATGTCACACTGACATGGAGTTCGCGCTTTTTCACACATCCTACTATGTATGGCGTGATGTATGCCTCGGCCAGCATGCTGCCACCCCCTATTCACAATTTAACTCGGCGCATGACTTCCGTTGAAAAGTGAATTTTTTCTTGTGTCCATTTGAACGAGCTGTACTAGTTTATTCTTTGCATTTTTTCAGCAATGCTTGAAAAGGTTTTGAAAGCCCTGAAAGAGATCAAAGCTGAGCTGGGCGCTCAAAGTAAAGGTATCCAGCGCCTTGAAAGTGCCATAGACCTTCAGCAAAGACCATCTGCAGGGCCCAGCTTGGACTCCTCCGTGCTGGATTTGCTTCCCCTTACAACACAGTCAAGTCTGGAGGAGCTTGAGCGCCTACTCCAAGATGACGCTAACAGAGCAGGACTGGTGGGTGCTGAAGGAGATAAACGTTGATCCTTTTCATATTTGCTGAAGAAGGAGTGTTCATTTTCTTGCTTGCAGTTTTTAATTTCGAGCAAGACATGTATGTCATTGCTGGAGATAATAAAATCTAAGGCATTGGTCAGAGCCCTTTTTAAGTTAATATGTGGTTAAGGAGCAGGTTGATATGTAGCTAAGCAGCGCATGCTTCTGTTTCAGATTTCCCATCTCTCGCACATCGGGGGAGCCTCTCTGCCAGATGCTGTGCGCCACATCCTAAAACGATGCATGAATGACATCCTTGCCCAAGATTTCTCGTTGACAGGGCGAAAGGGAAAGCGGCCGTTAATAGGCCTGCGACTGACGCGAGTAATAAAAGGTGAGGAACTTAATAATTCTTATTTAGTGCTGTCTTCACGGTGCGTTATTGTTAATCTTTGGCTCTGAATACGAGAAAGCAAAAAAAAGTGCTCTGGTAAAAATGAAAACGATGATCATATTGTTGCTTGGACTACAAGGTGCTATTTTCTGCACATCGAGTCTGTACTAGTTATACATAGCTTGACACGATCAGGAATATAGCAGCTTAAGGAGTAGTGTATGTTAAGCTTACATGGAAACCATCTAAACAAAGCAACAGCTCGATGAGGTGGGAAATGTATGGCACTGCATTGTAATTGTAAAGAGCCAAATGCTTAAAATTATGAACAGCTTATTTCTTATAAAAGTGGCAAGTACTTCATTATATGGTGAGCATTATGTTTGCACTTTATTGTTTTCATCAGTCATTACGAGTTTAACAAAAAAAAAAAAAGCATGCCTATGGAGTTATCTGGTTCAGGTCACTAATAGCCCAAATAGTGATGTCTAGCATTTTGTGATGTCATGGACACTACCTGTACCCATTGCAGGTAATTATTATTTGTTTCCGAAGCTTTTAAGCATTATTTCAAAAGTTAATGGTTCACTGGCTAAAAGCTGTCATGGCTTTTGTGAATTTTTGTCCTTCACCTTTTGCTACATTTGGAATCCTTTTGAATGTAAGTTTTGTAGAAATTCAGTCGGACCGTTTGTTCTGCATGCTTTTCAAAACTAGCAACAGCCTGCCAAAAGAAAGAGTGTTCAAGATTTGTGCTTTGAGCAAATAGTTGATGTGAAAATTCTCTTTTTTTCAGAGGCTCTGCGACCTTTGTTTCCAACAGCAACAGAGTGCCTGGTGAACGCCCGTATTGCAGACTGGCTGCGCTATGCTCCATCCAGGCAGCAAAAACGGTATGGAGCATTAATTTCAAGCTCTTGTTGTTGCGTAAAACTTGTTGCTGAGCGCCCAACCTTTCTGCTCTCTCGTACTTCTTCTCATGCCTTTCTTTCATAGATTGCGCTAAAATGTACCCCTTGTTGCCTCGCTGCTATTTAGAAGCAAAGAAAATGTAATTTCTTTGCATGAGGAGGCATTAAAATTTTTTAGATGCCTTGCCAGCCAAACTGGATAGGTAATACATGAGTGACCGAAATATGGAAGAGGTGCAGTATTTACCATTTACAGGCGAGAAGTACCTGGGACTGATGTTTCCACTTGAAGACTTGCTTTATATGAATGAATGTCATGTCATGCAAATGGTGCATGTTCATTGTAAAAAAATTATTACTATGTGCTATTTCTTGCTTTATATAGAAATATTATGACTTTTCCTGCCATTGTTTTATCACTGCGCAGTCCTTGGCCACCCTGTAACACTTGAATTCAAGGTCTTTTTTTTTTAGAGAAATTGCAGAATGCACCTTGCCATAAAAAGGTGTCACTACGCAAACCTCTCTCCAGCAGCAAAAATTTTAAATTGAGTCCACTAGAAGTGAATTTATCAACCGTACTTGCTTTTACATGCCTTTTCTGCCTTTCCTTTTTCATAATTATCTTAAGCACACTGAAGGCCGCAATATCTGGCCAGTACACAACCACTGAGATAGTGTGGCGTGTTGAGGCAATGCCTTACGATCTCGGAGCCCAAGTGCTATAGGTGTTTGCACGAGTCGGCCACTTTTTCTTGCCGTGGTATCATCACAAAAGGCACAAGAAACATGTTCCTTGATCAGCTGTGCATGATTGTAGGCTCCCTGCTGCATGTAGTGCAACAATATTTCATTGGCATGTTCCAAGCTGCACAGTACAAGCTTGTTAATTTGACTCCCGTTAATTCGTAAAATCTGATAATCCAGACGTGTTCTCTGTCCCCGGCAAGCATGTGTATTGTTTAATAGCATCACTCTTTTTGTTAATTCGGTCACATTTGACCGCAACCCGTTTGATTCGGACGATCCTTGGAGTGGGCCGAGCTCGAAGTGCCGCAAGCGTGTGATGCAAAGGAGCGAAAACAGCGGACGTAGGCCACACGGGTGCCTTCAGAACTGCGCGGACGCTATGATTGTGTCTATAGCAACCACGGTTTCGTCCACAGCAAATGCGGCACCCAGTAGCTTCGTTTTGACTTTGGGCAATGCATGCGCAATATGACAAAAGTCAAACATGGGGAAAGTTGTTGAAGATGAAGATCTTCAGCCGTGACCTGCATGCTGGCATAAAACTCGCTTGCTACATTGTGATGGACGAACTGTCAGCCATTTTCCTGGCGAAAATAATTATCGCCACGTGCGCGTGGTGATGTTGATGGTGGCTATACGTAATTGGGGATGAGTTCAGAGCACGTTTCGGCTTAGGGGGTCCTGAGCCACGGTCAAATTGTGAAAGATGTTGTGAATGACAAAAATTTCGGCTTTTATCCTGCTTTTATACAAAATGAGTACTGGATTCACATATTCATCAAGAAAATGAAAATATATTAATATAATAGACAGTTGTTTATTGTTTTCTTTATACTTTCAATAGTTCGGTTAATCTGGAAATTTTTTTTCGGTCCTGTGAAATCCGAATTCACGAGCTTTTACTGTATTATCTAGAGATCTGGGGCACTTTCTTACCATATTGAATGTGCAGGCACTGCAAAATTGATGCTTTTAATGCAGCTATCATCGGCAATGAAATAGAAAAATTGGCTCAATTCATCTCATGCACCTTAAGAAATTCTCATCTTTTTCTACTCTTGCTTTTTTTTTTGTTTACATTTTGCAGAGAAGCAGCCACTCTTATCAAGGCAACCGAAGCCAGCCTCGCAGATGCTGAGGATGTGATGTGATGTGGAATGCTGAGGACGGATCTGATGTCTTGTCTTAGGCAGCATCACTTTTGTTTATAATGCAAATGTGAACAGCACTTTTCTACTTTTTTTTCTGTATACATGATGCCATCATGCTGCATTCACCGCCACATTTTCATGGCTCTTGAAAGAAGTGTTCCATTCTTTATGTTCTTTTTCCACTCATGACTTCTAGTACCTCTAAGGGTACCAGTGGGAATCCAGGTTGATTCAGTTCCAATGGTTGCTGCTATATACTGTAGGTGTTTTCATGATGTGCAATTTAGAATGGCTGCTGTGATAGCTGCTCAAGTGTTCCTTTGTTTAATTACTTTATGATTACTTGGGACTGTATAGACTGGAAAGTGGCCATATTCACGGCAATCATTTGTGATACCATGGCGATGCCTATGCATGGGTCACAATGCAGTGGCCTAGAAATGTCACTGTTTCGTCATACACCATCATTTATTTTGTATGTATAGGCAATTCTAGCTCATGATATACTTTAAAGATTTTATATAACTATGCACTTCCAATGCATGAGGGATAATGTAGTCGCCAAGTGGTCATTTAATTATGAAACTACCACTCCTCTGCCTTAGGTAAAAACAACTTTGTTTATTGGTCACGTAATGACAATGATACAGCACGTTGTTTTTTTTTGTGTAACAGGTCTAATGGCAATTAAAATCTTACTGTCATCTGTGGTGATTGCATAGTGTAGTCAAGGCTGATTTTCAACCTATGAAGGCATTTGCAAGTGGCCAAAAATTCTTTGTCTTCTTGAAAGTTGTAAGTTAGAATGATATTCATGTCACGCTCTTTCCTTATAGTCCATTGAATTGCTCTAAAGACTCCTTCGGTTGCATTTGTAACCATCTCATGTTTTGAATAGGTACGTTGCTCACGGAGTGAAACGTGGCAGTTGTGGTGTGCAGCTGCTGGCGCCTTCATTGCCGTCCTTCGCCCAGGCAAGCAGAAGTATACCATGAGGTAAAAGCAATCTGTACATACATGTTGCAGATCACAGCACATCACAGTGCAGCAGTTATCCTGCACATGTGTTTACTGACAATTCCATAAGTACCATTGGTTATTTGCAACAAATGTCCCGTTTCAGTCCATGAGCAGTGTAGTTGGGCATTTACAGAGAAGGCAAATGGCAGTTTTGGGGCACACTCTGTTTTTATGAAAGTGTTCTCATTTTTCAAGAAGTTATTGGAAAGTTTTTATTGCTTCACGGTGTTTTTGAAAGTGCTCTTTTTTGTCAATTGCATATCAGTGTTGCATTAATGAGATTTTCTTGTTTAATGCTTGAAGACAAAGCTTGTTCTACAATGTCGGAAAATGGTTTCGGCTGCTTTATTCTCTTAGCCTGCCCATATTTGACCAATACTCTCGTATCTACCTCATCTAAACGTTGGTTTAAAAAGGACAACTCTTGCTTTAAAGTTGTATAAGCATCTCCAAAAGCTGCTGCTAAGCGCTTCATGCTGTTTTCATTCCTGTGATTGTTTCTTGTCACAAAGCAAAGTACTGTAAGTAACTTAAAATGCTACTGTCATTGTGTTCAGGAATAAATATTTTTACACCTTTTCTCCTTTCCTTTGTTAAGTGTGGCAGGATGGCTGCACTTTCATTGTAGTGCTCTAGACTAAATTGGATGTCTATATGAGTGTAGTCTGTGTGGTCAATATAATACTCCTCAGACTTCTAACATGTACACATGTATGATAGTCATTCTAACAGGGTAAAGAAATCTCTTTACTTGACATAACTTGTGTTTTAAGACAAAATGTAGTTGTGGTTTGCTGATATTATGAATCTTGTTCAGTTATATGATATTAACCTGCCACAGTGGCTCAGTTGGCTAAGGCGATCTCCTGTGGAGCACGACATAGGGAGGTGTGATGCTCCTGGCTGCGGCAGCTGCCTTTTGATGAAGGCGAAATGCAGAAATGCCTGTGTGCTTGCTAAAGAATGCCAGGTTGTCAAAATTAACCTGGAGCCCTCCACAATTGCGCACATTATAACCATATGGTGGTTCTCGCCCGCAAAACTTTAGAATTTAATTATTTTATGCTATTATGCAGTCGCATTAATGAATTCATATCACATACGGATGTGTTGCCAATTGTTGCGTGAATGTTGAGTGAATATGTAGCACATGTTGTTACCATGTAGATTAAAAGTTGCAGCAATGTTTCAGAAATGATGCAGCAATGTTGCACATGTGTGTGTTGAGGAAACGTTCCAAAAGTAGGACACTAGCCACGTTGAGGCAACCTCAAAAGGTAATGTTGACTCAATGTTAAGGCAACAATTTGTGCTACTAGGGTACGTACCTCACCGCCCCGAGACCCGCCAGCCGATCATCGACCGAAGGTGTAAGCGTTACCCTTTGTTTTCTACGAGAGCGGACTATCCCTCTACGCGACATTTACGCGTTATTGCTAGCGTAGCAATAAAGTGTTGTTTGTTGTTCTGGCCTGTTGCCTTATTCGCCCGAACCCGTCGTAGCTGCGATGACGCGCGCTACGGGAAGGGGCCGTTGACACGGTACGACTATTTGCGGCTGGGACCAGAGCTATATAGGCTTCTGCACCAGCCGTGCATAGAGCGGACCCCCTCAACGGACGCCCGCGGGATCACATGCGCGGCGCGCTTGCGGCAGTTATGCTTGAGCGCCTGCGTCTTCATGTGACGCCCGAAATCTTCTAAAATTTATCTAGCGTGTACACATCAGTTAATTACCGATATTTCTTGTACATTCTTGCAGCGCTTGGGAATTTTTTTTCTTGCCTTGCCAAAGATGCAACTTCGCGCACCGATCATTTTTGGCGGAAGTAATCGCGTGGGCATATTTTTCTGGTATCCTAGAAGACCGTAACTAACCAACTTGGAGGCGCTGCACCTTTCCTAATGCATCGAAATTCTTTATTTTGGCTCTGTGTATGTTGCTTCAGATTTAATCATATCATTTCAAAAAAGTGATTTCAGAAACTGCAGCGGCCACTGTTTATTTGACACAAAATAAGATAAACTTCTTCCTTCCTCCAAACATGTTTATAGTACACATACGGTACGGTATCGCATGTAAGTGCCGTGAAATAATGCTTATCATATGTGCGACCATCTCATAGAAGGAGATTCGAGTCACTTTGAAATTTCAGTGACACTACATCTTCAATACTGACAATTGGGCGAGCTAATACGGATTAAATAATATGAAAACGGTCAGACGGAAAGAGTGATGAAAAGACTGAAAAACACACGAACACAACTGCTTGCATTCCTGCGCTTTTCAGTAGTTCTGTTTCTTCCCGTTACGCCGTGTAACGAATTCAACAGTGAACATAAAATCTGGACAAAATGTGAGACGTTATTTTATTGATTATGAATTCAGGGCTCATCCCTGCCAGCTGCAAACGGCGGCTTTGCAAACGTCGTTGAAATCCAGCGGCCGTGACACCACCTTCCCGTTTTCTCTTATCTCTCGTTTTTTTTTTTTAGTTCTCACCTTTCAGCCCGCGGCACCTTTGTCATCGGTTCCGGTTGTTTCCGAACGCTGTCGCGTTGCGGTGGCGTGCGTTGCCCCGCAATGCCATGTGGTACTGATGTTGGTTGCCGTGAAAAGCGCGTGTATCCCTTTTATTCAGACAGTTGGGTTGTCTGTGGTCATTAGCGTTACGGGGCACAGACTCAAACTTACCTCAGCAAAACATGCGGAGACAAAGTGCAGAAAAGCGGCTGGTGGGCGACGACAAAATTTCATTTCAAACAAATATACGTGGCAGCCAACACACACATTGCGAGCGACTCACAGGGACAAAGTTAGGGTGGGTCGCTTTTGACAGCTATACGGTAAACAACAAAAAAAAGGGGGGGGGGGGGTAAACACTTCTTTTATGCTCGTCTCTGTTTTCTTATTTTTTATTATTGTTTTGTTATGCCTCCAACTTGTGAGCCCAAATTTTGGCTTCCCTGTCTACTTCCAGTCTGTGCAGACCATAAAACTTTTCGTTTCCGTCCTTTGATGTTAGCCGCTGTACAGGCACTGGCGAATCTTCGTTGCACACCGTGATTGTCTTCTGGCAGTCTCCGTCATGTGGTTCTGTCATCTATTACTGTTTATTTTTTCTATTATTTATTTTCTACAAAGGCACCCATGCTCGCTCCAACAAAGGTACGTACTTGACTGTCCTACAGCAGCTGTGGATCTGCGTGCTACTATAGTATACTGGTGTAAATATAAAAACGTGGTTGTCACTTGACCCGGCCGCCTCGAAAAAAAACCGGGTAAGTGATTGTCACGCATGAATATATATATATATTATGAAGGCCTTTATTGACGGCACTAGTCGACGAAGCACAACGGCGACAGTCAAGACAGAGCGCGGACTCTGAGCGCGAGGAGCGTGCTGTCAGAGAAGAGCGGAAAAGGACGACTCACTAGTAAGCACCCGAGAGGGCGACTCATTACAGGCTTCCAACGCTTCGCTACAATTACCCCGGGTATGAAAAAGGAGCCGCCTGGCGACCTAACTGCTTGTCACTATGAGCGGGTCATGGTAGGGCTTCAGGCGCTCCACGTTGACAATGTCGCGCCCTCGACGGCGCATGTCCGAAGATGGTTCAATGGGTTCGATCAGGTAGTTGACCAGAGACGTGCGTTCGACGACACGGTAGGGGCCGTCGTATTTCGGCAGTAGTTTTGCAGAGAGACCAGTTGCAGTGGTAGGGATCGAGAGCCATACGAGCGCTCCAGGGAGGAACGTGGGCGCAGAAGTGGTGGTGTCACCGCGAAGGCTCTTCTGCCGCTCTTGATCATGCGTAGTAAATGTCTTGGCAAGCTCCCGACACTCCTCAGCAAGTCTTGCTGTCGCAGAAATAGGCGCACACTCAGACGGATCCGGCTTGTATGGAAGGATTGTGTCGATTGTGTGCGACGGGCGCCTGCCGTACAATAAGAAAAAGGGCGAGAAACCAGTAGTGCTCTGAGGGGCGGTATTATAGGCGTAGGTGACGAAAGGCAGAATGACATCCCAATTTGTGTGATCGGCGGCGACGTACATCGAGAGCATGTCGCCGAGCGAGCGGTTAAAGCGTTCGGTGAGGCCATTCATCTGCAGGTGGTAAGCAGTAGTTTTCCGGTGAACAACGTTGCACTCTTTGAGAATGGCTTCGACGACTTCAGACAAGAAGACACGACCTCGATCGCTGAGCAGCTCCTGGGGTGGACCGTGGCACAGCATGAATCGGTGCAGCAGGAAGGAGGCAACATCGCGCGCTGCAGCCACAGGGAGAGCGGCAGTTTAGGCGTATCGCGTAAGGTGGTCAATAGCGACGATGGCCCAGCAGTTACCAGCCGACGTTAGAGGAAGTGGTCCATACAAATCGATGCCGACGCGACCAAATGGCTGGTCAGGGCAAGGTAGAGGTTGCAGACCTGCTGGCGACAGGTGCGTTGAAGTTTTGCGGCACTGACAATCGATGCAGGAGCGAACGAACTTCTGCATGTAGCGGTACATCCCTCGCCAAAAGTACCGTTGGCGAATGCGGTGGTAGGTTTTCGATACCCCAGAGTGTGCACACTGCGGATCAGAGTGGAACGACTCGCATATGTCGGAACGCAGACTGCGGGGTATTACGAGTAGCCACTGGTGGCCGTCGCCGTAATTGCGTCGGTGTAGGAGGTCGTCGCGAACGGCGAAATGGTGGGCTTGACGACGCAACGCGCAAGTGGATGGTTGCCCATGGATCAGTCAGCAAGGCAATCCAGTGATCCTTGCGCTGTTCAGTAGCGATGGTGTGAATGTCGATAGACGAAACGGCATTGTGAGACACTGAGCTGGAAGTATTGTCGTCAGGCAAGGGGGAGCGCGAGAGTGCGTCGGCGTCAGCATGCTGGCGTCCGTTGCGGTACAGCACGCGGATATCGTAGACCTGTAGGCGAAGTGCCCAGCGGGCGAGGCGGCCTGAGGGATCCTTCAATGACGACAACCAGCATAGTGCATGATGGTCGGTGATGACATCAAATGGGCGGCCATATAAATAGGGTCGGAACTTTGTAAGGGCCCATATGATCGCCAGGCATTCCTTTTCGGTGACGGTGTAATTGGTCTCGGCTTTAGTAAGCGTACGACTTGCATATGCCACGACATATTCAGGGAACCCTGGTTTGCGCTGCGCAAGGACAGCGCCAAGGCCAACACCGCTAGCATCTGTGTGTACCTCTGTAGGCGCCGTAGGGTCGTAGTGGCGTAGTATGGGAGGCGACATCAACAAACGACGCAGCTTTGCGAAAGCGTTGTCGCACTCTAAAGACCACGAATGAAGGGGCCCGTTACTTCCGAGGAGCTTCGTCAGTGGCGATAAGATAGTCGCGAAACTTCTAATGAAGCGCCGAAAGTAGGAACACAGTCCTACGAAACTGCGCAGTTCTTTGACAGACGTACGTTTGGGGAACTCGGTCACGGCCCGAAGCTTGGCTGGATCGGGAAGAATTCCGTCCTTGGACACGACGTAGCCGAGGATTGTCAGCTGCCGTGCTGCAAATCGGCACTTCTTTAGATTCAGTTGCAGACCGGTGTCGCTCAAACGCGTCAAAACATGCTGCAAGCGTTGAAGATGCGTGGAGAAGTCCGGAGCAAACACGACGACGTCGTCGAGGTAGCACAAGCAAGTGTGCCATTTCAGGTTGCGCAGAACAGTATCCATCAGGCGCTCAAAGGTGGCGGGCGCATTACACAACCCAAACGACATGACGCTGAATTCGTACAGGCCGTCGGGCGTAACAAAGGCAGTCTTCGGTCGAGCGTCATCAGCCATAGGTACTTGCCAGTACCCTGAGCGCAAATCGAGAGATGAAAAGAATTCGGCTCCTTGCAGGCTGTCAATCGCGTCGTCTATTCGCGGCAGTGGATACACGTCCTTACGAGTGATCTTGTTGAGTCACCTGTAGTCCACACAGAACCGCACAGAACTGTCCTTCTTAGCAACAAGAACGACAGGAGATGCCCAGGGGCTGTTAGAGGGTTGAATGACATCGCGTCGAAGCATGTCGTCAACTTGCTCGGTGATTACACGTCGTTCTGTGGGAGATACGCGATATGGACATTGCCGTAGTGGCAGGTGGTTGCCAGTGTCGATGCCATGCGTAACGGCCGACGTGCGGCCGAGAGAAGTTTGAGCGACATCGAAAGAAGGGCGAAATTCTTCCAACAGGTCCAGAAGCTGGGAACGCTGGACCTGCGTAAGGTTTTCAGCTATGGAGGAACCAAATACGTCAGCGGGTGATGAACCAGAGGTCGAAACAGCATTGAGCGTACTGGAACTGCGGCCGTGCGTGTCGTCGGGTTCGTCCATAACTTGTGCAGCTTCGAGGGGTTCCACGCTGCCGAGACATTCCCTTCGCACCAACGTAACACTGTACGGGGAGGGGTTGATTACAAAAATAGAGGTGCTGCCCTGAGCGACTTGAACGGTCGCGAAAGGCACCAGCAAGCCTTTCCTCGTGCAAACACGGTCATATGGCTAGAGGAGTGCAACGGTGTCGGATAGACTGGCGCAGTAGACCGACACCGCCGTTGACGAGTTTGCAGGCACTTTAATGTCGACTTTGACGAGCACCTTGCTCGCAGCCGATGGGCTGTCTGCCGGCGTCAAATTAGAGAGTGGTGAGAGCTCTATTTCGGCGGGTGTGCAATGAATTACTGCGTCGTGGCGGGAGAGAAAATCCCATCAGAGGATGACGTCGTGACAGCATGTAGGAATTATGATCAATTCGACCACTGTAGGTTGAATACTGTGGGCGCTGGCTGTACGGAGGGATAGCCCGGAAAGTGGCGTCGTCACTTTTCGGAGGATTCGGCTAAGCTTTGCGTCCATAACGGATACGGCGGCTCCAGTGTCGATAAGGGCAGATGCACGAACACCATCCACAAACACGTCTATCAGGTTCTAAGGGCTTCACTGAGGGCTTTCGCAGTTGGACAGCATCGCAGCCCTTGCCTCGTGGACTGCGACGACTAGTTTTCCTGGTCACGTGGGACCAGACGTGGCTGCATCGGGGACAGTGAGCGGCGTCGTGGTCACGGTGAACGGTGGGTAGAGGGAGCTGGGCAAGAAGGCAGTGACATAGGTGGCGGTGAATCGTAATACAGGCGGCTTGCCTGGCTTGGGATAGTTGAGGCGACTGGAGGCGACTGCACGCAATTGCAATAACGGGCGACGTGACCGGCGCAACCGCACACAAAGCAGATGGGGCGGTTGTCGGAAGTGCGCCATCGGTTCGCCGGGGTAGGTCCCATCCATGGCCCAAGACGCGGTGGACGGGGCGGCGGCTGATAGGACTGCATGGTGGGCTGCAGTCATGGCCTAGGAATGACGTCGGCGTACCCAGCCGGCACACTCGCCTCGAAGGCCTGTGGTCTGGCGATGACTTCAGCATAAGTATGGGGGGCAGAGACAGAGATTGCTTGGGGTGGCCTGGCTACGACTTGCGCGTAACTGAGCGGCGCAGGCGCTGGAGGTGGCTGGTGGTATTCCGGCATGACCTCCGCGATTTCCTGTTGAATAGCGCGATGTAAAGGAGGCAGCAGTGTGGTCGACGGCTGTTTAACATGCTGCGACGGAGGGAAGGCCAGGAGAGAAAACTGGCGGGCAATTTCCTCGCGCACAAATGACTTGATCTCGGCGAGCAAGGCCGAGTGATCAGAAATGGCCGACAAGCTAGCGAGATCGGTGTCGCGTGATGGAGGTCGACGGGTCAGCAACCGCTGCCGGCGCAGCTTCTCGTAGCTTTGGCAGAGCGTGATCACCTCTGTCACAGTACGAGGGTTCTTGGCAAGCATCATGGTGAAAGCATCGTCGTCGATGCCTTTCATAACATTGCGGATCTTGTCAGACTCAGACATGCTTACGTCGGCCTTCTTGCACAAGTCGAGGACGTCTTCGATGCAGCTAGTAAAAGACTCACCAGTCTGCTGAGCGCGTTCACGTAAACGCTGTTCGGCTTGCAGTTTACGAACGGCGGGGCGGCCAAACACGTTGATGATGGCGGTCTTGAAACTAGACCACGTGAGGAAATCGTTTGTGTGGTTATTGTACCAGAGGCTTGCCACAACCGCGAGGTAGAAAACCAGGTTGCTCAGTTTGCTCAGTTGTAGCTTGATTCTTCGAGATATTACTCACTCCAGTGATCGGCCTTATATATACATCAATTGGATGACATTGCCCTGCTAAGAACTGTCAAAAATATTTGCAAGCCACTTCTAATGAATATATAATTCCGCAGCCTTTTCAACAAAGTTACGAGGATTGCGTCACTATATTTGTAGAATCCGCTAGTATCAAGCATTCGAAGCTGAATTACTTTTCGCCACAGTATCATGTATCAGACATCATGAAAAAGATTCAACGTATGTTTTTACATGCACTTCCTGTGTATAAAGAACATGAACGTGTATTGTCAGATGTTTCAAATAAATACTTGTCAAGCATTTTCAGAAAGGTGCTGAAGAAATGTCACGGAAATCAATATGTTAAAATAACAAACGATGCATTCATTACACGCACATAAATATAACAACCACTTTTTCACACATTCAGCGTCATATAATGTTGCTACGCGCATTGTGGAATATTCTTTCAGACACAAAGCAAAAAGTTAGTCCTGGAAAAAAAAGTGCCAGGAACTCGGCACGTACACGGAAATTTAAGTGGCTATTTAACCAGATTACGCGAACGGACTCAACTGAATGCATGATATCTTATGACTGAGATAGACGAGATAGAAAAAAACCGCTTAAAACAGCTGAGGGAGATCGCTGTTGTGACCACCACCAACTAATTTGCTGCGGCTGCTGCCCCAACTGCAACTAGGGCCAACATGCGCTCTCCCATAGAAAGCCGCCCGACGCGGCAGGCCGTACCGTGCACTTTTAAAGACTATAGTCTTTCTTGGGATACTTAATCGGAGAAATTTTGGTCTGTCTGTCTTTCTGTTTGTCGGCACGTCACTCGATTCAGCCACTCGGCCAAAGTTGAACCACTTGCCCAAGGGCCAGCCATCTTGAACGGCTGACTAGGTTCATACTTGTGTACACTGTCGATCAAAAAGCAAACATTACGCATATCTGAGGTGCAACATCACTAGGTAAGTATTAGGTGGTGTGTTACTTTAATAGAAAATGCATACATACGTAATTCTAAAGACCCTAGTTTCTTAAGCTGCGCTGAAACTTGCCTTCCTCCATGCCCTCTGCACGAGCTCATTGTTGTGTTTCGGTTTCGGTTCTGTATTGCACTGTACGAATGCCATGGGTTGCCGCTCTGGCATTCCTGTTTTACCCAGGCGACGTGTAAATAAAAGAGTGTGTGGAGAGTACTCGTTGAGTGCGGACGTTTCTTCTGCTTCAGCGCTTCGCGCCAAACCGCGTGTTCGGGCTGGCTGGCGTCCCCGCCGGTCGCGTTGGTCACCGCCAGTCTTCGCCTGCTGCTGCGCCGGGACTGCCAGCCCGCAACACAGCACTCATGTTTCCCGACGTATTGCCAGATGGCGTCCATATCTCACGCAGCGCCTCTTCTATCGTCTTTAGACAACATATGCAGCGAAGCACGCAGATACGCGGCCAATTTTCATCCAGCGGCCGTGGCAGGACGATCCCTCCTTCCCAATCTTCTGGATGCACCTCTGTTCGTGAGACCTGATTTGCAAGCGACATTGGCTTCAGTTTCTGGCAGGGGCAAACTTTACTCGCCCGTTATTCTGGCGTGATGAGTCGAACATAGTCGGTACCGCAGTGTGTTGCATTGACATGCTATCGGTTGAATAGTTCTGCTAGTGGAATAACAATGTAAAAGACTCAAATAAAAATGCACTCGTTGTGTTCCTTGAGCCTGCGCGATCCCACAGCATCTGCCGCAGTCAAAGAACTCCATCTTTGCAGAACTCACCAACTGTTTCGACCAGGACGACATTGTAGCCTGCGCATTCACAGAGCTGTATGGCATCACATGTAGTGCGGGTTACACCGCCACCATGTCCTCGAGTCGGTGATGGCCGAATGTAGGCATTTGGGTCCCTGGTCAGCTGGATCATACGAGTCTTGTCTCCAAGCAGAGATCCTGAAGGATATGAAACCGCAAACTGAACTTTATTCTAAAGTAAAGGAACACAGCCGCAGTTCACTAGAAGCTCAGGGGAAGATACTTGTACAGTGCCATTCACCCCAAGACAGGGAGGACACCTTAGCAGTGCATCTGTGCACACATCGCTCATTCTCCTCAAAAGGGGAGAAGAGCAAGGTTGCGGGAATACTGGCACGGCACATGGCAGATTGTTGTTCTACAGCAAGGCAGGCTGAATGCTCCTTGAAAGGGGAGGGAAAATGGTGCCACTGTATTTTTCCAGACTCTGACAGCTTAGAGTTTCCATGGCAAGCACAATTAACAAATCTCTTAGAGAAAGGGCTTAAATGTGGATGGTCGCAGTTGTGTACCTACTGTATTGAATAGAGAACTTCCTTTGAAATGTTTACACCCATCAGCTGGAAAATCGGGTGGAAAGACTGCATGAAGCAGGGTATCCTAATTCGGTTATTTCTACGAGTTGCGATAAGTTGCTTTGAGAAATTAAGAGGCAGCCTTCACGAAAGAGTAATAATGAAGAAGATTTTAGCCATTTCATCTGTGCCCATATGTTTATTCTTTTTCAGATAGATTAATGAAAGTCGCATCTAAGTTCAAGATAAAAGTTGGGTTTTCAAGTAGGGCCAAGCTATAGGGAATTTGCCAGGCCATAAATAGGTGTATAGATGGCAAAGGGAGTAGAACCAATCAGCACTGCAGTATGAAACATGCCCTGAAGTTTGTTCCTTACACTGAGAAAGGGGTATATTCGATCCCTTTTTCATGCAGTCGTCAGGTGTTTTTCATGATCAGAATTGTGTATTCACACTCGTTTTTGCATTGTCCCAATTGGGAGTGTAACAGACTTTTTGATAAAGCATACATGCTCTTTAGGCACCCTGTAAAGTTTATGGAGGCATTTATTGTAAATAAGAAAGCATCAATGTGTCAGCCAGCCATCCATTGACTTAATGGATAATGAAGTTTCCTTGTTAGGATAAGGATCTCCAGCTATCCTGTGCCTTTTGCAGTCTTCTGCAATGACCATGTCTAGCTGTAAAGAATAGTTTGAGTTAATTGGGCCATGGCCGGGTTGCTCACGAGGTGCTCGGTTCGTCTTTTGATGTCCTCGTTTTCTTCAATAAAACTTCATTTGAAAGTCAGTGCTGTGCCGTGTGTCAATTTTGTGTTGAAACATGTTAAGGCTGCTCCGAGAGGTGATATCATCAGGAAGGTATGCCTTGGTGTAGGCTTTGTTGAGAGCATCGCGTGAGTAATTTCTTTCTCACATACTTGTCAACCTGGGGACCTCGAAATTGGGGACTGGCATGCATTCTTCATATGTCTCAAGGCAATGTCACGGACAGCTCAGAGTGATTGCCAGTAAAGTCCTTCGACGCCACTAATCACACTGGCCCCTGCGATTAAGCAGCTTGTGCACGTGTGCTGCATCCTACGACAGATCTTAGGCGCACTCTTCAGCATGACACCTATACACTGTGCAAGCCATGGTCTCTGTTTTTACCAAAGCTTGCCTATGTTTCATTTTTCTATATATATCAACCCCTCTATTTATTTAAGTGACTGCAGTCAGATGTGGAGCACTTTTAAACAACCCTAACGCAGCGTGCCTGCACATTGATCCCATGCTGCTCGGTGCCTTTTTCTGGCAAGTATCTATTTCTCTGATTATGTTCACACTTTGCTTTCTTCAATTCAATATTATAAACATTGGTGAAGACAACTGCAAGGTCAATTCTTTATTTTGATACGCTTATAAAGCAAGAAATTTATTTTTGAAATGTGTACAGGTTTTTCTTGCACATTTATGCAATAAACTTAGGATTTATTTTTGACTGAAAGGATAAGCTATTTAGTTACACTGGAAGAAGAGTTGGTTCTTTTGTTTTCAGTACAATGGGCTTGAAAAATGCACTCGGATCACTCCACCATTAGGTTTCTGATGCAATGGCCAGTAATTTTGGATGTACTAGGTGATCTGTGTAAGAATTTACGTGTATAAGTTTCAACGATGCACATTCAGTATGGATAACTGCCACGATTAAACTTAAGAATATTAAAAAATATGGAGAAAATAAAAATAAACTTAGGAAGTGCTTTACAACCTTCGTGGTGGACAAACATTTCATTTTAAAAACAGCGCAGCAAAACGAAGACAGTATGGAAAGAAACAACGGTACGGGTTGTTTCTTTCTATACTGTCTTCGTTTTGCTGCGCTGTTTTTAAAATGAATGCAAACCAACTTGCCCAAATTTCCGTTCCCTTAGACAAACATTTCGTTAGTATGAGAGATAAATCCAATTTTTATACCGTGCAGTAAAACAGGCTCGACGCATTGCTATGAGAGCCAGAAAAAGTTTTCTTATAAAAGTTGGCAGGAGTGCCTGAGCATAAAACTAAGGCCACTTAGTGCGAAACAACAAATAAAGGCGGCAACATGAGCAATAGTTAAAAGAGCAGTGCCATGCAGCTGGATTCTTGGCAGAAGCAAAGCTACAGCCACACGAGGAATCTCTTTCTGTTCAGAGTCAGCACTTACAATGGAATGTCATGCAAGTGCAATAAAACACAGTGACTATTCTGTGGTCCAGACCACAGAATAGAGTGCAGCTTTATTCTGTGGACCACACAATAAACTTGTGCGCTGTGCAGAAATGTTCTGAAGCCCACCTCTCTTGATGGTTTTCTGTCACAAATTGCGAGGGTTCATTCTGTGGTCTGGCCCACAGAACAGGCACTGTTAATGCCCTCAGAAGGAACTGAACCCACCCCATGAAGACTTCAATTTGCCAAAGCTCGAGCTCCCTTGACGACAGCTTCTCTCGCGAATCTCAATATGTGCTCGCCGTTTTGTGAATCGCTATTGAAGACGCGTATGCGTGAAAGATTCCAATGTTCTGACATATGCCAGTATCGATATCAGCTGCAGATAAACTTGTTATTGTGAACGGAAGTAGCAAAACGAAGGCGTATAATGATAACAAATGACAACGGTTCTAAAATTTCGTGAAACTGATCTATCGCGTGCGGAACACTAAAGTCACTTTCACCACAGTACGTTTGTGTCGTGAAAAAGTGCCCTAACATTTGCACGGGAGACTCGAATATTGAGCAATCCTTCTGAATGGGCGCGGCCATAAATCACCCAAAAAAGAACGCTAACACCACCACAAAAAGAAAACAATGACAAATGACAGTGTGTATAAAATTTTCTGGCCTTGATCCATCGAGTACGCAACGCTTAAGCCACTTTCGCCGCAGTACACCTGTGTCAAGCAAAAAAAAAAAAAAAAATGCGCAATAAGATTGGAGAGAACCTACCAGTTGTCACTGGACACAGCACACTTTGTCACTTAATTAGATACACTTGCACGCGCCGTATAATTACGAGTACTTGTATGATCGTCAACGTCTGAAAACTTTACAGAAACAGCTAAAGTAGCCCCTTGCCAATCTCAGTGCACTTTTTTTTGCACGACATTAATGCACTGCGGTGAAAGTGACTGAAGTGTGTCCTGACGCGAGAAATCAGAGCCAGAATATTTCCGTAGCGTCGCCCTTTGTCGTGACGATTCCCTTCTCGCGGTGGCGTTGACGCTGTTCTTCGGGTGATCCGTGGCCGTGTTCGCACAATCGGAAGGATCACTCAAAATTTGAGTCTCCCATGCAGATCTTAGTGCACATTTTCTTTTTGCATGACACAGATGTACTGTGGTGAAAGCGACTTAAGTGTTCCGCACTCGATAGATCAGGTCCAGAAATTTTTAGAACCGCTCTCATTTGTTATTATACGCCTTCTTTTTGCTGCTTCAATTCACGACAAGTTTACCTGCTTTGGCATGTCAGACCAGCAAGCATGCCAAAGGTGGGCTTCGCCTTCGCATTTCGAACCTTTCACGCATAAGCGTCTTCCATCTCGCGTACTATGCCCGGAAATGACCCCATTGGTCCGGACTTATTCACAAATCTGTGAGCGAATATTACGATTCACGAGAGAAGCTGTCGTCAAGAGAGGAGGGCGCAGTACTTATTCTGTGAATTAGACTACAGAATAAACCCTACCAATTTGTGAGAGAAACCCGTCATCAAGAGAGGTGGGCTGTTTAAGCAACAGCGATGTCTGGTGCGCACGGTCCACAGCACAAGTCTCTTTTGTGTGGTCCACAAAATAAAGGTGCAACAAGCATCGAAAGTTGGGCGAGTTGGTAAGGTTTCATCCTCTAGTAGCAAACTGCGCGGCAGACGGGACACAAAGAAGAACAAAAAAGACAGACCACAAAATAAAGCTTCACTTTATTTTGTGGTCTAGTTCACAGAACAAAGCTACAGTTTACCCAGTGGTCTGGTCCACAGAATAGATTGGGACTCTTTTCTGTGGTCTGGTGCGCAGAAACCATCGTCAAGAGAGGTAGGCTGCTTGGGCTACAGAACACTTCTGCACAGCCCACAACGCGCAAGTTTATTGTGTGGTCCACAGAATAAAGCTGCACTCTATTCTGTGGTCTGGACCACAGGATAGTCACTGCGGCAATAAAACAAGTGCTCTTTCTCTTGTTGCTAAGTGGTCAGCACCATTTCACCATGTCTGAACAACCTTTTTGGACAACGTCTATTAGCCTTTGTGTGACATTATCTGCTTTTCCAGTAAAAAGCAGAAGAGCATTTCGCGCCATTATTGGCACCACATAACTTTCTCTAGCAACAAAACTCTCTGCAAGCCCCTGCGATCAAAAAGGAGTTTGTATGCTATGCCACAACAAACTTGGCAAACACTCAGATCAGCCTGGTTGGCTTCAGAAAATACATGACACCACGAAAGAACAACACAAAACAAGCGCGACTCTCAGCTGAGATTTTTAATGTGAGGCACCGCCAAACATTGCATACACGTGGGCCCCCGAAGAAAATGAACGGCAGATAAAAAAAAAACAAAAAAAAGACATACCATTGCCACTCGCATGTAGCAAAGAGCTTTAGAATCTGCACATGGCACAGTTTTATCATTTATCCACACATGTTGATGCTATCAACCTGTGTCAATTTTTTGTTCTTTTTGCTGAAGAAACTTAGCCAAGAAGGTCACGCTTCCCTGGCGTCTCTTTCTGTTCTTCTTTAGTTCTGTTTCTGCCGTTCCTTACGTACAGGGGTTTATACTGAAAGTAGCGCTTGTCCTGTGTTCTTTGGTCTCGTACTTGGCGCTTTCAGAAGCCATGTCAAAACTTCCCTCTCCCCTGCACCGGGAACAAAGCTTCTCTTGCTAGTGTCTCCTCCTTCTTGGCTTCTTCGCCCCTTCTTTTTGCGCTGTTCCGCAATGAACCATTACCAAGTGGCCCAGCTTACCAGGCTTCTGTGAAAACCCCACCAGTACCGTCATCACGCCCGGGGTATCACCAAAACACAAGTCTGTCGCGACCGAGGCGCCGCTGCTTTTGTGCAAGCTTGATCAGGCGTAATCATAAAATTTCCAAGTTTCAACCTAAAGCGCAAGAGAGAGCCAGACAGAGCTTGCAACAAATTTATTTTAGAATATGCACTGCTAAGTCATGGGAGGGTGGTGGCACGCTTCACCAACAAGAGTGGAGAAAAGCTTACCCCCTGTCACAGCTGAGGAAGGGTCCACAGTGAGCACCGCCACTTTGTAGCCAGAACCGGTGAGGAATTTGCCGAAGGTTTCGATAAACGTCGACTTGCCCGTTCCAGGCGGCCCCGTGAGGCCTTCGTGAAAGAGAAAGCACGAGTCAGTAGGATCTGTACTACACGTCGTCGTGTGTACTACCTATGCGAAAGGAACCCAGCTGGCCCCTTCTGCGCGCCTTGTTCTCTTGAAGGACAAGCTGTAGCAAGTGCTGCGCCTCGTCGTGGTCCTGCCGAGCCGTGGACTCGACGAGGGTGATGCACTGCGCTAACGCAGCTCGTTCGCCGGCGGCCAGTCCGTCGAAGAGCCTTCGAACACGCGCCGATTCCATGGCCGCTTCGGCCGACGGCTTCGTATGGACGCGGCGGCACAGCGACCGCAAAGTTCTCCAACTCACGAGAAGCATGCCTCTTCGGAGTGTTCAGTGATCACGTACAGCATTCGGAGCAAACTCTAGCAGCTACAACTAGCAGCTAAGCTAGAGCTAAGCAAAAGCTGGCTAAACCGACCATACACTTGCACGGTGATGTCGCTGTCGATTAAAAACCGGAAGTACATACGGGTACATATTCTTACTATCACATTTTTCAAATTATAATATAACTAGCACGAACGTGTTTAGAACTGTCTAGAAACATGAATAATTACGTAAAACGTAAGATTGCAGAGTGCTTTAATTATTTCATTCAAAGTTCATCTTTTTAAACGGAATGACGCACAAACAAGGCGATTACTCCAGATAATTTTTAGCCCTACGCTAAACGAATATTTTAATGGAAATCCGCGAAAATCTAATTTATAAAAAAATTTGTAAGCCTAGTTAGTCCTCGCAATGCGCCATTCCACCGCGCTGCGGACCTTTTCCCTCGAAGAAGGCTTAAGGAACATGGCGTTGTGAATCGAAGCGTGCGTTGCGTCGAATGAATTGAAATCCGCGATTAATTAAAAACTACTGGCTTCCCGGGCTAATTTACGAATGAAGGACTAAGGGACACTGCTTACGACGTCGAAACCTTCATCGACCAAAACACAGGTGAGTGTTGTAGGCCTAAATTTAGGCCAAAGCATGTATAAGCCTAAAAGTTGTGTTAGCGAACGTCTTTGTACAGTCGCCATTTTGCTCGTTGACGAGCAGGCCGCTCATTGCTTGCGCCCAGGCTGTGGTCGCGACGCCTTTGAGGAGGGGCTCTCAATCGTTAGAGCTGCTGCGCGAGTTCTTTTAAAGGACGCGAAGTTAGTTGGAAGCATCCGCCGGTGCCTGCTCGAGTGTCGTTCTGCGAGCTTCCCTTGCACTAGCTGATACGCTCAGCAGCGACGAAAAGTAAACAAAAAAAAAAAAAAAAACAATAAAAACGGCAATACATTGGAGGGAGCGCGCGTTTGGTCGATGAGCGCATGTATCTGTTGAGAAAAGCGCGTGGAAAAAGAATGGGCGAGTTGAGGCAGCCTGCGTTGCGTAAGCTCGCGCTTCACAGCGGCCGGCTTCGCGTCGCGTGCGTTTCGCAGTGCGCTCTCTCTCGGGCGAGAGAGCCAAGCGCTGTCGTGACCGGCGCGCACTGCTCTCGGCGTGGGCCATTTAAGGGAATATTTTTCGTTAAATATGAGTGTAAAATAAACCTCTGCGAGGAGTTACCGTGATACAACGGTATAAAGTTTCATTGAATCGCCGGCTTTCATGTTGCGATAACTTCATGGTGACCACGACCTCCTCTGTAAATGATGGTGACGAGCGGTCTGTTCGGGCGGATTGCATTCCCCGCTATCTCAAGCCACCAACACTGCAAAGCGAGTTGCAGCACGACTCGGCATTTTGCTTAGCCGAGCCAGAGATGCACATGTTAACTTTCTTTTTGTATTGTTGCACGCCAAGTGCCTGGTTATTAGTTCATATACACACATCCAGACAAAACGCGACCAACACGGATTCACTGTGGAGGAGTTGCTAATAACGTATTTTCCTTTTTCCCCCTCTCTGATTGTTGTGGAAGAGTGTTGCTGACCGTAGGAATGATTTGTTGTGTAAAACTGTTCTGTGGTATTTCATTTACGTGTTCACTCCCAGCCCCATAGTAATTGGAAATAAATAAATGTTCCGTTCCAATAACCCAGTGGTGCATGGGAGCCTGACTGCAGAGAGGCAAGATGATGGAGGCAGCGACCCACTTTGTGGAAGTGGTGCCCGAGGACATGCAGACCCTCGGCACTGAAGAGGAGATGCTGCCTCCAGTGTCGGCGTCGGTCGTCTCCTCCTCCTCCATTATCAACATGAACACCCTCATTTACTCTCAGGTGACTACTGCAACGTACTTGCATGCTCCATGTGACATTTCAGTTTGGCTGTTGTACAACCGACCACAAATGATGGCGCTGACATGTTGCACAATAGTTATGCTTTCCACACAAACAGCCTTGAGCACAGACTAGCATTTTCGGTGCAGTCCCTTCCTCTCTATCTGTGCATCGGGGGGCTCCTCACAATAAGGCGTGACATTCCTGCAGCAATTTTTGAAAAGCCCTTGTGGTGCTGGTGCACCTTTGCTGGAATGTGGAGGGGTGAATGCCCTTAGAGCTAGAAAAGTGGACAAGACTTTTCGTGTGGAAAAAACTCTCAATTGATAAAGGGCTTCTCATACCTTGTACACAGCCATGTTTGCTTTCTCGGTGGACAGCTTGAAAAGCTTATTTGTAGCAGCAAAAACCCATGGTAACCTTTTCAAGGTTGCTTGGCGCCGTGTCCACAAATGTCGTTCATGCTCAACTTTCTCGTAGCTGGCTATAGACCTACTCCATGTTTGTAAACAGCGGTAGGTGCCGTCGATATATCTAGGGCCCTTGTAGTGACGTCACGGCGCGTAGACTCCACCCGGCGGCCCAGCTCGAAGCTCGCTATCGCCCTCTATGATCACGCGATGACTGGCACAGTAGGTGCAGAAGTTGCCTCCGAGCACCGCGCGTCGGGGTGCCTCCAGCATCTTTACAAGTTGCAGTGTCTGTAAGAGGGACTCACAAATGAACATATAAAAGCCATGTTGACGTGTAGCTCTAGCTCTGAGAACCTCATGAGGTATCTTAACGGCGAGAATGTGGCTTATTTGCAAAATGTCATCGACGTTGCGGTAGCTTAGGTCACACATGTATGTCTTAACTTGTCAACTACTGTAAGAACAACCGACCCCGCTCACAAAGAGGCTCTTGGGTATGAGATGCAAATGTGCGGAGTAAAAAATACATAGTTACGAATCGTTATGGTAAATCCTCGCATAAATAAAATGTGCTGAGGAAGTTATGATGCCATACCTGCCAAGTCTCCCGGATTACCCGGGAGACTCCCGGATTTTGAACGTTTCTCCCGGTTGTACATGTCATAGGAAAATCTCCCGGAAATCCAGTTTTGCCCCGCGTGTCCAGTGCTTTGTCTGGCCACATGAGCAAAGTTGTCTGGCCACACCCTAAATGTGCTATAGGTTATATCAGCCATTAATATTTCGTAGATGATGCGTTTGTGTACACAAAATCTATCCCACAAGTTATCTCGCCTTCAAAATTTTGTGTCACTACTGCTTTAAGTGGAGAGCCCAGCAGGTAAAAGAGTAGCCGTTACCGATGTCTGTCGAGATAGCGTGTTTGCCAGCGCTCGTGACCGTCCCCGTCTCAACGGCACCCCTTATGGTCCCTTGCCCGATGAAATAACTGGTAAGCAAGCGACGACAGGCCTCGCATGCGGAGCGATGTTATCGCATGTGCCCTTCGCGCGACGGTGACGGCCGGGTCGTTTCATCTCTGCTTCAACCGTGTTCGTCCCTAGCGCTAGCACGCTTTTACTCGCACGTGAAACAGACGATGCGTAAGTGATGTTATCGGTTTGGACTCTGTACAGATCAGCGGCGACCGCAAAATCCCCCCCGACAGTGTCCATATAATTGCTATCGCAGTAGCCCCCCCCCTTCCCCTGTTGAGTAGATCTCCCGGATTCCGTTTCTCCAAACTTGGCAGGTATGTGATGCGAACGACAAGGGTGATCTCGGCGACACTTTCATCCGTGATATGTTTGCGATAATGTTACAACTACATGCTGTGGACAAGGCGGTTACTTACCTCAGGTCCACCAACTGCGGGCTATGGCTCTCTGTACGCTCTAGTTGAGACCGTGAAATGCATACAGTCCATAAACAGACTCTGCAAGTTTCATGAGTGTCGTCCTTCTGTGAATTCTGACAGGCATGGAAATCTAAAGCACACCACAGCCACAACAGCCCTGTCCGGTACACTTGTGTCAGGTGTGTCATTGCAGCCTCATACAATCTGGAAAAGCATATAGTCGAAGCCATTCTTTTGTTTGCTGCTGCGTTAATGAACCATGCCAATTCAGAAAGAAGCACATGCTCCATGACCGAGGCGCACCTTTAGTTCACGCAAGTACAGCCTTTAGACTCCTGCAGTTAAATCAACAATGGAAACTGTGAAGAATTCTCCCCACGTGACAATGCTATCCACAACGTTAAAGGGGCCCTCCAACACTTTTTTTTTTAAGCGCCTACATCGCTTCCGACCGCATAAACACATAGTGGTGCTCGCCAGAACTATTGCAGACTGAAATGATGAAGATGAGCGCGGGCCTATGATTGGATAAATGTAACGTTAGAGGTAATCACGGCATTGCATCACAAAAGGGGTTATTATTGGGTTTAGTTTTTCTTTAGCATGCTTTTTTTCACTGAACACCAACTAGACGAACGATCTTAGACTTTTTCAGCTTTAAAACTGCAGCGCCCGGAAAAGAATGCACCGAATGCCACGGCGCTGGAGTAAACACACTGGGGACGCTCCAGGCACCGTTCTTTGAAGAAACTGAAGGGAAAAAAATGTAAGAGCATTGATGTAGATGCCGTTGCGACAAGAAAGATGACTAAAACTACAAAACATGATAGAGGTGTTCACGATCTGCCTCGTTTCGCACGTGCAGTTCACTCTTCATGCACCGCATTGTTTGTTACTATCGCAACGGCTTCATCATTATGTTGGAAAGAATGGGCAACATTCTATGCAAGCTTCCCGTACATCGAATCTTTCAGTTCATTTCATTGAGTCGCCATCAAATGTGACATGGCGAGTGAAATGTGGTCAGGTGACCTCGCGAAAATCAAGTTGAGGGTCCATTTTATTGTATTTTGAGTGTTCTAGGCTGAATAACTTGGGACTGCGTGCCCCTATCACTGCCGTTCTTGTAATCTCTTCAGGCTTCAGTCTACGCAACCTGCAAGTAAAAGATGTAAAACAGTGAGGTCTGGAAAAGTGTTAGAGGGTCCCTTTAACATGCACTGAGGTAAACGCAATGCCTCCACACAGGGCTTATGCCGAAAAATGCAGTGCAGCACATTACAATGACAAACACTTGACAAAGCTAATAATTTCTGTTGGGTAAAATTAGCCGCTCCAGAACATAACCGATGAGGCGGCGGCTAAATTCTTGCGATGGCCTTTGTAAACAAAAAACTGAACTTATTCCAGCTTTCTTGTGCCTTCCTGCGCAAATAACCATGACACAGCTCGTCGGGACACCCATTTTTTTCTTCGACGACAGACAGTGCACACACCAGTGAAAACACAGCGGTAACTGCGGTAGGCACAGCGGCTTTTGCCTACGCCCGACGACAGCGCCACCGCATCCTTGTGACGTGGGGGCAGTGGAATACATCTGCAGCCTTCACAGCAGGCAAAGAGGAGCCAATTAAAGGTCTGCTTGGCCAGTGAAAGCTAGACGGAAACCAGATTCTCAGCAAAGTGTAGCCATTTTCACGACCTGGAGTGCTTGGAGTCATAGGGTGGCAGTTACTGCAGTGCAGGTCACCGATAGGTGAGCTCTGCTTGTTTGGAATATCTCAGAGGCACACCGTTTTGCTTTTACCATGGTGTTCACTTGTGCGTGTATCAAATTGTGGTCAGATAAAGGGGAAATGAGCTCTTTGCAAAGTCATTCCGGTGGAAGTAAGGTCACCTAATGTCATGTCATGGCACTATAGGCTCGCCCAACCTGCCAGGACCATCTTAATAACATAGTCTGGAATAGATGTGAGTGCAAAAGGACGACCGAACGAGTGCTCGTCTTATTGCGTGTCATCCTCGCATCTATTCCAGCCGCCACCACCTGCCCATGGGGCCACTTTTTCGTCGAGAGAGCTTCCTCGATAAGCCTAGAAAGTGAAGGCACTGTGCACAAATGCAGCTTTTGGGCCTTTGCATGGTTTCCTAGAAGGCTAGACTATCGGCCTTGTTGGTAAAGCACGGTAAAAAAATGTTAAGCGCTAGCGAAGAATAGGGTTGCCACCTGTCAGATTTTTGACCGGCCTGGCCGGTTTTTTAGATAGCGGGCCGGTTGCCAGTCCGCACCTAAGACTGGCCGCCATTAGCCGTTTTTTTTTTCCATAATAATGCAATTATTTATTTTCTGAGGTGTTTTATAACTGTCAGTTCAACAACTACGACGGTATATGTTAATCGTCAATAACCAAAACTCATGCTATTAGTGAACCACTTTTTAAGATACTTTCAAGTGTAGAGATCATTTGCTGGTGTATGTATATTTGAATATCCGACATATTTGTGGCATATGCGCGGTACACATTTGAACATTCGTTTGTGTCTATAATGTCACTGGCCTTGTAGTTACAGATGCGAAGAAGAGGTTTTTATGGATGAAGTATGTGCGGTTCCTTTTCAGTGCAGCACGTTCAGAGGGATAACCAAAAGCTTACTTACTTTTAGTACAAGCATCATTCCTATGATTGGCATTTTTATGCCGACAATTAGACTACTTAGTTAGCTGAGTGTTCTGTTTTTGTGTACATATACATTAGGTACATTTTGCTCAAGGAAAGCAACGTTACATTAAATGGCACTGCATGTCAAAGACTCGATGTGTCATCTATTGTTTAACATTAATTTAATCTCCTGTTAACCCATTCCACCCTAGCAAACAATTTAAAAGACAGCCTTAACGTGGCCCCTCGTGTTGTGCCATTCTTCGTCACCCTTTCGGACACCTGTCACGTTTCCTTAGCCTGCTTTGTACCGCAGTTGGCCTTTCCAGATATTTTCATGTGTACACATGATGTGAAAAGGTGAAATCACAAATGCTGGTGTCGTAATCCAATGCCAATGAATGAGCAAAAGCAGATAAAAGCTTCCTCAAAGAATGCATAGTTGACTGCAAGTGGGCCATTTTTGTTATGCCCCACTTGCTTGACAATTAGTGTCATAACATTTTTGTTGGGCAGTGGGACTGTGAAGTAAGGAGCAACACCAATGAAAAAAAAAATGCAGGGCCAAGTGGGCACGCAGCTCTCGTTTGAGAAACTGTTCTGCAATCCAACGATTTAGTTTCACTTGGCTACATTGTTTGATCAAGTTTATGTTGGTCATTCTTGTATGCACACACAGTTATCCTAGGCAATTAGACAAGTAGCAGGCGCCAAAAGTGACTGGTGAGTGTGAATATGTGGCTGCGGTCTCAGTGTTTTTTTCTTTTAAAAAGATGTGAGACAAGTTTGTCTCAGGCTTCGCGTGTACCAATCAAGGAAAGATAGTGTTTGGACAGTATAAATAGCCTGGAAAGAAAAGGGTGGAGACGTTATAGTGGAGGGGAAAAACAAACCTACTCTTTCTACAGTTGCTGTGAGTCACAAAATTTATGCAAACTAACACAAGTTAACATTATACCTTGAGATGTACTCATCCCCCTAAATTCCACCAAAATCCTTCAAATTTTTCCGAAATCGTGCCCTGACAAATCTGCAAGTGTGTATAGAAAGTTGGTGCTATTCATAGCTTGCCGTGACTCTCTCTCTGGCGCCTTGTCGGTTGTGAAAATTTGCCCCACCAAGTTGCTGTAAGTGCTCATCATATTGACTGAGCAAGCGTTGAAAGGTGGGCTAGTTTATACATGTCTCCAAGAAGGGACGAAGTAAACGAGAAAACGCCTTTCCTCATGTTTCTTCGTCCTGTGCTGTTAATCCCTTGTCGGTGCAGAGCGATGCGCTTAGCTGCCATGGTCACCAATGCTGGTTCCCATGCTCCCAACGAGGAGGCGCTTGCAGCTGGGCAGGGTTAGCTATGCAGTTAGCTTCTCGAGTATGGTGGCAAACACAACCACTCTGGCAACAGTGTACAAAACAAGGACCACGCAATTCGAAGGTCCTGATCCCTCTTATTTGATCCCTCTCGATTTAGGTCAAAATCGTTACACTGTTTGTTGGTTCCATTAGTTGTGGTAACAGTGTGTTTGATAGGTAACACATTGAGCACTGCATTGTCAGTGAGGAAAGGTAGTTACACACTCTGTAATCTCAGGTGCTGCAACTGAGTAGAACACATGGAAAGAGTATTTGTAGGCCTCAAAGGTTTGTTTGCTGACACCAATTTTCACACATTGGCAAAGAGAGTCTCTCACCCCTTAGTGGTTATGCACAGGGTGCCCCATCAATGTAGTCTCCAAGGGTCATGTAAGCTGGGACCTGCACTGCCAGAAACCATTACTGCCCTTTAGTTGCGCTCACACTAAATTGGTGCACAGAGCTATAATCGGTATGCGCCTGAACAATGCACTTATGAAAACGTGCAAGCACTCTATGGACAGTGGTTTCAATGCACAAGTGTGTTGCCTCAGGTCGGCAGATCCCCCCCGAGAATGTAATCGTGGCTGCGGCCGACACCATTCAGATGAAGCAGGAGAAGGCTGCGATTGGAGCACGTGATGGAAACAATCGGGGGCCAACCAACCTCCCCTACATGCATGGCATCATGCACGATATTGAGAAGATTGCTGGTAAAGTCGGTGTCAAAGCCGTCGTGTCTGCGCCCGGGAAATTGTCCAGGCTCTGCGTCTCTGTGTGTGTGGTTGCACGAGAAAAGATGAAATGCGGCACTGGCCAGGCGGATAGGAGCAGCCAACTTGTGGGCTAGCAAAATGGTAACGTTTTCTACTACTACTGCACAAAGGGAATCGTATGTAGGTTGCCACTTTAGCCTTACGTTGGGCAAACCATCGACAGTGCTAACAGTGTGGAAACTGGGCTATTCGTTGCCACGAGTGTGGTTGCAAACCATTGTTTGAGCAGCACGATGTACAGCTGCCATGCGCTCACAACCCTCCAGCCAACTGTTGAAAAATATGTGAACTCGGAATATTTGTCTCTGTCTGGTGTTAACGGACTCATCAGTGCATGCATGCTGCTGTAGGAAGTCTTTCATATGCAGTGCACTTGTCACCTTATTGTGGATATTTTTACACTTAACAATGATCAACTTACTGTTGTCATCATAGCATTTCACAGCTGCCTCAGTAGTGGTGTGTGTTGTACCAGATTCCCTACAAGTTGATTACATTGCGTTCTAGGGTCCTGACGGAATCATCATGGAGGGTGATGAAATGGGACCCGATATTGTGGGTGAGATTGTGACCGACGACAGTCCCGACATGAAAGTACTGCCCACCAACCAAGTGATTCACATGGACTTGGCCCGAGAAAAGCACCAGGTGAGCATTGTTTCAGTCAATGAGGCAGGACACCATTTAAGCTCCCGATTCTCCCTGAGTCGTTCAAGCAGTGCCCATGCAGAGCAGTTGCTGCCTTGTCCATGACTGCTGTGACCCAACCATCCATCATGTCATTCAAAATCCAACACAAATTTACTATTCTTGGCAACCAGGGAAGCTATTCTCGATGTGTCCACCTTGTGGACATGTTCACTTCGATGGGTGCATTCAGTTAGTACTTGAAGAAGTGGCGGGCCGTGACGTCATGCCACTCTTGACCACGTCGACGCACCGAACCCGCCAGCACATTCTTAGCATAAAAAGAAAGTAAAAAGAATGTACAGTAACTTAACCTAACTTGACAAGTCTGAACTTGCATATGAACGTGTTCAGATGTTTGAGAACGATGCAGGGAATGCGTATCTACCTTCTAGGTGTGTTAGGTGGGCAACCGCATTAAACCTAATTTGAGGGCTAACGTTATCAGAGTTCATGCATGGCCTCCGAGATGTGCGTCTGGAAGCGGATCTCTGGGGGCTGCATTTGTTGCGGTGAAGCGCATTCTGTCCTTCTCATTTGTGCCAAGTGTTATGAAAGCTTCGTGACATCAAAATGACGTTTCCAAAAAAGAACCGGAAACAAACCGGGGATGCGCTGCTCGCCGAGCTCCAGCCAATCAGTGGCGGCTGAAGTGGACAGTCCACAAGGTGGACACATCGAGACAACTCCCCAGATGTCAAAATTTCTCGCGTTTTGTTGGAGGCTGAGATATTGGTGATAAGCAATAAATACTTGCATGGGTGCTAGTCATAACAACAGGCAGGGTCGTCCACTCTTCGTTTGAACATGGCTTAGCATGGCCGCACTCAGCAGTGCCAGTGCTGGGCCCCTAAGAGTGCAAAGCAGATGAGGACGAAGCCTGTGTCTACTTTGCAGCACTGCTTCGATGCACATCACGTCAAAGCACGAGTGGACAAGCCTGTACAAAGAAATGCTGTCGCACAATTCACCTGCCTGTGACAGGCTGAGCTGTACCGGGGAGAGGAACTAGGCAATCCCCTGAGTATGTCCAAGTGCTTTCCTTAGCGCTGGCTAAAGGGCAAGCAGATGGTCGGCCCCACTTCCAATGGTGGTGCATTCATGGTGGTCACACACCATGGCACTTTCTTTGCTTATGTGGGTGTGGTTTCTTTTTAAATTATAAACAAACATGCGCTACTGCAACTAGCATGTGAGGATCAGCAATTAGTGGAGCGATGAATGCAGTGATCTACTCAATGAAGAGCCGCTACCTGGGCTCCATCACTCTTGTAGCCCTTCCCCAATCAGGGACATGGGTTCTTTCTTTCTTTCTTTATAGGTTCTTTCATGCTCTTTCCAGCATGTAGAACAATATCTTTTTTTGTTTTGCTTTTACTTTCGTTCCACCGTTTTTTTTTTTTTCGGAACGAAAAAAAAAAAATGTTCCAACGCGGTTCATATGGGTTTTTATTTGCACACAAAAATGTGAAATTAAACTAACGATAGAAATATAGTATTTATCTCTCTCAAAAGTTTATTATGAATTCTTTGCGTCAAGGGAGTGAGCATGATCTCAAAAGCAGCACGTCACCAAGTGTAGTCTCTGATATGCAAGACCAATGTTCTGATAAAACAACCTTCAGCGCTGAGAATGCCCTCTCCACGCTGACCTGTTTGACTGGCACACGAAGGTCCACATGTGTTAATATAAACAGTTCCAGTTGCCGCTGTTGTCAATTTTTGCAAGATTTCAACACCTGTTTATTTTGGAATCCCTGCCTGTCCCATGAGATACGCATTAATGCTCACATTGCATAACCTTGGTTCTTCCAGATTGCCAGCGTTTCCCTTAAAGGGGCCCTGCAACAATCTTTCAGCATGGTCAGAAAATGCTGCCAATCGGTAGCAGCCCAGACGGTACTATCTTCATTTCCATCAAGTTGATTAGAAATATGGAACATTTCTTAAACAAGCAATCCTAACTTTGATTTGAGGTGGTTACGATGACACGTGCTGCCTGCTATTTTGTTGTGACAGCCGTGGGACGTGGCTGGGCTCACCTGCCTCTTAAGAATTCGCCAATATCAAGCCACCTTGCTGCTTCACATTAACTCTGCAACAACATGGGAACTAAAATAATCCCCGTGTTGCTGCACAGTTAACAAGAATCTGCATCAACTTGCGCAGTTGTCAGCACTGCCATCAAAATGGCTTCCTGTTCGGAGTGGGCACTGCGCAACACGTAGCCATTCATCCAGAAAGAACAGGCCAACGCATATTCCTGGTCAGAATTGCTAATTAAACCACTAGCACACCTGCTTGGACAAGTGAACACATTTTCTCTAGCAATCTTTGGATGCATATGTTGCCAACATGTATTGCAACACTGCTGAAACTGGAGGCTTGCGTTCAAGTTTAATTTATTTTGCAACACAATGAGCATTTGGAGACTGAGAAGCTCGTGATGATCTCTTTGTGGTTGATTGCAGGAGACGCTCAGTGGACTGGAGAGCAGCCTGGAAGGCCAGGGTTTCATGAAGGGCCACGCGCTGCACTCGCCCGTGAGTCAGATGCTTCTGCAGGAAGGGGAGGCCAATGGGGAGATAATCCTGGTGCCCAACTCGATGATCAAGCAGGAGGACATCATCGAAGGGGGCGAGGTGGTGGTGGGGCCCTCGCCTGACATGGCCGTCGAGGAGGCCCTGTTCGAGCCCACCCTGGAGGAAGACTGTCGCGCGCTGGCCCCAATCGAAGAGGTCGGCTACGAGTGCCAGGACTGTGGTGCGGTGCTCAAGAGTCGCAGCGCATTCAAAAAGCACGCCCGCATGCACCATGGCGTGTCGCGCAAGGCGGCTCGCAACGCCAGCTACGCCAGCTCCGAGGAGAGCTCGCTCTGTCCGCTCTACTCGTGCCCGTCGTGCCCGTACATGTCTCCGCGACGTGACAAGCTGGACAAGCACATAATGAAGCACGTGCTGCAGGAGGGCTTCCACCCTTGCGGCAAGAAGCGCCACAAGCCCGAGGCCCCCCCGCAGAGGCACCGGCACAACGCGGAGGAGTACCGCTGCCCCTTCTGCCCGTACACGTGCACCGTGTACAAGGCGTACCGCAAGCACCAGAAGGCCCACATGCTGGGTGCCGCCAAGCTGGCACCCGTCAAGTTGAGCTGCAAGATCTGTGGCAAGGACCGCTCCACCGAGGCCGACATGCAGAAGCACATGAAAAAGCACCGCAGTGGAGAGAACTTTGTGTGCGACGTGTGTGGTTTTGCCAGCATCCAGCTGAAAAAGATAATCCAGCACCGGCGCATGCACACGGGCGAGAAGCCGCACCTGTGCCCGCACTGCAGCTACCGGTCGGCCCGCAGGGACAACCTCCGCTCGCACGTGCGCCGCATGCACAAAAAGGAGAACATGTACATCGACACGTTCAACCCCAACGAGGAGGTGGTGTACGAGTGAACGCTGTTTATTGGCAGCTCGAGCACAGTGCGCAGGGCCTCGATGCCGCCGTGCAGGAGGCACACCCGGGGCTGACCGCTGCGCACCAGTCCATTGGCCGCCTGCAGGGAGCAGGCCTCGCTTGCATGCCGCCTTCTTCAAATAAATGGGTAGTAGGACTTACACTCACAGCTGCAGCGTGTTCTTTCTGGCTGCCTGCCACCACGACCACCCCTGCTGCTGTGCGGCTGCTGCTGCTGGCTGGGACCACATTCAAGGCACCTGGAATGGTGCCACGCTGATACCTGCCTTCTGTTCAGGAACAACTACCTGCTCTTGGGTTAACCTATTCGTTGTGAGGCTTGACTTCTTGGACAAAGTGCATTTAAACCAACACGCGATTGAATTGTTTGCACTAAGTCTCTTTCCTAGAGGGAACACTGGCTCTCCAGTAGTTTTACTGGAATTTATCTAAAAAAGTTCACTGTTACCGTTCTCTGCATAATTACTGTATTTACCACAACATTTTGCTGAACGTGACCAGTTCACAATGAATGCCGTTTGAAGGACAAAAGTTTAGGCACTCTCATGCTCTCCGTGGCAGCTTGTATAGAGACTACCATAACTTTTGGAGATACTGTAAAAACAAAATTAGAAGACTGGTACTGATAGCAGAAAAATTAGAACAGCTGCCCACTGCAAATACTGGCTGTACAAAAAGCATACCACAAGAGTGAGTTTCACACAGTACATTCTCTCGCCAACTTCACAAGATCTGACACGTTGGCAGTATCTAAAGCATTTTCTACTTTCAGTTTGTCTGGGACCATCAAGGCAATTAGTGGTATTTATTTGAACTTAAAGGGACACTAAAGGCAAATATTAAGTCGACATTGATTGTTGAAATAGCAGTCCAGAAACCTCGTAGTGCTACTTTTGTGCCAAGGAAGTGGTTATTTCGAAATAAAATCACGTTTTAGTGGTTTGCATCGCATTAGTGCACTTCAAATCACCCGCCTGAAATCCGACTTCCATACGTCACTGCTGCCATGCCCAACGTTGCCCGCCTTCACTGCGCGGCTGCCGACACTATACGCAGCAGAGCGAAAGTAGCGGGACCCACAGCAGCAACAATGGCCATCGAAGCTTGCCGCAATTGCCGCAATGAATGTGGACGGAGAACTTGACGAGACACTGGCTCGCGACGCTGGGCTCCAATTCAGCGACTTGAGCCCCGATGAACGCAGTATGCGGCTGAGGGCTCATAGTGCCGGCGTCGTTGCATGCGGCATTTTGTCGAACTTTCTGTCAGAGCGACTTTCACGAGCGCGCAAAACACACGCGGCAGTACGCGATCCCAAAACTACCACTGAGACGCGATCGCGTGAGCGAAGCAGGGCGCCGGGCGAAGCGCAGTTCGACGAAAACGGAACTTTTGAACCACGCGCACCGTTCCCCATGGCAACGCCACAGAGGTTCTTTTTTCCATGAATCAAACAGAAACGAACAAACAGCATTTTATTACGTCTTTTGATGCATGGAAGGTTCTTTTTTTATTGCTGCTAGTTTGATTACTAGTGATTTATTGTAGGCGGACTCTCATATGTCATCAGGATCACTTCGAAAATGTCCCACTCATGGCGCTCATCATGTGATACATTTAGCTTGATTTCTCGGTAGGTGGGGCACTGCTGTTGATAATATTGCCGTTTTAGAAGTTGTCATACATTGAGCGTTCACTGTGACATAATTGTTATTTGCCTTTAGTGTCCCTTTAATGCAGCCTGGAGAGATGGATACGTCTCTAAAGCTCGAAGGACCACTGGCAGCTACGTTTTTTTTTGTCAATTTAAGGGGGGGATGTGGCAATGGGAATGGTAAATTTGTTTGATTTTTTAACTTAATCTTTTTTTTGCAATCCTGTGACATGTTTTATGTTATAGATTGTTGATGTACGAAACTGCATTCTGCGTGGAAGCTGACTTCAGGAACTAATTAAATTATCAAATGCTCAGCTTTTGGTACCTTCACTGGTGCTACAGTTATGATCAAGTCCCATAAAACAACCCCTGAAGGCCAAATCCAGCATTTTTCCAAGGGCAGTGGATCTCAATGAAATTCACCGGGCACTTCCCTTCACACACTTCCGCCATGTATGCAAAATTGCAGGCTCGAGATATGTGCAGATTGCTTACCAATGAATTTTATTTGATCAGCTCGAGCTGCCCACTGGGCTTCCCGCAATTGTTGGCCACACTGTGAAGTCAGCCTGGCTATAGTGACCAAAGTACCGATACAAGTGTTCGGGGATGCAGTGCCAAGAAGGCAGCGATTGTGTGTTTGGCCAGCGCCTTGCTGGTGTCCTCAACATTAAAAAGTTCTAAAGCTTATCTCTCCACCGTCACATGGCGCCACCTGTCCAAGCCACTCAAGTTTGCGACAACGGTAAGCGGGTAAAACGCTAAGAAGTTTGTGGACTCTTGTGTTGCTATGAAAAGAATGCACAAGTTTGTGGACAGCAGAGTTTAATGTCATGATGATAGGATCGATGAAATTTAGTGCGAGTACAAGCCACCTTTCGCATGATGCGCAACTTACCGTATGCGGATAGACTCTTTATTCGTACGTTAAGCCAGCACTGCTAAAAGATGCTCTTCAACCAGAAACGGGGCAAATGGCGTGGTCATGTTCCTACTGTGCTTTCGTCCTCCGCACTGATACGCCTTGCACGATTTTGGTATGTGCCCCTTAACGCATTACTGCATGGTTGGGGTTCGGCTTTGATTTTGCACCTTTCTCCGTATTTATATTTCTTTAATTTGCTGGGAATTTCTACCGTCATCAGTTCCTGATAACAGGTGCGTATTGGGAGAATGGCCATTTAATGAGGATGTCTTTCTCTGATAATGAAATTGTAAATGCTCTAATGTAACATCTAATTAATGATAGTGTCGTTAATTGTATATAAATTTTTGGTGTCGCTTCAATATTCCCATCCAAAACTGTTAAAGGGGCCCCTGCAACACTTTTCCGTCTGCATTGTGCAGCACTGGAATGCGTGTAGTGCACAATACTGAGAGCAACGCAAAAAGGATCACCGAAATCCCAGCAGTTCCCTTTTGCATTTCACTCTCCCACTGATGCGCCTCTCGCGGAGACATACCGGACGACTCGTGGCCAAAGTCCTAGTGCCATTTGGCAATTGTTTTCAAATTTTCATATTTAAAAACTAATCATTTTGTATCTGAGGAAGTACAAAGAGTGCCGTTATAATTAAAGCCCACAATAGTCTGGCCTATCTGAGACCATATGAATATTACGTGCGTCAAACCAATCAAAATGCCCGGCCAACGTTGTCACTCCCACGTGATGAAGCGTCACTTCCGATCCCAAAAATAGCCGTTGTGCGTTGCTCCAGTCCGAAAACAATGTGGTTTCTATAACAGCTTTGTTTTTGGTGTGGCCACTCGCACAACGATTTCGGTGAATTCCACAGTTGGAGAAGAAGCGAGAATTAGATGCTTAATCTGTGTCGCAAGGCCCCTTTAAGTGGCACCCCACCGCAGATGCCACAAGATCACGTGTGCAAATTTTGGCGCCGTTGGGAGTGTGCCTTTTGAATCTGAGCATCACGTGTGGGAACAACATGGCTGGCATGCGACACCTTTGCAAATTTCCACCTCCCATAACCAGCACTTGACGCTTTTGAAAAGAACAAATGCAAACGTCAGAGGAGAGACACTGGTGTCGCAAGGTTGTTCCAGGCTACATTCACCGCTCATTTTTCTCGGTCCAAGCAGAAGAATGGAACATTTCAAGTTTCATATTGTGGTGTCCTATTTCTAGGATTGCAAATAAAGGTACTGCCGGACTGCAAAGGTATTGTGGAGAAAAACAACTATTTCAAATGTGCTGCTGCAAAAGAAAAGCTCTTTAATGACTGGCTCTAACACTGCAGCAATGCATCCACTTATAGAGTATTGTTCCATAAGTGCATATTAGGATGGGACACGGCGCAAACGCCAAACCTCAACTGAACATTACTACACAACTAGGAGATGTAAAAACATGGTAAGCTTATTCTTTGTTGGCTACCTTGTGTAATTGTTTTCTGCAGAAATGTCCAGGATGGTGTCCACACCGTGTCCCAATGGAGTCAAACTATTACAAGATGGCAACGGTGTCTCTAAGCAAAGATGAAAATTTTAATATCTGCACTGATGCTGCACTTGGCATCTGGCACTGCTCCTCATCACACTTTCTGAGATGCTGCCGCTTTGAATGGTTCAGGGAAAATTGCCAATATATCTTTATGCTGCTCACATACAAAAATATCCTAACGTTGATTTTAACGTAAAGGACAAAGACGGGGCAAGAAAACCTAACTGCTTGTGTCACTCCAGCCCTGTGCAAACACAGCGCAGCTTAAAACTCGAGGGGTGGCCTTCTAATCTGTCAACTATTCGAGCACTTGCAGTGAGTAGCCGTTTAATGTGGTCATCCAAGTACGATCAGGTGTGCTTTGTGGTCCAAAAAATAGGTTGCACACTTTGAATAATTAGTTTTTTTATAAATCCAGAGTGCACGTATCACCATGGCAAAATTATGGCAAACAAGGCTCAGCCCAACTCACTGCATCATATTTTGGATGGGATGCAAAAAATAGTTGTACCCTTTTTTCTTTTTTTTGCAATAAAAGGCGTTGCTTGGCTGTGTACAAGAAAAATAGTTTTCTGCTCTAATGTTTGTCTTTGCTGTCGGTGCTGCTTTTTATAAAGCAATGCGTTTTGGCCCCACAACGCATTCTTTTTAGACTGCGTGCCTTCATGTTCCAAATAATTTTGAGATGTACACCCTTTTTTTGGACGTAAATAATGAGTGACGCTAATCACCCTCATCCCTGCACACACAACATACAGCAGCAAGACATCACTGCATGCCAAGCACTCGTGTTACGAGTCAAGATGAAAAGGAAGATTTTTGTCACTCAGAAAATCTTACAAAAGCACATGGCAAAACTCTAAATTTGGATACGTATACAACCCAAAGGGACAAATAAATGATGAAGGAATAAAAAATGATAGAACAAATTGAAAGCAGCGAGAACAAACGCATTTCAGGATGTGCAGATGAAAACTGAGCCATTTTGCCTTCACATTCCTTCATGATTCCCTGAATACACTTAAAGGACACTAATGGCAAATATTAAGTCGTCGTTGATTGTTGAAATAGCGGTTCAGAAACCTTGTAGTGCTACTTTTATGCCAAGGAAGTGCTTATTTTGAAATAAAATCACGTTTTTAGTGGTCCGCATCGCGTTAGCGCACTTCAAATCTCCCGCCTGAAAATACGACTTTCATACGTCACTGCTGCCGTGCCCAACGTTGCCCGCTTTTACTGCGCGGCCGCCGACACTAGTAGCAGCAGAGCGGAAGTAGCGGGACCCACAGTAGCAACAACGGCCATCGAAGCCATCGAAGCTTGCCGCAGTCCCGCAGCGAGCACACACGCAGAGGTTTTGACTGTTCAGCACACTGGCGCAATGGCATGACACTAAGCCACATCGAGCGTAAGGGTTCATTCCGCGGCACATAGTGAAAAGACACACAGGTTTCCGTGCTGCAGCACTGGCGTTGTGCACCATTCGGGCATCCGGCAATATCACATGCATGCGGCATTTTGTCGAACTTTCGGTCAGAGCGACTTTCACGAGCGCGCAAAACACACGCGGCAGTATGCGATCCCGAAACTATCACTGAGACGCGACCGCGTGAGCGAAGCAGGGCGCTGGGCGAGGCGCAGCTCGGTGAAAACGGAACCTTTGAACCACACGCGCCGTTCCCCATATGGCAACGCCACGGAGGTTCTTTTTTCCATGAATCAAGCGGAAACGAACAAACAGCATTTTATTACGTCTTTTGATGCTCGGAAGGTTCTTTTTTTACTGCTGCTAGTTTGATTACTAGTGATTTATTGTAGGCCGACTTCCATACGTCATCGGGATCACTTCGAAAATGTCCCACCCGTGGCGCTCATCATGTGATACATTTAGCTTAATTTCTCGGTAAGTAGGGCACTGCTGTTGATAATATTGCTGTTTTAGAAGTTGTCATACATTGGGCTTTCACTCTGACATAAATTGTTATTTGCCTTTAGTGTCCCTTTAAGTCCAAACATACTCGGCCAATGACTGCAGCACAATACATCTGCAGCCAGTTTAGCAATGTTAAGTTTTACAGCAATCTTTCTTGTAACTAACAAGCAGATTTAGTGGAACTATTTTGTTGCACGACATCAAAAAAAGTTGCGAATGTGACAGCACTTTTTGCAAAGCTAGACTTGTCCCTGCATCTGCATCTCAAGTACTACAAAAGTAATTGAGCATGGCTATCCAGAGGGGGGATTGAGCCAGAAAGAAAACAACCTTCGTAATGGATGCCGAAATGACAACTCGCAAAGGGCTGCCTTTTGTAGTACTACATCCCTAGCCTCCATTATCGCCAGTGACGGGACCGAGTCAGACATTGCGCCCTTTGCATACTAGAGACAGTCGCTTTCCACGAAAGGATACTCCTCGGAGGGACGCACATCGATGACCAGAAGAGGCATTTGAGAGCTGTGAAGCAGAGCTAGCAGATCCCGAGGGGAAATTCGTGGGCAGAGCTCCGCCTTCAGCTCCTCCAAGGGCACCGGGCTCATGCCCTGCAACAGGGTTCATCTTCTATGAGCATAACGTAAAACACTGAGAAGGTGTCTATTCGGTCCACACGTTACGTTCATCCATTCTGCTCCACGTTACACCTATCACACCATCAGTGATTTGTTTTCTAGCGTTTCCTCGTTATCCTCCACGTTCCAGCCTCATATGTTAGAACAATGGCAAATTGCCTGTCACGATTTATGCACTCCCGACCATCATTGTTCAGCTCAGCCATACATATTCTCGTACAGATTCCAACTATATTTTTTTCTTTTGCCAGGCTATTATCTTCGGCATCTTTATTTTTAGCCCTACTTTCTCAATTTAAGCCTTCAATAATTTTGTGCATGTTGTTGCCATCGTTGCTGAAGAGTACTATGCCATCTGCAAATTCTCTATACCAGTTTCTTCTCCCCAGCATGCAGTGAACAGCAGTCCTCAATTACGACTGTATTGCTGGTCTTGTGAAGAAGCAGGGTAGCTTGTTGGCTAAGCTGTTTCAAGTACTCCCTAGTGATGTAATATTTTCAAGACTGATGATGATACTATCTCTACTGTGCCTTCTTGTGGTCCATGAAAGCCATGTCTAACTCAGCAGGTTTCTTGATTGGCTGGTCGATGACACGGCTGTGCTCTCCAGGTTGGATCAACTCTAGTGGTTCAACTCTAGTGTTTCCTGTTTTAAATTACCTTCATAAATATTTTTTTATAATACTGAATGTAGGCTGATGGGTCAAGTCTTTTATGTCTCCCTCCTTATGTGTTACTACAATGTTGACATTTTTCCAGCAGAATGTGCTTGAGATGTTTACAGGCATTCAGTGTAGAGTTCCTGCAATACCACACTTTCTACGGCCACCTTTCTATGGCACAAATATTTCTAACCTCATTGGTTGCTACACACGAAACTCAACTCCATATGGATGGAGAGAGGGAAAGGCCGGACATCTGGTTAGCACTAGGGGAGGAGAAGAAGCCTGTCGGCCACTGCTCTGTAAAATGTTGAATAAAGCCTTGGGCCACTTTCACTATGTCATCGAAACTGCCAACAACATTGCAACGCTTATCTTGAACAGCCATCTCATGATCTGAACATATATAACAAAAAGATGCGTGCTTCGACTACAGGAGCGTGAGGCACTACCTTGCTGCTTATCTCCAAAAATGTTGGTACAGTCAAACCTGACTACATCGAATTATTTTTTGTATCAGACTAGTTTTGAACATAACAATGCTTTAATGTGAATTCATAGAAAAATCTATGGCTACATTGAACAAAAACAGCCGGAGCACTTCATATATCGAACATCGGGTAGTCCAAAAATTTGGCTCTCTCTCACAAGAAGTTTCTCGCAAAATGGGGCATTCCCGCATGTATTTGGGAGTGCAAGCTTTGGCATTAGGACGACACTGGGCGCCGCGAGTAGAAACTACTGCATGCCATCACGTGATTCCTCAACGTCGCGCCCATTGACCCGTCGTGCAAGGTCACCATTCACTTCCACAGAATTCTCTGCTCCCTTTGTTAATGCGATAGCTGCCATTCAAACTAAGAACCTGCTGTTCTCTGCGGAGGTGGCAATGTTCAACGCAGTCGAGCCTCGACAAATGAAGTCTCACGTCGCCGCTGCGTACAGCATCCCAAAATGTATGATAGTGAAGAACAAGGCCTACATCGGGGCTGACCAGCTATATATGAAGATATCTACATCTACACCGTCACGTGTAACCCGCCCGCCCTGCATATAACTAAAAAAAAAAAGCACCGTTGATCAATGCCATTCAACTGCCTTTTAAACTGCTTTTTTTCTATATCCAGAAGTGTGGTGAATGACTCTGCCGCTTTCCAAAGCCCAGGGTATGTCCTTCAGCTACCCTCCCGCATAGAACAGCAGGCGCTTTCTCTTGTGTGGCACCTTCCATGGGGTTCACCCATATGGACTCGCAGGCAACTTTAAACAACCCAGCACACATCAAGATATTGAACTTTGCTTCCTCTAAGTGCGGACCATTCTAGGGGCCCGGCTTGTCTGTCCAGCCATGCATCTCGTGTGGTGTGCTCACGCTTACAGTAAAGCACTCAATACAGGTCATAACAAGGCTATCGGTGCTCAAAACCGGGTTAAAATGAACGAACAAGCTGTAAAATAATATAATTAACAGAAATAACCAAGAAGTAATTGCTATAATTAACAGAAATAACGAAGAAGTAATTGCAATAATTAAATAAAAACTGCTAAAAACGTTTTGGAAAGCTCCGAGCGAGTGCCCCTCCCCCTACACTGTCGCTACATCTGATGGGGGGAACAACCTGACGGAGCTCGCTGCAGACGACGCATATCTTGACTGCTGTAAGAAGCAGGAAGTCGATAAAGCGCAGCAGCGCGCAAGTCTCACACCGAGTCTGCGAATCTCCTTAACAAGATTCTACTCATGCTGGGGAAACGCTACATGCTTACCTCAAACGTTTGTGTCATTGACGCTTTGGTAAACGGAGCAGTGCGAACTCTACGAACGGGAGTCGCTGGGTGCCCGTGCTTCCCCAGGTTTGGCAGTAGCAGTGCTGCCAAACGTTTCTTGTAGTGGACTATCCCTCTAGTCTTTGCCCCTTTGTCTTACTGAATCCCCCCAAAACAATCTTTCGATAAGTCTGGTGGTGCCAAGAAACAGAGCACAGACCATGCTGGTTACATCGAGGCGCTGTACACATGGCAACAGAGAGTCCTCAAGTGGATGTGCATCTCCTCCATCTAAACTGTACAAAAGAGTAATTGAAGCTGCTTACGAGTGGATCTTGGGGCTGGCTGCCAGGACTTGCGTGAGCTCTGAATGTGGAGCTCTGTGGTGTAGTGCAGAAGATACGAATGGAATCCTGGACACACCGCTGTATATCTATCTCTGGGGGACACAAAACAAATCGTGGGATGAGTGCCGTGATAGGAGGTGCATAACAATACTGTCACGAGGTCGTGACATCGACGAAGACAACAGTCAGCACGTCCGAGATAAAACTGTTTATTTGGCCGAACTTGTGGCCAAGAAACTGAAAGTCAAACTACAGCAATACACTGATAGCGGCAAACAGAGCGTCGACCGTCGATCAACTGACAAGCAGTCAAGCGCGTCGGCTTTTATACAGGCGCTATCGAACTTTCCAGCAATATCGCTGGTGGCGGCGTTATCTCTAGACAACGCTAGAACACTTGCGTGCGGGGCGCAATCTTAACAAAACGATCTACTACAATCACGAAGCTTCTCGAACACTGCTTCGCGGACAGCGTCGGGCGTTGATAACCATCTCTGCCGGTCAAACACGAATACATCAAAACAAGACAAGAAGTGGGCATGGCATTGCCCCACTCTGAAAAAAAAGCATCGTCCCGATGCTTGTGAAAGAACACAGAAGAGAAAAAAACAAGTGCATACACAAATAAATTACAATAACAAAGGAAAAAATAGAGTCCCCAGGTTCGTTAACGCGCAAAAAATGGCTTAAGGCGCACGACATGGACGGCTTCAGGTTGTGCGCGGCGTCACTGGGAGTTCGTAATGCCGTCCAGAATGACCTCGTAGTCAAGAGCACCGAGGCGTCGAAGAACCTTGTATGGCCCGAAGTATCGACGAAGGAGTTTTTCGCTAAGCCCACGTCGGCGTATCGGCGTCCAGACCCAAACACGGTCGCCGGGCTGGTATTCCACAAAGCGTCGTCGAAGGTTGTAGCGACGGCTGTCAGTGTGCTGCTGGGTCTTGATGCGCAGGTTGGTGAGCTGTCGAGCTTCTTCGGCACATTGTAAGTAAGCGGTGGCATCGAGATTTTCTTCGTCGGTGACGTTGGGTAGCATGGTGTCGAGCGTCGTCGCCGGGCTCCTTCCGCAGACCAACTTGTACGGCGTCATCTGCGTTGTTTATTGGACGGCCGTGTTGTATGCAAAGGTCACATACGGAAGGATGGCATCCCACCTCTTGTGTTCGACGTCGACAAACATGGCCAACATGTCGGTGATGGTCTTGTTTAGCCGCTCGGTGAGGCCATTTGTCTGTGGGTGATACGCTGTGGTCCGGCGGTGGCTTGTTTGGCTGTATCTCAGTATTGCCTGAGTTAGGTCAGCAGTAAATGCCGTACCTCTGTCGGTGATGAGGACCTCTGGGGCGCCATGACGCAGGACGATGTTCTCAACGAAGAACTTCGCTACCTCGGCGGCACTGCCTCTGGGCAGGGCCCTTGTCTCGGAGTAGCGGGTGAGGTAGTCAGTAGCTATGACGATCCATTTGTTTTCGGTAGTGGACGTCGGGAACGGCCCCAGTAAGTCCATCCCGATTTGCTGGAACGGCTGTCGAGGTGGCTCGATAGGCTGCACAGTCCGGCTGGCCTAGTGGGCGGTGTCTTGCGTCGCTCACAGTCCCAGCAGGTCTTTACGTAACGAGTGACGTCGGCGGAAAGGCGCGGCCAGTAGTACTTCTCCTGTATTCTTGCTAGCGTGCGAGAAACACCCAGGTGTCCAGACGTCGGGCCGTCGTGCAGAGCCTGGAGGACCTCTGGCCGCAATGTCGAGGGTACCACGAGAAGGCAAATTGGCTCAAAGCGGTGAGAAGTTCTTCTTTAGGAGAACACCGATGCGCAAGAAAAACGACGTCAGTCCCCACATGAATACCTTTGGAACAACGGTGGTCCTGCCCTCGAGGTATTCCACAAGGCCCCTGAGTTCTGGATCCGCTCGCTGTCGTTCGGCGAAGTTGTCGGCACTTATGGTTCCCAAGAAGGAGTCGTCCTCCTTGTCGTCCTGTGGCGGTGGTCGACGGGGGCGCGAGACAGGCAGTTAGCGTCGGAGTGTTTTCTTCCGGACTTGTAAACGAAGGTAATGTCGAATTCTTGAAGTCGTAGGCTCCCCCGTGCGAGGCGACCTGAAGGGTCCTTCAAGTTAGCTAGCCAACACAATGCGTGATGGTCGCTCACAACTTTGAAGGGCCTGCCGTAGAGGTAGGGGCGAAACTTGGATGCAGCCCAGATGATCGCTAGGCACTCCTTTTCTGTTGTGGAATAGTTCGTTTCTGCCTTTGATAGCGACCGGCTAGCATAACTGATGACCCTCTCCAGCCCGTCAGTCTTCTGCACAAGGACGGCGCCAAGTCCTACGCTGCTTGCGTCGGTGTGGATTTCCGTATCAGCGTATTCGTCGAAATGCGCTGGTATCGGAGGCATCTGAAGGCGTCGTTTCAGTTCTTCAAATGCTTCGATTTGCGCCGTTTCCCACTTGAATGGCACGTTGGTCTTCGTGAGGTGAGTTAGCGGTTCGGCAATTCGTGAAAATTCCTTGACGAAGCGCCTGTAGTAGGCACACAAGCCGAGAAAACGGCGCACGGCTTTCATGTCGGTGGGAGCGGGAAGGCAGCGATGGCAGCTGTTTTCCGCAGGTCTGGGCGAACACCACCCTTGCTGATCACGTGACCCAAAAACAGTAGCTCCTCGTATGCAAAGCGGCACTTTTCAGGCCTCAAGGTGAGGCCAGAGGTCTTGATTGCTTGTAGTATAGCGTCAAGGCGCCGGAGGTGTTCGTCGAAGCTTGAGGCAAACACAATGACGTCGTCCAAGTACACAAGGCAAGTCTGCCACTTCAATCCAGCCAGCATGGTGTCCATAATGCGCTGGAACGTCGCAGGTGCCGAGCAAAGACCAAAGGGCATAACCTTGAACTCAAAGAGGCCGTCTGGTGTTATAAAGGCAGTCTTCTCTCAGTCTCTCTCGTCGACTTCGATTTGCCAATAGCCGGTCTTGAGGTCCATTGACGAAAAGTACCTCGCATTTTAGAGTCGATCCAGGGTGTCGTCTATCCGTGGGAGAGGGTAGACGTCCTTCTTCGTGATTTTGTTCAGGCGGCGATAATCGACGCAGAAGCGTAGGGTCCTGTCCATCTTCTTCACTAACACCACGGGTGACGCCCATGGACTCTTCGACGGCTGGATGATGTCGTCGTGTAGCATTTCGTCAACTTGTTTCTTTATGGATTCGCGTTCTCGCGTCGAAACTCTGTACGGGCTCTGCCGGAGTGGCCTGGCATTTTCCTCTGTTATGATGCGATGTTTTGCGACTGGGGTCTGGCGGATTCAGCAGTCCCTGTATTTCAAGAGCAGGGTTTTGAGCTGTTCTTGTTTATGCTTCGGAAGGCTAGGATTGATGTCGAAAGCTGGTTGAGGAGCTTGGTTCGTCGGTGTGGGCTCGGAAGAATTGGCGATAGCGAAAGCATTGGTGGCGGCCACAATTTCTTCGATGTAGGCGACTGTCGTGCCTTTGTTTACGTGCTTATACTTGTTGCTAAAATTTGTGAGCATCACTGGTGCTTTGCCTCCCCGCAACTCTGCTATTCCTCTTGCGACGCAAATCTCACGGTTAATCAACTGGTGCTGGTCGGCTTCAATGACGCCTTCCAGGCCTGCTACTTTCTGAGTGCTGACGGAAATGATGACGCTGGAGCGAGGGGGGATGGTGACCTGGTCTTCCAGCACATTCAAGGCATGCTTCCCTGGCGGCGTGTACCGCGGTAATGCTTTTCTGTGCATAGTGTTTTCGATTCGGATCTCAGGTCGATGACTGCACCATGAAGACCTGAGAAGTCCATACCAAGGATGACATCTCTGGAGCAAAGCTGTAGCACAACAAAGCTCGCGGGATAAATCCGGTTGTTAATGGTGACTCTCGCTGTGCGGATTCCCGCCGGCATCACCAGGTGTCCTCCTGCGGTCCGAATTTCGGGGCCTTCCCAAGCAGTCCTAACCCTCGTCAACTCCGCAGCGAACGGCCCACTGATGACGGAACAGTCGGCTCCAGTATGTACAAGCGCAGTGACGTGGCCGTCGATGAGAACATCGAGGTCGCTAGTTCAAGGCCTTAATTTGCATTGCGGTTAGGTCATGGCGTCGGATCACAGCTACGTCGGTTTGTCCTGATGCTTCGACGTTGTGTTGTCAGGTCTTCTTCGAGCCGCGAAGTTGCGACGTCAGGGCTCCGCTTGCCTTGCAGCGTGTTCTTTAGATTTCGTCGCGGCTGCGTCGGCGGCGGCGGAGGATCTTCGGTATTTCGTCGTACAGCAACCGCACCTCCATCGGTTGCTGCCCTTAGTTTTCCGGATATGGGCTGGGTGACTGCCCTCGCGTTGGGCCAGTGTATGGTCGGTGTTGGGGGGAGACGTAGCGGCCTGGCGACGGCGAACGGGAAGGTTGTCGGGGCGTCCATTGCGTTCCCGTGAGGTAGTCAGCGATGTTGCGTGGCCTTTCCCCTCGCTGTGGATCGATCGCGAACCCACGCAGTCCCATCTGTCTGTACTGGCAGCGGCGGTAAGTGTGGCCAGCTTCCCCGCAATGGTAGCAGAGTGGGCGGTGGTCGGGGGCGCGCCAAACGTCAGTCTTCCTCGGCGTGTATAGGTGGCCGGCTGGCGGGCGGTATGACGTTGGTGGCGGCGGCGGTGGTGCCTGGCGGCGGAACTGCTGGGGCTGCGTGGCGTCTTGACGTGGGCGAGGAGGGGGGGCGTTGCATCGGGTTGCAGCAGCATAGCTCACTGCTTGCAGCTGCGACTGCGCTGACTCGGGGGTGCCCAGAGACTGCTGGATTTCCTCTCAGATGATGTCAGCGATCGAGGCAACTTCAGGCTGTGGTAAGGGTAACAGCTTGCGCAGTTCTTCCCGCACGATTGCTCGGATCGTTTCACGCAGGTCGTCGGAACCGACGGGATGAACAGCTGGGCTGTCTTGAATCGATCGGCGATTATACTGGCGGTTGCGCATTTCCAGCGTCTTCTCAATCGTTGTCGCCTCTGAGATGAATTCTTGGACTGTCGAGGGTGGGTTCCGCATCAGCCCAGCGAAGAGCTCTTGCTTTACCCCTCGCATGAGCAACCTGACTTTCTTGTCCTCAGGCATGGCTGGGTCAGCGCGGCGGAACAGTCTGGTCATTTCCTCTCCAAAGATGGCAACGCTTTCATTTGGAAGTTAGACCCGTGTCTCTGGCAAAGCTGCGGCCCTTTCTTTTCTGACGACGCTTGCAAACGTCTGCAGGAAAGCGCTGCTAAAGGCGTCCCAAGTTCGAAGAGTGGACTCCCGATTCTCGAACCAGGCCCTTGCTGTGTCTTCAAGGTAAAAGTAAACGTGGCGCAGCTTGTCCTCGGAGTCCGAGAGCTCGGGCTCGGGCTTGGGTCAGTGCTTCGCAGGGGCGTCCGGATCACGGAAGAAGCAGCATCTCCACCAAATGTCACGTGGTCGTGACGTCGACGAAGACAACAGTAAGCACGTCCGAGATGAAACTGTTTATTTGGCCGAACTTGTGGCCAAGAAACTGAAAGTCAAACTACAGCAATACAATGATAGCGGCGAACAGAGCGTCGACCGTCGATCAACTGACAAGCAGTCAAGCGCGTCGGCTTTTATACAGGCGCTATCGAACTTTCCAGTAATATCGCTGGTGGCGGCGTTATCTCTAGACAAAGCAGGAACATTCGCTTGCAGGGCGCAATCTTAACAAAACGATCTACTACAATCACGAAGCTTCTCGAACACTGCTTCGCGGACAGCGTCGGGTGTTGATAACCGTCCCTGCCGGTCAAACACAAATACATCAAAACAAGACAAGAAGTGGGCGTGGCAATACACAGAAATGCACTGAACAGCAAAGCTAAAAGGAAAACTAAGGTAGCTGGAATGCTCATCTCCTTTCCAGATGCAAGTACTGGCGCCACAGGTCACATGCCAAGAATGACAAGGTGCCTTTGACCTATGGTGTTTCCATTTGTTGGCTCCCTCCTCTACTTTGGATGGTCTTGCTTTCAAGAATTTTCTTTTATTGCGATAGCAATGGACAGTCTCGGCTGAATTTTGCCATCGCCGTCGCCGTCATGCACCGTATATGTATAAGTATGTATATATATATATATATAAAAGCCCCAAAGAAAAATAATTCAGAAAAATGCTTCCGAAGCGCGGAATCGAACCAGGGACCTCTTGCTCCGCAGCGAGTGGCGCTAACCGCTATGCCATGAAACGCAGATCCTCCACGTAGCTAACGGCGAGCGTTATATAGGGGGTATGCACCTGACGTCATCCGCAAGGAGCGCTAGCGTCGTTCCAGGATGCCGCCATTTTGGCGGTCTCGGTGGTTCGATGCGCTCACGGTGGCACCGTGGAACTATCTGTTTTTTAGCTTTTCTTGGTGCACCTGTGGACTGCAATGGATTTAAGCGCATACGCACGTGGGTTAGATAAACCTGCGCGATTGCGCTAACTGGATAAAGGTCGTCTGTGCGGCGGCGTAGACCCACTCGAACTCGAAGACGCTGAACTTCAACCCGATGTTGCACTGCTGCCGCGGGTCGACTTCACCGACATAAAGGACCACCTTGTTCACGCGACAAGTTTTGTGTCGTGTGAGCAACTGAAAGCTTGTAAATCCATGCACGGTCACAACTATCTCACGAGCGGATGGGTGCAGCAGCCGGGCGTCAAGGTTCTCCCAGACAGCACGATAGTTGTAGTTGGAAAGGTAAACAGACTTCCCTCGTCCACTTGTAATCGCGTTTATTGTGCCGTGCGAGCGCTCTGCCGATACTGTAAACCCAGTAACGAGATGTAATGGCAGGAAAGAGATCACAGCAATTGCTGCTGTGGCTGTTTTCAAATGGTTTTTGCTTCTCAACAACCGCTGCGTGCCGTGCTAATGTGCAGCCGATATATCGCAGCTTTTTAGTGCAGGCGTCGAAGTTCTGCCGTACAGCACAATCGCTGTTGTCAGAAATGTAAGCCGACTTCCCCGTTTATTTGTAATCGCGTATTTTCTGTCGTGCTAGTGCCGTTTGAAACCCGTAAACACGGTAACGGGATGTCAGGGCAGGAAGGAATTACAGCACTTGCCAGTGGCTGTTTCTAAATGGTTTTCGCATTTCAACAACCGCTGATTGCCTTGCTCATGTGTAGCTGAGTTATCGCAAGCGTTAAGCGACAGTTCTAGCTAGGGCGACGCGCAGCTTCCTGAAGGATTAAGTGTGATCTAACTCCATTCCGCGTTAAACGCGGTCGCCAGAATTTAATACGTGGTGCGTCGATCACTTACGTCGTGCAAATCAGCGTTGACGTTGCTTTATTCAGAAATTTCTTAGTGTTCCAACTTTGCAGCTACGATAGCTTTCTAATTTATTTCAAATGTTTAGGTCACATCACTGAGGTTGTCTGTTTGTACTCCCAGGTTCGTCATTCACAGTCATTTAATGAAAAGCCCCTTACGCCGTGGCTTCTCATCAAAGACGGTGAGGTACAAGCTGCTCACTGCACCTGCAAAGCTGGCCTTTGGTATGAAAAAGAAACCAACCGAGGCAGCATTCTGATCCACAGGCTTCTTTTTCGTGTGGTTGTTACAAGCAAACACGGCGCAGTTCACCATTGTCGCAGCTGGCTGACGTGCAACCACGGCACGTACCGTCTCTCCGCACACGCAAATAAATTCGTTCAAAGATTTTCACGTAATAAATACGCACCGCGCACGAGACACTGCTGTGCGTGGGCTAAGCAGAACGCATACAGAATGTCGCCCGATACTGCCGGTACTGCTACCTGCTACTGCGCTCACGAACGGCCGGACCGCCAAAATGGCGTCGCTGCCCGGCGATGCTATCGCCACCTCGCGGATCAAGATACAGTGCATACCCCCTATACACACCCTTTACCGCTAGACGGACTCAGAGACGGCCGGTGCTTATAAGCGTTTCTTCATTACCAGCGAGATGGAGCTTGGAGCACGACAGGCGCATTTAAAAATCGTCGGCGAGCTCGCTCGCTTCTTCTTCTTATTGCGCAGGGAGAACCTTGCCCTTCCGCTGTCTGCTCGCGCGGTTTTCTGGTGGTGAGGGGAAGAGAGTTGTTTCAAGCTTTCACCGTGGTATCCGCGCTCATGTTACGGAGCGTACGAAAGCCACTCGATCTCAAGGGACCCCGCTAAACAAACAAACAGACGATGAGCGCGAACTATCAAGTGTCACAGCTCGACACTTGAAGCACGCTAGTTTCCTTCGCTGCTTCGGCCGCCTTTGCAACAGGAGCGCTGTTCAAACTGAGAGTATCCATTGGCGAGCCTCACTTCGTAAAGCATTAGTTTCTAGCTATCGCATTCATTGCTTCGCCCTTGCGGCGAAACTGTGACTTTTTTTTTCCTCAAACCATCAGCTCCCCTACGGTGCCATTCAAGTTGTGAACTTTTCGTAGCTGAGCCACGCTCATGTAACGTGTACAAACTAGGCTTGTGCCTCTAAATGTGTGTTATCAAGGCTTTCTATGTCTGTATGTTTTGCAAATCTTGACCATATATCATGACAGGCATATTTTTGTGCAGTATACCCACTGAGTGAGCATAATGGCATTTTTCACTGGGAGATCCGGAGCAGGTTTTTTTGCTCCGTGGTGACGAATCTGAATTTCACTGGTAGATTCGAAGCGGGTCCGCGCGTTTCACTGGTAGTTTCAGGGCGACTCGCTCCGAGGCGGATTGCTCTCACTTGCTCCACCGCCAAGTCGCGGATTCGGGCGGAAACACGACGGGCAGCATACAGTAGACTCGCGATAATTCAAACTCTGATAATTCGTACTTTCGGTTAATTCATACAAAATTCAAAATTTTGGTTGGCCCGCTATGCTTTCAATGCATTTAAAAGCCGCTTAATTCAAACTTCGTCATTCGGTTAATTCGTACTTTCTGCCTGTCCATACCGGAAAATTTCTGCTGATTTGCCGGCAATATTTGGAAATTTGCGTGCTTATGATTATCATAATAGTCTAAAATTGAAAAATAAGCGCCTTAAAGCTACAAGGGAAAAGGTTTTGCCGCACAATCGTTTCTCAGCATACCGCGCCGCGGTGGGGAAAAAAAAATGGCAGCGTCTCGTGCGCCGCGCGGTGCAGGAGCCGATCCCACACAGAACTGGCTCCTGCACCGCACGGAAGTGACGTCACCTCGTTAAAGTAAACTTAAAACAACTCAAATGGCCAGATTATTACTTTGTAATGTGTTAAACCTACAAAAATATTAAACAAAACGTGTTTGACGACTTATTTAATGTACATTTGTTAATGACATATCGCAACCACCTTAAATCCAGAGGGCGCTGCGAAAGGTAACAGCAGGCAAGCAGCCGCGAGAAAATCGATGTGCGGCAGAGTTTGATGATGTGCGGATTGTTGCGTTGCTGTTGGAAGTACTGCATTTTCTAGTTTGCGATGTAAAAACGTGGTGTTGTCGAGGGTGAAATTGTCCTTGCAACCGAGTACCTCATTTTGCTTGTCGCGAAGGGTAAGGTTGACGATGAAATAAATGTTGGTGCACAGTTCGTGTGAACGTCCAGGCGCACAAGAAATCCCAGTGCGGCTGCGAAGTGTTTTTACTAAGCCTGTGATCTCCGATGGCCAATGCTCCTGCACTGTAGGTTTTTCGCAAAGTGCGAACACGTAGCGGCCGTTCATCTGTTGCTAGGTAAATCATGCTGTGCTGTCACCGGCCGTGTATTCAGCAAGGCAGACAAACTGTGCGGCACTGTTTTGTAGGTAGGTGGGCTAACGCAGTCAGCTGTTGCCATTGGGCATCGTTTATCAAGTGCTGATCGCCTAGAATACAGTGTAGCCTAGAGCATCACGGCGACACTTCAGTATTTTGAAGCGACTTAGTCTGCCAATTACTTCGTGAGGCGGTGACGGTACCAACGGTAAACTGAGCGACATAAGATTTCGTGTTGCATATTCGGCGTGGCTACAAGAGGCGAAGAGAAACAGTGACTGCTAGCTGCTAAAAAAAAAAAAAAGAATGATGGCAGGAAACTTGTCCATCATTATTTGTTATGGTTATCATCTACCAGTCATGTCTTGTACTCGGGACACACACGCAATGCGATAGCGCCAGCCGGAGCAATATTCTAGCGCTACAGTGACGCCGGCCGAAAGCACAGATTCGCCCAGCGATATTCAAAGCATGCTGAAGTTCGACTGTGCCGAAAGCCACGCTTTACGCAGTTCGCGTTTCTTTCCATCGCGATATAGTACGTCACCACGAGCCGTTCGCGAAATCTAGGCGCCCAGTGACTCAGTTTTGAGACCACGTCCTGTCATCCGAGCCTTGATAAGTCGTGCACATTCCTGACGCGGATGCCGGCGAAACCTATGCAGCCAGCTGCGTCTGATCATCAAACATCCAATATCAAAGGGCCTGTAGACAGGACCACCAGCAGCGCAGCAGCAGCAAGTCCGGCTGACGGGAGGCCGATGGGGAGGCATACTCGCTTGCCGACTCGGCGAATTCACGGCATATTCAAACGGCGCGCCTAACCGGAAAACGCATGACGTCACTTCCGTGCGGTGCAGGAGTCGTTTCTGTGTGGGAGCGGCTCGTGCACCGCGCGGCGCAGCAGTCTCTGCCAAAAAAAATATAAAAAAACCCGGCCTGGTGGGTACGAAGCTGGCTCGCGGCTTGTCTCTGCTTTTCCGGCGTGCCGGTGGCGCTGGCCCGCTGGCCGACTCCGAAGCACGTGACCTGCCAGCCTGTCTTTCTTATGTGCTGCGTATTTTTCGATCGACCATGTCGCCGCGAGGAAAGTACCGGACACTACCCCTAAAGGAGAAATTGGCCGCTATCCAAGAAGTCGACGCTGTTGTGAAGAAGACTGAAGTGGCACTGAAGTATGGAATTACCAAGAGCACTCTCACAACCATTCTGAAAGCCAAAGACAAGCTGCAGAATAACGCGAGCCGCTTCGCTCCCGATCGGAAAAGGCTTAGGGAAGCTGCGTACCCGGATCTCGAAAACGCCGTGCTTCTTTGGCTCAAGCGCGCACGGAGCTCCAATCTACCGATAAATGGGCCAATCTTACGAGAGAAAGCTGAAGAACTTTCTTTGCGCTTCGGAATTGAAAATTTCAAGTGCAGCGATGGCTGGATTTCGCGGTTCAAGGAACGCCACGGTCTCTCCTTCAAAACGGTGAGCGGTGAAGCGGCAGTAGTCGATGAAACTGTTTCTTCTGACTGGCGGCAGACTAAACTTCAAAGCCTGCTGCTTGAATACTCCCCGGCTGACATATATAATGCCGACGAAATGGGGCTGTTTTTTAAGTGCCTGCCCGATCAAACCTTGTGTCGCAAGGGAGAGCGTTGTACTGGCGGAAAGCTCAGCAAAGAACGGTTAACCGTCATGGTTTGCGCCAATATGGACGGAAGTCACAAGCCAGAACTCTTCGTTGTGGGCAAGTCAAAGCGTCCCAGGTGCTTTAAAGGCGTCCGAACGCTCCCAGTTGCATATGACGGAAACACGCGAGCCTGGATGACGCAAGCTTTGTTCGAGGGTTGGCTCCGCAAACTGGATGGGCAAATCAAGCGAGCCAAAAGAAAAATTTTGCTGATTGTTGATAACTGCCCTGCACATGGCGACGTGGAGGGGCTGGAAGCAATTCGCCTCGAATTTCTGCCTCCTAACACTACAGCTGTCCTCCAGCCCCTGGATCAAGGGGTAATCAAATGCCTGAAGCTTAATTACCGGAAAACACTGCTGAAGAGAATGCTGATATGTATGGACAATGGCATGCCTTACAGTGTCACACTCCTCTCGTCGTTGGGGATGCTCGCCGACGCATGGAATGCAGTGACATCAGCAACAATAAGGAACTGCTTCCAGCATGCATTCCGCGTACCTGGCTGCAGCATTGCCGCTTCACCTGATTGCCTGCAGACTGAGGAGGACGACGAAAGCCAAGTGCTGTCTGCTCTAAAAGCGCACAACATAGCTGCCAACCTCGACAATTATGCAGCTACTGATGATAACCTGTGTGTGTGCAGGGAGGACACACTCGATGACTTGGTGGCAGAGGTGCTGCCAGCACAACACAGCAGTGAGAGTGAAGAAGAACCAGAAGTGGAAAATCCAGAAGTGGAAAATGTGACAACTGTGCAGGCCTTCCACTACATTGCTAAAGTGAGAAAATTTCTGACAGGAACAGAAAACTCTCAGAATCAACTGGCTGCACTTACTGGCATCGAGAGCTTTGTGCTAAATGTGCATGTGGCAAATAAGCAGTTGACCATCCATGATTTCTTTAAAAGGTCTGGTCAGCAGTAGATAGTCAATAAACTTGTTGACCTTACACGCACTGCTTTCTGTTTTTTTGTAGTTAAGCTCTAGAAATGCTTAAAAGTGTGAATATAGATGTCTAATCATAATTTGTGCTGTCACCTTACCCAGAGTCGCATATATGAGAACTTCCGATAATTCAAACAGCCTGATAATTCAAACAAAATCCAGGGGTCCCTTCGAGTTTGAATTAATGAGAGTCGACTGTACGTCACATCTGTCATTGTGCGTTCGCTGAGCGGCTGAGCTTCGCAAAATGGCTGCGTTTGCTGCTGTGGTGGAACTTCTATCTAGCGACGAGAGCAGTTCAAGCAGCAGCTCGTCCAGCTCAGACGAAGAAGACTGCGAAGAGACGCAGGTGCTGTACGAAGGCTTCTTTCGGGAAGCTTTCTCGGAGCCTCTCGGAGAAGATATGCTTGGTGAGCGTTGAGAAAATTCCGACGCGCCTGTGATATTCTAAAGCAGTAGGACTTCTAAGGCGGCAGGTACGTAACCTCTCAGATGGAAAAAAAATCCTGCTCAGACCGTGCCGCATTTTTGCGAGCGCCGATTGCGGCCGTTGCCACGTGCACCTACATACCGTACGACTATGTGACCAGCCTTCACGCGGAGCTGTCAAGAGTTATCATTACGGGGAGAATTTATTATCAGTGTGAAGTACGTAGCACTTACCATTGAGATCGTTCCCGCCGTTCCTAGGCACGCCCAGCAACAGGCAACGCACAGGCGGAGTGAGTTCCACGTGCTCGTCCATGCTCGCAACACAACTGTTGTATTTGTAGAATATTGGGAAGCAGCCCCCCACTTCGGAGCAGCTTTTTAATTGGAAGACCCCGTGGCGAAAAGGAGGAAGAAGGGCAACCCGGGGGGACGCGTTTTCGGGGCTGCGACCGCAGCGGCCCGCAATTTGGAGGCGACTACGAGTACGGGAAGAGCGGAGAACGTCCTTGACATCGTCGTTTTACGACCTACACGCCCACCCCGTGAAAGAACACTGAAAGCCACAGGGACCGTCACCCAACACAGGGAAAGCATTTTCTCCCTCTGTTCTCTAAGTCTGCTGCACGTGCGGGGTGCAGAGAAAACTCTTTTGACTGTGCTTGTGTTTCTGTATTTCTATTTTCCTTTTTTTCCCTCTCTACGAGAGCACTGTAAATGCGTTCAAACCGAGTGGACGTGTTGATTCTCTGTCGTTGTCCAACCTACTAAAGAAAGTTTTGCCTACCCGCTATTCTGCCACAATAACAACAAAATTGTCCCCCTGCTGTTCGTGACTGCGTGATCGAAATGCGCGCCTTGCAGTGGCGGCTAAAGTTGCCATAGAAACCTAGAGAGCGGAAAAAGGAATTGTTTCCGGAACCGGTTCACATGACTTCTGGGGCGTTCCACAGCGGAGCATTCCCGTGTTCCACTGGCAGATTTGGCTTCATGAAATCCCGAGTGCTCGCTCCGGGATTTCAGCGGCCGCTCTGGATCTCCCAGTGAAAAACGCCATTAGTAAAACTGTGCGCTTGTTTTGGTGCCAAGCCCTGCAAGCACAACAGTCGCAGAGACAGTGGAATCTTTGGTGTGTGCTCAAGTAGCACTGGCTGCTGGGACATCCTGTGAGGAGGCATCTGCTGTGTACATGCCACGAAAGGGAGAGTGGCTTACCAGGCATGTCTGAGAAGAGCAAGATACACTCGTTGAAGCCAAATGAGAGCAGATCTGCACGAAGCTGCTGCAGAATGGCCACACCAACACAGAGGGGGAAGCTGTCTCGGCCAAGCAGCAGTGTGTCCCACAAGTGAAATATCTTGTGCAAGGGAAACACATCTGTTCAGAGATGAGCCCCATTAGCAGGTCACTTGGCTTGCTGCTCAAAGAACAACGACAGGAGCTTACGTGTGTACATTGTCAAAAACCACGGGATGGAGTAGAGCTGCAAGAGATAGAAAACTGTCAACACTGTCGCAGAGGCTGACAAGGGGCCCACCTCTGGGAGAAATCCAATACTGTCCAAATGGTTGGTCAGCTCCGGGTCATGAAAGGCAACCAAATGAGAGAATACAGCCAGGTACTCTGCAAAAGTCTGCTATGAAGGGCCACTGAAGAAAAGTCGACAATTTCTTGCCTTTGATAACTTGGGAGTTGTCCTGAAGGAAGAAGTCATAGAGGTATCTCGAGATGAATGTGGACAAGCATGCATACGCAGAAGCTGCAACAAACAAGACGCATTGAGCCACACGTGGGCCCATGTCCGAGCATAATCAATCACCTTCGTCATTGAAGTGCAGGTGTAGAAAGGGTGCGCACAAGGAGTCCAAGCCCTGCCAGTAAACATACTGAGGATGGCTCACAACCCAAGCTTTCAGAAGGCGCTTGAACTTGGCATGAGCAGTAGGCGATGACAAGAGCTCGTCGTACTGATGGCATCTAGGAATGTCCACTTCTATCTGCAAAAATCACCACAGAAGGATTACATTTTCATTCACCTGAGCAGGCATAGTCACACCTGTCTGTCAGTTGGGGTGGGCGTTTCTTTGTCGATGGCTTCATACTCTCGTATTAGGTCACCCTGCACAGAGTGGAAACGAATGCCAGTGAGCAAGCAGTCAGACTTTTTAGGCAAGGACATGCACAGCTCTAGAAAATTAACGAGGCTGAATTCATCTCGCTTATTTAGCAAACAACTAGCGCACAAACTTCGCATGGCAGCAGTGGCTTCAAGTACGTCCTGAACCCAGGACTCTGTCGACACCCTCAGGTCCACCCTACTTGGGTCCCACAATGAGTGCTGCAACCACCATGTACAGTAGAACCTCATTCATATTGAGACCACAGGAAGGCACACGGACAGAAGTGCTTCTAGCAGCTGCTTTTTATTGAACATCCGCCCGCTATTTAGGTAGGCCACGTGACAACTTCTACGCACTGATCAATTTAGGAAGAGCAATTTTTTTTCTGATACCATTTCACCCCTTCGTTTACTATGGTCTTAGTTTCTATGATTTCCCAAACGCTTTCTCGAAGGGGCAGAACGTATCAGCACACCATCGACTGTGTTATCAGAAGAAGATGTCTTCTTAAATTCGTCGGTGCGTTGAAGTTGTCACGCGGCTGAAAAGCGATGCATAAATGTAGGGCGGATTTCCAATGAAAACCAGTGGCTAGAAGTGCTTCCGTCTGTGTGACCGTGTGTCTTCCTTTAGTCAGTGTTCACAAGCGCTACCCTTTCCAGAATGCGTTTACAACTCGTCCAAGAAACGGCACTCATTCAGATGTATTTGACAAAGACGTGGGCAAAAGTATACATGGCTGACCACTAGGCAACAAAAGTACACAAACAGCAATGGTCCGCATACTTTCGCTTGATAACGACATTGTGAATGTCGTCACCATGAATTCGTACACAGTGGAAACATATCAACAAGGTGCTCCATGGACGCAATCCCTGGCTCTAAATTCTCAGCAGCCCACCCGAAAGCCTTGTCGCACATCAAGTCGACTGCGTTGCCTCGTTTCAACTCTCGACTGCAGCCTTACCATTGTGAATCCGTATAGGCACGCCCCACAAATCTTTCAAGCTGGCACAAAGGTCAATGGAGTGCCACACTGCTTGTAATTGGCTTCCATGCACAGACTCCATAGGCTTATGGAGACTGCAGAAGACCATGAAGCAGAGCTCTCAAGGTTTGTGCTGTCCCATGTGCCACTGTTACAATGCGTTTAGATTGCTTGTATAGCCAATGAGAGATTTATCAGACAGTTTTTGGACCAATGCCTATGAGGCACCACAACATAACTCATAGGGCCTATGCACAAGGAGTACGTCTCGAGACTTCGGCCTTCACTTTCAGAAACATATTGTCACGACTGCAGCTGTGAAATAGCAGAATCTGTTGGGTGACTAAGATTATATATTGTCGCGGTGCAACGCGAACAAACAAGAAGGACAACTTGCGACAGAGAAGCAGCGTGTTCAAATCAGCTGAACAGAAAAACGTCTTCCTTGTCTTTCACACCGAAAGCTACTGTCCCACTAGCCGGAGTCTGTGAAACCTCGCCATCGTCATCGTCGTTTATGTTTATGCACGTGTCACTTGCCTCTCCTTAACAGAGCATCGCCCCGATGCTAAACCAGAACCACCGTTTTATGGAAGTGCACAGTCAGTCGGTGACATACGGTTTCATGCGTACGACATGCACAAGTTCAGGCCGGTGCTGGCGACGCCTTGTGCAATAGGGACTGTCGGGGACGACCTCGTAGGTTACGTCACTCAGCTGTCGCGATACACGATATGGCCCGAAGTATCGCCTTAACAGTTTCTCTGACAGTCCACGTTTCCGTATGGGCGTCCAAACCCACACTCGGTCGCCGGTTGCGTAGGTTACTATTCTTCGGTTGGCATTACCTGCATCGTAGTCTTGTTGCTGGCGGATCCGTAATCGTGCGAGCTGCCTAGCTTCTTCCGCCCGTTGAGTAAACACGTCGGCGTCCGTGTCAATGTCGTCCCATTCGTGTAGTAACATCGCATCCAACATCGTCCGTACCTCCCTTCCGTGAACGAGGCTGAATGGAGTCATGCGAGTCGTTTCTTGTTTAGCTGTATTGTACGTGAACGTGATAAAGGGTAAGATTTCGTCCCAATTTTTATGTTGGGCATCCACGTACATCGAAAGCATGTCTTCAATAGTCTTGTTTAAGCGCTCTGTTAATCCGTTCGTTTGCGGGTGGTAGGCAGTTGTCTTACGATGAGTCGTGCCACTTAACATCAAGACATGGTCTAACAGAGCTGCCGTAAATGCGGTTCCGCGGTCTGTAATCACGACGGCTGGGGCACCATGTCGCAGTACAACATTCTCTATGAAAAATCTCGCGACTTCTGCCGCTGTGCTTCTTTGGATTGCCTTTGTTTCGGCGTACCGGTCAGATAATCCGTTGCGACGATAACCCAGCGGTTCCCTGCAGTAGAAGTAGGAAGTGGACCCAAAATATCCATTCCGATCTGGGCAAATGGTGTTCGTGGGACTTGGACAAGTTGCAGCAGGCCGGCTGGTTTCGTCGGAGGCGACTTGCGTCACTGGCAGTCGAGGCAAGTACGAATGCGTTGCTTCACGGCTGTGGTAAGCCTTGGCCAGTAGTATCCTTGCCGAACTCTTGCCAATGTGCGCGTGTAGCCTAAGTGACCAGAAGTCACCTCGTTGTGACATGCTTGAAGCACTTCAGTACGAAGGGTTGCAGGAATGACGAGCAAATAGGGAGGTCCAATCGACGAGAAGTTTCTTTTGTAAAGGACGCTGTTCCGTAAACAAAACGACGGCAATACTCGTGCAAAAACTCTGGGTGCACTCTGAGATTGTCCCTCTAAGTAATTAATTAAGCCAAGCAACTCAGGGTCGTCACGTTGTTGTTGGGCGATCGTCGACGTGTCGAGGACACCAAGGAATGCAGTTTCATCCTCATCGGGTAGAGAAGCCAACTGTATTGGTGATTGAGACAGGCAGTCGGCGTCCGTATGTCGCTTCCCCGACTTGTGTACGACCGTCATATCAAATTCTTGCAGCCTCAGACTCCAACGCGCTAATCGGCCGGTGGGATCTTTAAGATTAGTCAACCAACAAAGGGAATGATGGTCGCTAATAACTTTGAAGGGGCGGCCATACAAATACGGGCAAAATTTCATGACTGCCCATACCACGGCGAGGCATTCTTTCTCTGTTGTTGAATAATTAGCCTCTGCGCGTGTTAGCGTTCTGCTTGCGTAGGCGATGACTCTTTCCGTGTCCTCTTGCCGCTGCACTAGCACAGCTCCCAGACCCACATTGCTAGCGTCAGTGTGAAGCATCGTGGGGGCTTCCTCGTCGAAGTGGGCAAGCACTGGGGGTGTTTGAAGACGTTGGCGCAGATCATTAAACGCAGCTACCTGTTTGTCATTCCACTGAAAGGCGACGTCGTCCCTCATGAGCCGAGTTAAAGGTGACACAATGCGTGCGAAGTCTGCAATAAACCGTCGATAATAGGCACAAAGGCCCAGAAAGCGTCTGACAGCTTTCTTATCGGACGGTACCGGGAACTGTGCAACGGCGGCAATTTTTTCGGGATCGGGCCGAACGCCTGCGTGGCTGACGACATGACCAAGAAATTGTAGCTCTTCAAAACAGAAGTGACATTTCTCTGGCTTCAACGTGAGACCCGCGGACCTTATGGCTCGTAAAACAACTTCCAGCCTTTTAAGGTGCTCGTCAAAAGTTGCGGAAAAGACTATGACGTCGTCAAGATAAACCAAGCAGGTTTTCCACTTCAACCCCGAAAGGACGGTATCCATGAGCCTTTGAAAAGTAGCGGGCGCTGAACACAAACCGAAGGGCAAGACTTTAAATTCGTATAAACCATCTGGTGTAACAAAAGCGGTTTTCTCCCGGTCTCTTGGATCTACCTCGATTTGCCAATATCCGCTCGTCAAGTCCATTGAAGAAAAGTAGCGAGCGTGTCGAAGTCTGTCAAGCGAGTCATCGATACGTGGAAGCGGGTACACATCTTTCTTGGTCACCTGATTCAGCTTCCTGTAGTCCACGCAAAATCGCAGGGTGCCGTCCTTTTTCTTGACTAGGACTACAGGTGATGCCCAGGGGCTCTGTGATGGCTGAATCACGTCATCTTCAAGCATTTTCGCTACTTGTTGCTGTATCACTTCGCGTTCCTTGAGAGCCACACGATAGGAATTCTGGTGAATAGGTCTCGCCGTGTCTTCGGTAATTATTCGATGCATGGTTAGCGGCGTACGACCAACTCGTGATGTCGATGAAAAGCAGTCCTGGAATTCGGCTAGCAACTCAAGAAGTCTCTTTCGTTCGTCCTTTGGCAGGGTAGTACCAACGTCAAGAACGGGTGCTGATTCTTGTTTAGGCGCTTCGTCCAGTATCGATAAACAGCCTTGGACTTCTACAATATTGTCAAAGTAAGCGACGGCTGTGCCCTTTGGAAGGTGCCGGCGCTCAGCACTAAAGTTGGTGAGGAGCAAGTTTGTGCGTCCAGCAGTGACAATGACAATACTTCGTGCAACTGAAATGCCATGGCTAAAGAGCAGCGAGCTGATTTGGTCGGCAATGCCTTCGCCGTCGAACGGTGCGTCCCCTGCCACCGAAACAAGAGTGCATGACCGTGGCGGGACGACCACATCATCATCAGTTAGACGCAGAGGTTTATGTGTCGCCCCAGAACAATCGACTAAACCAGGGCTATTGCGGAACGTTATTAAACTGTCCGGGATGTTGATGACGGCGCCATATTCTCTCAAGAAATCCATCCCAATAATTGGGTCTTTGCAACATGAGGCGAGAACAACGAACGTCGCCACAAAAGAGGAACCACCGATGTTGATTCTCGCTGTACACCTTCCGATAGGCATCAGTAACTGGCCTCCTGCGGTCCTTAGGTGAGGTCCCGTCCACGGCGTCTTTACTTTCTTGAGGCGTACGGCGAGGTCTTCACTTATTATAGAAAAGTCGGCACCGGTATCAACTAAGGCGGTCACTTGTTGTCCGTCCACGAGAACGGCAGTCTGCGGTCACAGTTTCGTCGGTGTTACGTCGTGTCGGCTTTACGGCGTCCTGTGGTGAGAGTAATGGGGGCTTTTTTTCGTCGTCTTGACGGCCTGCAACCTTACCCCCGGAGGTCGCCGCCTTCAGTTTCCCCGGCGTGGGCTGGGTGACCTCCTTCCTCGGACGTCAGCAAAAGTGCGGCGGTGCGATGAAGGCGAGTGGGCAGGAGACGGAGAGCGTGGTCGATGTCCCAAACCCGGCTGGTAACCAGGCATGCTGTCGTCGTCGTTGGTACGGCGGTCGTCAAAATGGGGTCGAGGCGCTGGAGGTCCTTGAGAACCAGTGTTGTCGCGGCGCGATACGTAGTCGTCGTTGGCACGTCGACTGTCAGACCAAGGCCTAAGAGGGCGAAACGAATCGACGCGATGCCAGCAATGACGGGAAATATGGCCCACTCCTCTGCAGTTAAAACAAAGTGGACGCCTATGTACGGTGCGCCAGGCGTCTGTTTTGCGAAGCTGTGGACGTCGCAACGGCTCCTCTTGTGGCGAAGGCCATGGCATGCCAGCAGATGGCTGGTCGTATGGCGGCAGATGGCTGGCGGTACGACGGTGGAACGGGTGGTGGGCGTCGAAGGGCGGCGGCGTGTCAATATGAAAAATGTGACAATGGATCGGTGGCATTTCTTAAAGTGCAAAAGAAGAAGCCAACATCAATCCTTTTCCATGTTAACCCTTTGGCTACCGTAAAAATAAGATGAAAACTGTAGCAAAATTACTGAAACTTCTTTTTTGCTCAATTTGTAGAGCTTTTTATGCTGAATAAAACTGCACCATTCTTTCAATTCAATGGGGTTCCTTTATTTCACTAACTGCATTGAAAAAGGATAACTTGAAGGTGGCTTTGCCGCATGACAATAATATGAAAGCTCGTTAATTCGGATTTCCCGGGACCGGAAAAAATGTCCGAATTATTGAATAAACAAATGTCTATTACATCAACACACTTTCATTTTTTTTATGACTATGTAAATGCTGTACTTAATTTGTATAAGAGTAGTGCAAAAACCGTAATTTTCACCATCCTGCAACTTCTTTCACAATGCTACCATGGCGCAAGAAGCCCATGTCTTAAAGAGACACTAAAGGCAAATATTAAGTCGACGTTGATTGTTGCAATAGCGTTGCAGAAACCTCATAGTGCTTGTTTCGTGCCAAGGAAATGCTTATTTTGAAAGAAAATCACGTTTTAGTGGTCCGCACGGCGTTGGTGCACTTCAAATCACCCGCTTGATGGACCTTCTGACGAAGCAGTTTCCGTGCCCAACGCTGCCCACCTGTACTGCCCGGCCGCCGAAGCTACTGTTTCTTGCGCAACAGCGGCCGTCAACCTTGCCAAGACGCAGCCACGGGCCACTCCAAAACTGTATAGTTCACTGTAACAGAGCTTAGCTTGGCCAGCAGAAGCAGAGTATAGACAGGCCGAAAATAGCGAGAGCCAAGCACACGCAGCAGTATGCGATACCGAAACAACCACTGAGACGCGCAGCTCAGTGAAAACGGAACTTTTGAACCACTCGCGTCGTTCGCCATGGTAGCGCCAAGAGGTTATTTTTTCCATGAATCAAACATAAACGAACAAGCAGCATTTCATTACTTCTTGTGATGCACGGAAGGTTCTTTTTTTTTATTGCGTACTAAGTTTGATTAGTAGTGGTCAATTGTACTCGGGACTCTTCGACGTCATCGGGATCATTTCCAAAATGTCCCACTCGTGGCGCACATCGTGTCCTACATTTACCTTAATTTCTCGATTACTAGAGCACTGCTGTTGGTACTATTGACGTTTTAGACGTTCTCACACATTGACCTTTCACTATGACATAAACTGTTACTTGCCTTTAGTGTCCCTTTAATTAGCCCAAAACGTGCTCTGACCTTATTACATACCACCACGACCACTGCCGCCATGCGCACGTGAGGTAAACAAAACACATTTGCCTCATCCGCTGAAGCATTGGTCGCCAAGAATGCGATTGTGGGTGGCGACAACCGCGCTTTTTTGAACTCCTGCGGCCAACGAGGTGCCACACACGTGATGGTAAATGCAAATAGGCATGAAGCGTTCTGGCTTTTCTGTTGTCACCGTTTGGTTTGCAATGATGACGATGGCAATGTGGACTACGCCGCCTCGTTTCGGTTGGCTGCGAATGCCGTTTTCGCTCTTTTGCGCCGCACATATGCGGTACTTTGCGCTCGGTGCACTCCCAGGATCGTCCGAATTAAATGGGTTGCGGCCAGATATGACCGAATTAACGAGAGTTTGCAGCCATTAAACAATGCATATGATGGCTGGGACCAGAGAACACGTCCGAATTATACAATTTTCCGAATTAACAAGTGTCGTATTAATGAGCTTTCGCTGTACAATGAAAGATGACAATAAAATGCAAGCCGGGACACAAACAGCACAACACGGACGAGTGTGGCCATCTAGCGTCGAGAAACACAACTATGAAGAGTATAGTCTCCACTGGTTTGTTGATGACCAGTATAGTCGTCATCGGTCACTTTGTTACAAAATCTCATGACGACTATACTCGTCAACGCAACACTATAAAAGCTGTGACATATCAATGGTTTCATACTACGAATAGGAGCTGGTCTTGCTTACATGCACTGAGATGTGAAAAGCCAGGAGGCTCACCTGTACATCGAGCAACGCCGACCAGATGTGGGCCCTGCACAGCGGTGGGATATCCAGCTTGGCTTCCTGGATGATCCGCTGCTTCTGATAAGGGTATGCCTCCAGGAGCCGATTGTAAAGGATGATTCGCTGAAGCTACGTTGGCAAGAAAGTGCCCCATCAGCTCAGCTGGGGAAAAAAAAGTCAAGTCACTTGCCTGGTATTCAATGTCCTTTTCACGAATGACAACCGGCAATGCAGCCGTGTCACTACTGAAGCTGGGACTGGAAGGTACATCCTCTCTTCTGAAAGGAAACTCAATTTAGAAAATCAGTTCTTTGGGGTGCCGCACAAACTGACAACCACCCATTTCTGCAAGGAAATCCACACACATTTCTCAGAAAGAAAGCTAACTAGCTGACGAGAAATTTGAGCCAGTCTGGGGATCAAATCCTTTCCGAGGAGGCTGCACAAGGGCAAATTAGTCGACAACTTGAAGCACACAGGCGGCACAAGTGTGTATGTGTTTCGAGTTTCAACAAGAAACAGACTAGTTACCATGACAACCTATAGACAATCTGACCGCTTACGGTGGTCACAACTGGCATGCAGTCTTCTGCATCTGCTTGTGAAAAGCTTAGAGAGTATTAAGTGGGTGCACTGCTTTTGACATGCCTCAATGACCTTGGCTGGTCTTAATGTGTTCATGACAGCCTCCCTAGTCGCTGTGATATGGCAGGAAGGTAGTAGAGAAAGACTGATCCAGCACTACTGAAACTTTTCATGTCTTGACTATTCGATACCTCGAGTGCTATCGCGGAGCAATGGCTTTATTCTATGCTAGTCTCCACCACTCGCAGCCGGCTGATCGTGCTGGCATGGACCGTCTCTCGGACCAGTGGCCAAGCATGGTAAGGGGGGATCAGGGTCTCGAAATTTTTTTTTTTTATTTACTATCCTATCTTAATGAAAACTGGCATGCATGTGTATCATTGAATGGAGATCTCAAATCTGCAAACATATTTCAAATATTTCATTTAGAAAGGAAGTTATGGCAAATTTCCTAATAGTAATTAGGTAATTCCTTACGGGTCGTTATGGTAACTTAGAATACAAAAAGTTACTTTTCCGGACTAGGTGGTTCTTCTAAAAGGTCCACCTCACAGGCTAAAGCAAATTATATGTCAAAACAGCTGTTTCTTTGATCAGAAATAATTTTCAAACTTGGGAGGTAAAAGTTAGCTTCCAGTAATTAGCTGGTACTTATCAAATAATTAGAATTGCATCAATGTTCAGAAAAAAAGAAAAGCTTTAGCCTGTAGTTCAGGTGCTGCTGCAAAAAATGATACCAAGTTTGGTTCAATATGTTCATAGAAACCTCCTCAAAACTTCCGTAAGGCAGATTCACTTCACAAAAATAACAAAGCTGAGAAAATCGCGTTTCAAGATTTAAAAACATTTTAAATTTAATCTTTTGAGCATGTAAAAAAAAGAAAGGCCATTTTGCCATAACACAGTATTTTTTCAGAGCATAATTTGGACTACAAATACTTGAAATAGTGATTTACAAAAGTTTTACGATTTTTTGCTATTTTAAGAGCCTCGCTCGAAGATGACTTACTCTTCAATCAGAGGGTAGTAGAGATTTGGATCCATCCCTCTCAGCCTCTGCAAGGGGCATGCATAAGCACAGGTGCGCACACTGAAATGAAATCACCTGGCAAAGCTGCTCTGTGGGTAGAAGCACAACTGTGTCGTCATAGAAGAAAACTGTGTCCTTCTTCTGCCCAAGCTCTTCTCCCTCTAGAAGTACAATGCTAAAAGTAGAAAAAGAGAAAGGTTTCTCGACACACACTAGTGCTGTCACAGCCTTCTTTGTTGAAAAGCCCTGCAAGTAATATTCTAGCCACATGGTGTGGCTGTAGCAATGTCCCTGCAAAGGATTCATCTGAACTCACCATGGCAATGTACAAATGGGCGCCTTGGCACGCAGGCAACCTTGCCTGCCAAGCTCTGCTTCAGCGTCACCACCAGCTAGGCACCACAAAGAGTACAACTCTTGAAGAGGGCGCTCCTCCAAGGGACTTCCTGAACACAAATATGGCTGCATTGCTGCTCCACAACACTTTCATTATGCTGGCCTTGCACAGCTGCACACAAGTCTCCATT